>NC_140557.1:12628000-13228000 GCF_057381845.1 Rhamphochromis longiceps | reverse complement strand
ATACAGTTTGCACATATAATAGTTGTGTTTTTTCTTTACATTTGTCATTTTAAATACCATCTTTTATCATTCTAGATACTGTAACAAGTTTTTGTATAATCAGCCGTACAATATTGCACTATAGTCTCCACGAGCATATCTTGTGCTACTCTGCTGTGGCTAAGTGGAAAGAAAACAGTCAGTGCTTGCCAGTGAGAGGTGTCACTTGTTCTCAGTATTAGCAGTAGAGTAGATAAGAAAACAGATGGGACAAGGGAGGTCAGAGGGCTATGCTACGGCTGACAGGTTTGTTTATTTGGCCTGTCTCTGATATCCTGCTTTCCCCCTCCACACCCTGAGCTGACTCTGCCTACAGTCTGACCTGGAAGTGACCACGCAGAGATGGATCAAGGCCACTTTTCACCAAGAAAGTCAACACTAACTGCCCCACTCACCACTCAAGCAACTCAAAACACATGGGGCAAGTGTGGGCCTATTACCCCTTCTCTGACAAGAATAACAATTGACTAATTTGTAGTTGCATAGCTGAGCTAAGTGTAAAAACTGTAGGGGGGATTTTAGCCAAAATAAATATGGCTGACTCTAACAGCAAATACACATATCAAGTTAAATGATGGAAACTGGTTGAAAAAAGTCTCTTGACATTTTGCAACGTACTGTTACTATTACATGGATATATGTTACTTAAGAACTTTCTGCAAGGAATAACTGGCTAAATTCCAATATCCAGTGTCTGTGTGAGGTCTGAGGTCCTTATTCCTGAGGTAGGCCAGAAGTGATAACCCTGCCTGGGCACCAAGATAAGACCATTTACCAAGATCCCACTAACACCAAGCCTAAGAGGCTCTGTAGGCAAAAGGAAGATAAACTGGATCCAAATTCCCGAAGACTTCTAGAGTTGACATGACTCATTTCCATTAATGACAGATGGCACTAAACAGATGGCTGAAGTCGGAAAAAATTTATAAAATTTCTAGGGAAACCTTTGAGTCTTATCTTAATACACACTATTTTCCACTAAAAGTTTATTATAAGTATCAGATCCATTCCAGACTCATTCAGTGAAATCCCCCTCCTTACATTTATTCTCCAATCGTCTGTAGTCTTGGTTGTGTATTTAAGAAAATAATCATCAGTCGTCACAGAGTAGTGCAGGAATGACTAACACTCAGTAACTGGAATTTTACTGTGATGTAAGATGAAAATCCCAAAATTGAGTAATCTCAGTGTGTTACCATGGAGTGTATAAGGATTAAAACAAAGACTGTGTTTTGTAGTATAAGCCCTTTTTGAAGTGTACGTTATATGTAGGCAGCATCAAGTGCTGTATAAACACAGGCAAATAATTTTCTAGTCAAACCTGAGCTCTGCTGAAAAGCTGGTACAACTTTTCTAGAATAAAAATAAAAGGTCAAATGAAGTGTTTAAGATGTGTTTAACATACTATGCCATGCTTAATGTATTCCAAAGAAGGATAACAACTGAGAAAGCTTTTCTTTTCATCTGGCTTAACCTTGTAAATCCATGTTTGAATGATGCCAAGATAACCGGATGGCACAGACAGGGTTTAACTAGCACCTTCAAACGTCCCTCAGTAGATGGGAATGGGATGTAATCCCTCCAGTTCTAAACAGACGAAGGAAAATCAAAAACAATGTAGAGCTAAAAACAACCAAAACATCTGCAGGACAGCCACACGGAGGCAGAGGGGACAGCAAGCACATGATTTAGCCAGACAGATGGTTTTGCTCCACAATCACTTTTACTCACATAGCCTACTCTCTCTCTCTCTCTCTCTCTCTCTCTCTCTCTCTCTCTCTCTCTCTCTCGCACTCTCTCTCTCTCTCTCTCTCTCTCACACACACACACACACACACACACACACACACACACACACACACACACACACACACACACACACACACACACACAGCCTGGGAGTGTAATGCTGCAGTCCAACCCACCATTCAGCAAGGGGTGGGAATGTACTGCACAAAACACCAGTTGGTTTACATTTATCAGTCGAGTTGTTCAGTTTACAAAATTACACTCACCATGTGTGCAGTAGAAGTTGAACAAACACCAAATTATATCTGCACTGCACATGTGAAATAAACACATATGACTGCAGAAACATAGAGTTACTTACTTTATTCTGTACAAGTGTCCTCAAGGTCATCATACTCATTGCGACAGTAAGAACATTGCGTTAATAGTCTCCACTTACTAACAAACAAATAGCATGTGCATGCAGGAGGAGATATGTGTGTAAAACATGGGGAAGATCTGAATCTTGATTTCTCTCTCACTCCTTGGTATATGCTCACTGTGAATCAGACCTGCTCAGACAGCCAGCAATGACTCCTGTTTAGACTGGTCCGGCGCCAGCCATCCCCGCACTTCGCCTCAACAGCAACAGGTGAGAGCTTTCGGCTGACTATCATCACACTCACCACTGACAACACCATTGCACATCACAGTCAATCCATCATTCTTGTCATACAACAAACTTGTACTTCTACTGGTGTTAAGGAATTAAGCAGGAATAGTCTCCAGGAATAGTTTCTCCCACTCTAAAGGGGTTTTCTTTGGAAAACAGTGGATGTAGCAAAGGACAAACTGGAAAAATTGAGAAAACCCCCGCAAATACACAATAAAGGACAAACATGTAGGAATTGTTATGGTTAAATTTTTAAATGTTATTTTATTTAGAAATATGTGGATTGCAGTCATGAGATGAAAACACCAGAAATACAATTTTTGAATTTAAGAAAAATAATTAGCACATAAACCTGTGTAAAACTTTGCAAGACAGGCACTCTCGTCTCTTTCAACATTTAAAAAAATGTGTCAGTATATTGTAGTATGTAAGGCAGTTTAAAAATCAGACCACACAGTGGTCATGAGAACAAAATGAAAGGTGAGGTACAGTATGTCAAAAAGATGAGCAGCTGCAGCCAGTTCAAACACAAGCTTTAAACATGGCTGGCTTAAAAATAGCATCTGTATTGATAGATGAAGTTCATTAGAGACCTGTGTGCATAGCTTGGAGAATTGTTTTGGGTAAGTTATTAATAGTCATGTGATTTCGCGTGCATAGATGGTTTAGATTTTCCAGATCTATGGTGGTGCAGTATTGTGTGTAAAAAGAATAAAAGTGACACATAAGTACAGACAAGCACACTGAAACAGAACAAAGATTAGAAATGCATTTATTTCTGGCCCTGGATCAACTGTGTTCTATTTCCGTATGACTAACTTTTTGAGGAGGAAGTGACCGATTAATAAGTGGATTAAAAATATATCAAGAAATATCACTGCCATAAAATCAGATCAATTTCAATTTAACAACAGAAAACTAAACCCAAGAGTTGGATAATATAGGAATTACTGAGCAGCATTCTGTGTTGTAGCTGCATAGTTTTCTTAGTAACGTTTTTATGTTATTTTCTTAAGACCAGACAACTGAAAAAAAGTCTAGAGTTATATAATCCACCTTGTCAATACAGCCTGAAAGTGTAAACCAAAGTTTTAGTCTTTAGTCACCCACTGTGACCTTTATAAAGGTGAATATTACACTATTCCTTCATGACAGCTTTACAGTCTTCTAGGTGAAAATGAAGACCAAGTGTGAAGTAATATATTGTAGCTAGTCTGGACTCAGTTAAACGGCTGGTGGTTATAAATATTAGCAATCAGCTGGGGCAAAGAGGGGGAAATATGCAACTTCAAAGCTGAACTAATAATCAATTAATCAAAGTGTCCCTGCATTCACCCCTTTGTGGGACTGATGCAGACAATCCTCGTCATAAAAAGAGATCAGTGAGGAATTTGGGTTTAAAGGCTGGCTGCTTATCAAGCAAGTCAGTAGACATCTGTTTCCAAGGCTTTGTCAGTGCATGCATCCATCGCGTTACATTTTCATAATGTGTAGTCACCCAGTCATGTGTGAGAAACTGTGTAAGTTTTATTTTGTAATGTGAAAATTAATATTTTCACTTGGTAACATGTGTGGGGATTTGAATCAGTCTACATGTGAAATGTCACACAGCTATCATAGTGATTCCAGATGACAGACACAGACATTTATTACCATAGATGATGAAAAAAACAAAACAAATTTTTTTTAAATTTTTTTTTTTTGCTGATAATAAATTGTTGTAGAAATAAGTGCAGATTGAAGAATCTGCATTTATTTCTATTTTTTAGCTTAAAACTGGTCGTTAGTGTTAAAGACAGGATAAAAACAGTAATGTCAGAAAGGCACAGCAGTGTTTCATGTACTACAGAAAAAATGAAAATAGTCACAGAATCACCTTTTCTGACATTTGAGTTAACCTGTCTTGCCAAATCCCTGCTGTACATACTTCCTATGTGTGCAATGTACATGCACAGACTCACATAAAGTTGTGTCTATGATTTCAGACCACCACTAAACTGACTCACAATCATTGTTCTAACCAAAGCTATTATTAATACCTGTGAAATGCAAACTCTTACTGTACTGTATGCCAAAATGGAAACATTATAACTTAGAACATGTGCATACTGTACACTATGTCTAAGCATGGCACATACACAAACATGAATGAGACACACAATGTGCACAAACATGAAAACTGACTTTCTATCTCTTTCTCGGTCTCACACACACACACACACACACACACACACACACACACACACACACACACACACACACACACACACACACACACACACCGAATTGTCCGCTGTGACCCACCTCCCTCGCTCCTTCCGCTCCCCATTTACAGCCTCTAAAAGCCTTTTCCATTTAACAGTGGGCCTGGGGCTGTGAGTGACAGGGAACAGAATGGACCTTATGTTGTCACTTTCGCAGCGCTGTGGCCTGCAGGGAGGCCTGGCACAGCGGTCTGCTCCTGGTGGCAAAGTGGGTGGTGGGTGAGAAAGGCTGTGGGGGAGTGGAGGAGGGCAATGCTACACAGACCTGCAAGGGCACAAACAAAAACTTTGCTAGTTTCAAATTTATGTAGAAAGTGTAGCCTGAAGGGAGGCATGGTATGGCTTTCTGTAGTTTTTTTATATATATGAAAGGAATGAAGGTGCCATTGATTGACATTTGACCAGAATTAAGTGATCGTAATGGGAAACCATTGGTAGCACCTGCAGAGAATTATTGTCAAAACAATATTTGATTGATTCTTGAGTTCAGAGCAACCCCAGTCAGGAAACACGCTGTAGAGTAAAAGCTTTTAGAATGTTTCCCTGCTGCTCGAGAGTTTGACCAGGACTTATTCTCACTTTTGAGCTCAAACCATGTCCTGAAGTTGCTTTGAATGCCAAGTACAGTGTTAAATGAGTTAGAGGTTGAACACAGTTTCATTCAGAGGAACATAATATGCTGAAATGTCTCTCAGCCTGACAACTTTTGGATAATTTTACATTTGTTCTTTGTTCCTTCAAACCAGACACTTTCTGTAAAGTATGCTTTTCATTTTTTTGAATCTCAGTTTTTTTTTAAACTTTTGCCATTATTTAACACTCACCACACATCCAGATAAGAAATGTAGAAACACATATGCACAACTCTACAGTACTACAGTGCTGTTAAGCTTCATGATGACCAGCTTCCTGAAATCCCCAAACTGAATTTTATTGTGAAAAAGAAAAGTTTTCCTAAAAAGTATATCCCTCCCTGGAAACTGTGAGGATCAATGAAAAAAAAACAAACCTGGATGAATCATCTCAAAAAGATGCCGGTCAATTGTTTGGCACCCATGTGTGTCTGCCCAGATCTATTAAAATGATATAAATCAGTTATTCAGGGTTTGGTTACAATTTTCTTTTACTATGGGTCCAAGATTGGCTCAACAGTCAGGCATGCAGCGAGAAACGGGACATGTGACATTGACATATGACTAGGTGTTGACAGTGAGTGGCAGGTAGACTACCTGTTTCACAGTTCACTTGGAGATTCATTAAGCATTTTGGACAGGATTCTTTGGAAAGGGTCTCTTTGGTGAAATCTGATCTCCGGCCTAAGGGATACTGTAATGTTTTTACATGAATTGCCCCAACTATGGGTGAAGGCTCTGCTGCAGGCCAGAGGAGCAGAGGAATAGTGAAGCGAAGCGGAAAAGGAAGGAGGTGGATAGGTTTGTGCAGGGTAAGCCCTACATCCCTGTCTCTTTATCTCTCTTCCTCTCTCATGACAAATGGCTCATCCTGCAATTTACTTTCTATTCAAACAGGTTCTCAACTTTTTTTATGTCTCCCCTTCGTCCCCATGTTGTGACAGGCATCTAAATTGATTAAGCTGTGCCCCAGGATCTGACACTACAGCGTGTTGCCTTCTATTTGTTGATTACTATTGATTTTCTTTGATACTTCATTTAAAAATCAATGGTCAGAGCAGAAGAAAAATAGGCACAGTTTACACATACTTTAACATACTATTGTGCGGCAGAGAAGGCCGCAGTTTTGGCAGTCGCTGTGATGGCAGCAGCCAATTACGAGGAAAGCTCTTAACAGGTGAAAGAGAGAGGGCCCCAGATCGATTCTAAGCTTTCTTCTCCAATCACAGAAAGTGGCCATAAATTAAAGCGCATCTGTTTTGTTCTGAAGACAGCCATGAAGCATGGCGGCAACTTTTTATTTATTTATTTTTTATTTCTTGATATCCCTGGGTCTTTATACAACCACCACTGAAATAGTGGCTCTATCCTCCAGCATTACATGACAGACAGAAAGGACAAGCGTCAAATAACAGGCAAACAGTGTGCCTACAGCTTGATATATCAGTGAAATTTGACCTGTCCCACCACATTTGAATTTACAATGGCAGCATAAAGTAATTTACAGTAAGTTATGCTATTCCACTCTTGAGATCAGCCACTCAAGCTGTATTACTTCAGAGTCAGTAAGTATGAGGTATCTGTGTGTTTTCCATAAAGCTCCGGTCTGTAACTCTTCACTTAAGTTCATGGATATATTCAACAGTTACTGTTTTTGTTAGCAATAACAGAAATAGTAGTGGTTGATATAGCATGAGATCATTTGAGGGCAGTAAAGATGAAATTGACTGACAGATGCATGCAACAAAACTGAAATGCACTCAGTTGTTGGATGCAGTTAAAGCTCACTTAACTTCTAACTTCTTCAGTAACACACAAACACATGCTCATACGCACACACACATACAGAAGCTCTCTAAATGGCTTTTAACTGCTAAGTTGACCTATGCTAAACAATTAATGTTAATTATTAAGGTTCTTTACTGAAATACAACAGAGGTGATTCTGATCTAATGTGAATTTTAACAGAAAAATCTATCTAAGATCTAGGTGTCTTTTGTATCTAGTATGGGCCAAAGCACACTTGCAAGTCAATTTTTTAGTTTATTTTAGAAACCATTGTAGTGATAAACTAAGTAAAAATTTGTGCACTTGTGTTGATTATGTATGTTGCTGGAAATTATGCTCTTGAGGTCAGAAAACACAATAGTTTTGAAGAAATCTGCCTAGAGCCAAGGGGAACTGGAAATTGTCTGCAGATTCACTACTTTGATGCACAGTCAATGATCCGCTGCTACTATACAAATATTACAAATGTGTTGGAGATGACTTTAGATGAATTAAACTATGTTTGCAGTGTTTATAGCATCTTCAGTTGTTCAACAGTTCAACTGACTAATAAAGAGGCTCACATCTTATCACTGCTCGTGCTATTTTTTTCACATGTGTAACTCCCACTTTATCTCTCTTTTTTTTGCCCTGCCCATGGCATTCGATGTCTGTCATTTCTCCTCGAATCCCTTTCTCTCACCTATTCTTCTCTCTCTACCCTTGTGTCACCCCTTTCCCAAACTCAAGCAAGCAGAACGGAGCACGCAGGTCTTCTCCAGTGGACCAGAACACTCTGTTCTCAGAGTTCTCACCTTTCACCCTGGGTGAACGTGAGGCGACACTCAGGCCCCCAAGCCCCGCGGAGACTAGAACACAACACCTACCTGACTAGCTGGGCTGTATGGAGAATCGGCAGTACAGTGAAAGACACAGGCTTGTAGGGAGAAATGAAGTAGAGCTAACAAGTGACCGACATTATAGAAGAGTGTAGGTGATGTACAGACATCAAAAGCTGGTTTTAATGCAAAAGTTTTCTGTTAAAGTCCCAGTTCTAGTGAGATGTTGAGATCTTCAGTCTGGAGACAACATTGCAGAGTGGTATGAATATGCATTATGTAGTTGTCCTGTTCACCTGCTGTCCAAGAATAGAGTGAAAAAACAAGTTGTCACAAAGACATATCAGAACTGTGAATGTATGAATACCTGTTTGCTATATAAAGTGATTAATTGTGTGTGAGTGTTGGGCTGCTGGTTTCACATTGAACCAACATAAGATTTTAGCTAATTACACTCACTGCTAACACTCAAGCAAACTGTGCTAAAGCGTCATACAACACACACTATACATTTTTATCACACTGCCATAATAATTCTAAAAAATCTGTGTGCATGATGGCCTGTTGGCCTGTATACGGTGTGACTGTGCAACTGTGTGCCAGCAGTAGCGACCTTGTCCCTGCCCCCTCCAGCAGGCGTGCCAGATGCTCAGTAATCTGTGTGAAAGGCGATCCACCACTTAATGGGATTGTTTCTGTTGCACCTTAAAGAAGAGGCGAACAGCAGACCAGAGCTGAGCAGTCATCCTCCATAACTGCTGTCCTGGGACCTCAGGTGGACACAGTGGGTGAAGATACACCACAAGATTGCTGGGGAGAAAGGAGGGGGAGCTTCACACCTCGGAATCATAAAACAGAACTGAGCTCCTCTTCCCTGCAGAGTGCATTGTCTTAAAACAGATGGCTGACATATTGACAAGGCGGAGAGAGATGATATGGTTGCAAGTGTGAAAACCCTCGAACATATGGAGGCCTGATTATCTCAGTTAAATATGTTTTGAGGCTATGTCAAACAGGTGTCTTTTCATGCTAATCAATAGGTAAACTGCTCGTTATAGAAGGCAGCAACAATAACCTGATCTAATTAACACCTTGAGAACTGTTCATATCTTATTCATCATGGCTGGACTAGCAGTTCAGCAAAATGAGCAACTGTCATCAAGGGTCCAGTTTTTAATTAATTTTATTTCTGCAAATTGATCGAGTGATTTGTTCCCAATTGCTTTGGTAATTTGTGCTACTAAAAGCACAGCAGCAACCTGATTTGTCCACTGAGTCTCAACAATGAGTTTTGTAGAAGGCACAGTTTGAGTTTTTGAATATAGCTTTGAGTGCCAGTTGTTCTAAAGAAGAAAAATCCAGCTGCTGAAAATTATGATCTCACTTTAGCAATATATGCCACTATTGAATATCATCAGTGTTTTTCAACATTCTTCACTTTCTTATTTGTGATCGATCAGCGATTCCGCTCTCTGAGCCCAATCCTGCTTCCTGTTAAAAGGGAATTCTTCTTCCCCATCATCACCAAGAAGTTTTGATAGAGATTGTCTAATTGTTTGGGTCCTTGCTCTTCATTTTTCGCTTTTCCTTTTTCGGTAGTTTTAGAAAATCTGAAATTATTATGTATATAGGAAAAACCCACAACTAAATAAGACCCTTAATGGATTAACTCTGCATGTTAAAATGGGACTTACTCATCGAGCTCAATTAAAATGCCAAGAGACTGTCTTTTTGATGTTCAAACTGGGCACATCTTGGCAAAAATCCAGGACACTTTGTCCATAATCTGAATACATCAGTGACTTTGACAAAACACCACTATTTAACACCCTGGAAAAAAGAACAGGTTGGTTTTATGCAGATAAGCTTATGTGGTATTATTTACTAGGTTCTGTTGGGCTGTATCTGGCCCATGTTTATTGTACAATTTAGGTCCACATGTCAAATTTAGGACTTATACATATTTAGCAGTTAGGCCTACTACACTTTCTTCACCATCAAGCCCAGTTCTGTGCCAAAGTACAATATCTGCATTATACAGTAACCTATTTATGACATCAGACGCGTTAAAAAGCTGTAAATTCCTTTTTATCTCTTACGCACAAAACAGTATCAGTTCTCATCCTGTATTGCCATATAAATATGGGACTAATCAGATCCTTTCCTAATGGTAATTTGTGATCAATAAATTGTGGCTAAAAGGCACAGTTTGAAACCAGTGGGGTCAGCAGGGGCCAAACACCAACTGTTTGCCCCGGGGCTGCCTTATTAATTATTCAAGTCTGGTCATTATATACAAAGTTTATTATTATTCTGCTTAATAGATGTGGGGGTGAAAATGACTTTGATAAACATAATAAAAATTTACTGAAATACATCTTTTAATCATTATTGTCACCAAAGACGCACGGCCTGGGACAGAGACATGAACAGCAAAGAGAAGACAGAGAGAGACCGGATCAAAGAAAAGAGCAGATACATAAAAAATATAGAACGAGGCAACAACATATTTATCTGTATGTGCGTAACATGAGAAGTGGTTTCCTTCCTTCCACCTCTGGCAGCAGTAAAACTGTCCGTGTCATAACGCCCAGCGTGTCAAAATGATATGTTTAACCATCTCCTACCTATTATGCAGGACAATAGTTGCTCAGGATGGATTTCCTCCCAGTGTGAAACGACAGATTCTTCTTCTTTCTTGCCGAATGCCCACTCGGCTCATCGCTTCTCTTCAAAAGACCGCGACTATGTGTCACCTGTGTAGAATGCAAAGACACGTTAGATAGAATTTCACAGCAGACCTCTATTCATGCTTATGATTGCTTTGTTTGGTGGAGAGATTTCAGTATCCATAGGGGATGAGAAGGTGGGACCTTTGCTTTATAAATGAGCCGTTGCTTTGTCAACAGAGGAGTGGGGTTATCTCAAGCAGCAGCTGAAAGAGTGATAGAGGGAGATGATTATCTGGGAGACACCGGTATGGCTATTGGGCCATAAGGATACTGTATGCATCGAAGATAAAAGAATAAAGAATTAAAACTCAGTAATTCTATCACTGTTCCAGTGCTCCAGTGGGGACGGAATAAATTCAAATCAGAGCTCCAATCAGTTACTAGTTGATAGTTTCTCAACTGAAAATTAATCTGCAGCTATTCTGATAATTAAATTGAAACAAAGTTTGCAAAATGCAACATTTAGAGGGTTCATGCTTCTTTTCATTTCTTTTGACATATATGCTGCGGACTGAATAATGTGTGGTTTGTGAATGTGGGAATCAGATATGTTGGCTAATTACTTTATGCTAATGACATCCATTACTGACTCATTCAAGAGTAGGCAACAGGTCAAGGGGATAAAAACTGCGAGTATGCTTTAAAACTGTATTGAATTTATTTAATTTTGTCATACATTTTGTGTTCAGACATTAGTTTTTGCCTGGTTTAAGCACGTTGTTACTTTTTTTTAACAGTTACTATCCATTAACTACAACCCCTGAGTTATATAACACCACTCTATGTTTACATCACTATTTTTTCTTTACATTTTGTATAAAAGAGAAAGATATTAACAATTGTGTATTTTACTGAAATGTGAAAATTCATCTGAATTTCTTCTTGAATTGTATATCTTGATGAAGAGATCAATGGATGATATGAATGAACAGGAGAGGGAAAATGGAAAACAATAAAGAACTTTAATTTTAGTTAATTTTATTGATTACAAGTTAATTCGGGTTATTTTTAATTACAATTTTTATAAACTAAATAGACCAGTTTATGTTTTCTTCACAACTGATAGTTAGAATTTTGAATAAAAGCAACACCAATACAGCAGATCCAGATCAATCCAAATAACTGTAATGAGACCTGTCCACTCTACAGAAGCTATCATTAAGATGCATTTATAATGTTTCAAATGACAAACAAATAACAGGAAAATAAACACACATCAGAAGACTGCAGATACTTCAAAGTATTTTTAATGTCTGAATCCTCATTTAAACTTAGTCTTTATTCTGAAAGACAGAAAGAGACACATGCACAGTTGAATGAGTGAAGACCAGAGGGTCACAAGGGAGGGGTTGGGGGCTACAGATCAGGGGTCTTGTTCCTTTTCCAGCCTTTTCAATTAAGCCCCAGCACACTGGTAACAATTTATGAACATGACCTTCCAACTTTCCAGCTCCCACACTCAGCTCTGGGAGCCAACCTCTCCAACCCCCCAACAACATCAAACCAGCCCCCAGTGCACCTCTGACACTCTGACCCACTACACATAGCCCATCTTGACAGGAAAAACCTACTGCTACATGCAAAAGCATATGTGCATTATGTATGTATTCAATGCAGGCGCAGAACCACACACTTGCGCACAAGACTGGGCCCCCTGCGTTCACTTTGAGGGGTCAGTGCTTATTCTTTAGCACAGGCTCAAAGGTGAGTAATAAAAAAAAATCCAATACAGTAAATGAAGAGGGTCACCGGCATATCAATATATAATACAGAAAAGGGACAGATGACAACCCATAAGCCGATGGAAAGCAATTGAATTCTCTGTTTCTCGCTATCTCTGGATGCATCAATCTGCAGCTGTTGATAATTGAATTAAGAAGGAGACGTGATTAACAAGTTCTTCAAAAAAGCTGGAATTGCCTGCAATCTGACGCTTGAAGGTCTTGATGGGCTTCCTCGGGTGCAGAAACTATTTGTGACATCTCCACAGTTCAGCCAGCTGTCTTCATTTTAATTAAAAATCTTTCACGGGTATAAGAGTTATGGAAGGTGCAGCGAGGGCTCCTGGCAGCCGCCTGAATGAAATACCACATAACAAATTGTGTGTGTGAATATAGTAAGCAACAGCTACATCAATCGAATGAGACGGAGGATGCGATTTCCCAAAAAGGGGCCATATCCGAGGCAGCCAGTGTCCAGTGATGCTAGACAACTTTATTGAAACTATGAAACTTTATATGATATTATAGGACCTGCTGTCATTAACCTGAGCACATTGCATCACCGATAACTTTACTGCAGCGCTGTTTGACTTTGGCAGGACTGTAATAGATGCCTGTTTCATATCTTGACTTTTATTCAACCTGATACATGTAGTCAAATATCTATTAGAAGTATTACCTTAAAGAGCAACTAAGTTTTGGTGCCAGCACTAAAAGCCTGTGAATTTTTATTAAGCTGCATTAAATAAATGTTTCTGATGTTACAGTGTTTTCATGTCTTTCATTCTTCTTTCTTTTTCATGTACTTTGAAGTTGCAAACTTAAATGTTATGAATAGAGAGGCTATGTCGGTCAGAATTTCAGTTAAAATAATTCATTTTAGATATTTATTTTATTCAGCATACCTCTCGTTAACATTAGAGGTAATTGTACACTGTTTACTTACTTATATTTGATTTTTAACTGTGATTTTTAACCAGAGAGAACATAAGCATAATGAAAACGTGCAAACATAAATCTTGTTTTAAAAAGTTATTTTTTATGCTAAATGGAAAAAAAGACAGAGAACACTCTACTGGGCTTATGAATAAGATGTCAAACAGATACTGGATTATAGGAACAACTTTGCTGTCAAAGTAATAATAATAACAAATACAATTAACACTGCTGGCATAGCAGACACATGACATTGTTCATCACAAAACAAATTAGTTCTGATCTCATTGCTTATTATGTCATGTCTGTGCAAACCAATGAATATAAAAAAAGACTACATGCTATAGCTACAATATATCGACTGTGGCAGTAATCCGAGACACCTGTGTTTAATGACTATGTATGTGGGGGCCACATTTGCAAATCATTTTAAATACCAATGAATGAGACATAACTCACTGACCCTATGAGTCTTCTAACAATTACACCTTAAAATGTGTCTGTTCTGCATGAGAATGTAAAAAGGAAGGTCATTTTTTATAGTTGGTTATTATCCGATTTTTATTATGCAAAACAAATTTCACTCTCCACAATTCCACAGTCTGTCATCTTTATTCAAGTTCACTCTCGAAAGACCTCCATCCAACTCGCCACTACTCCTTAATAGACTCGGGTCCTCTCAGTGACACCATAACTCACACACACATCTCTCCTGAAGCTATTGTTCTCTTCGCTATATCGCTACAGCAGGACTTCTGCTGCAGGGATAAAGAGTCAAAAGTCTGTCATGTGTAAGTTTACATTTCTGATCGCATAAATTTTTACTTACATTAATACAGTACGTTTCTTCAGTCGTGAACACACTGTCTCAGTTCTGCCTTCATAAAAACAAATATCAGATATCAGAGAGATGCACTAAAGATCAAACAGGCCCCAGCCATAACAGGGTCCAGTGTTGTGCATGTTATTAACCCTTTAATGTCATGACCCTTGCAGGGCAGTGGAAAAGGAAGTAATGAATTAGAGTGGAGCTGGGAAGGCATTAGAGATTAGGTAGTAGAGAGGGCTCAAGTGAGGAGCAACTGCAGGGTCAAGGGTTAGGTATATGCCAAGATTTGTCAAACAATCCCAGCATGTGTCGTAGGTCGAGTTATTGTGCTAGTAAGTAAACAGACTGTTGTACCGCAATGCAAGAAAGATTTCAAGTTGTGAAGCTCAGTCTCAAAGTAAGATCAGTAACCGTGAAAAATTAACATTATTTGCCTGTAAAAATGGAAAAATTGAAAGTCATGTATTATTTGCTCAGGCCAATCAGAAAGATTTGGCAATAAAAATGCCTGACATCCCACAAGTTTATTGCTTTTTATTGTGCCCCAGCATGGCTACTTTTAATCGGGTTTTTGAATTGAACGTTTAATTTCCTTGGTAACTTTTAATTTAATTTAATTTACTTTTTTTCCAGAAAGTGCCAGCGGTTCCTTTCTTTTCCATATTCCATAAGACTAGGCATCCTAATTGTTTTGGGGTTTTTACTTATAATTTTTTTTTTATTGTTATTTTTTAATTTATTTTATTTCTATTACTTTTAATGTAGCAATACTGTCAATGGTAATTTTTTAAAATTTCATATGCACATCTAACTCTAGCTCAACCTTTGAAAGTAAATTAATGCAGGATTCATTGCTTTGTGCAGCTGATCCTTCCCCTTTCGAATGTAAAGAAGCACTTTAGAAAAAACCCTGACGAGGTATAAATTGCGCAATGCTCTGTGAGAAAAGACCTAATTGTCTTTCCCTGCATGCCTGCCATCATAGGTGCCATAAGTAAAGCATCCCAATAAATCTGGCGGTCATCAAAGAAGTTCTGCTTCCAAGACTCGTAACAACAGACTCTGATCTGAGAGACAGAGGGGTCAGTCACCAAGCCTGACTCACACAGAGATCGTCAATAACAAACTCTCCTCAACTGTCCAGCTTCGGGACTTGGTTCCTCTGATACATCATTTTGTTATTCTTATGGTGAAACATTACACACAGAACAGCCAGACATACTGACGATGTCATAAATGACGACAAGCCCCAGATGTGGGAATCTAAGTAATCTTCAAAGGTCAGTAGATCTTGTTGTGGTGTCTTTCCTGGCGGCAATGACGAGAAGTCATGTTATGTTTTCTGCTCATCATTTGACATATCTGACAGTTATTTACAATGGTGGCGTGGTAAAAGGCAAACCCTGTTTAGAAAAAATGTAAGTACACAAAGCAACAGTGTATAAACTGCTTTGATACATCTGCGGCTGATAAAGTTTTTCTCACTGGTGTTTAAGTTAGATACTAAACTGGGAATGGCCTGTTTCTTATAAGAGTTTACATATCGGCAGTGCAGCCATCTTTGCCGGGATCAACTGACTGTGGGGATACAAGCACTTTCTCTTAATATTTAGTAAGGCATGGTATTTATTATAGCATTTTGTGACATCTAAATGCTATACATACAGGGAGTGCAGAATTATTAGGCAAGTTGTATTTTTGAGGAATAATTTTATTATTGAACAACAACCATGTTCTCAATGAACCCAAAAAACTCATTAATATCAAAGCTGAATGTTTTTGGAAGTAGTTTTTAGTTTGTTTTTAGTTTTAGCTATTTTAGGGGGATATCTGTGTGTGCAGGTGACTATTACTGTGCATAATTATTAGGCAACTTAACAAAAAACAAATATATACCCATTTCAATTATTTATTTTTACCAGTGAAACCAATATAACATCTCCACATTCACAAATATACATTTCTGACATTCAAAAACAAATCAGCGACCAATATAGCCACCTTTCTTTGCAAGGACACTCAAAAGCCTGCCATCCATGGATTCTGTCAGTGTTTTGATCTGTTCACCATCAACATTGCGTGCAGCAGCAACCACAGCCTCCCAGACACTGTTCAGAGAGGTGTACTGTTTTCCCTCCTTGTAAATCTCACATTTGATGATGGACCACAGGTTCTCAATGGGGTTCAGATCAGGTGAACAAGGTGGCCATGTCATTAGTTTTTCTTCTTTTATACCCTTTCTTGCCAGCCACGCTGTGGAGTACTTGGACGCGTGTGATGGAGCATTGTCCTGCATGAAAATCATGTTTTTCTTGAAGGATGCAGACTTCTTCCTGTACCACTGCTTGAAGAAGGTGTCTTCCAGAAACTGGCAGTAGGACTGGGAGTTGAGCTTGACTCCATCCTCAACCCGAAAAGGCCCCACAAGCTCATCTTTGATGATACCACCCCAAACCAGTACTCCACCTCCACCTTGCTGGCATCTGAGTCGGACTGGAGCTCTCTGCCCTTTACCAATCCAGCCACGGGCCCATCCATCTGGCCCATCAAGACTCACTCTCATTTCATCAGTCCATAAAACCTTAGAAAAACCAGTCTTGAGATATTTCTTGGCCCAGTCTTGACGTTTCAGCTTGTGTGTCTTGTTCAGTGGTGGTCGTCTTTCAGCCTTTCTTACCTTGGCCATGTCTCTGAGTATTGCACACCTTGTGCTTTTGGGCACTCCAGTGATGTTGCAGCTCTGAAATATGGCCAAACTGGTGGCAAGTGGCATCTTGGCAGCTGCACGCTTGACTTTTCTCAGTTCATGGGCAGTTATTTTGCGCCTTGGTTTTTCCACATGCTTCTTGCGACCCTGTTGACTATTTTGAATGAAACGCTTGATTGTTCGATGATCACGCTTCAGAAGCTTTGCAATTTTGAGACTGCTGCATCCCTCTGCAAGATATCTCACTATTTTTTAACTTTTCTGAGCCTGTCAAGTCCTTCTTTTGACCCATTTTGCCAAAGGAAAGGACGTTGCCTAATAATTATGCACACCTGATATAGGGTGTTGATGTCATTAGACCACACCCCTTCTCATTACAGAGATGCACATTACCTAATATGCTTAATTGGTAGTAGGCTTTCGAGCCTACACAGCTTGGAGTAAGACAACATGCATGAAGAGGATGATGTGGACAAAATACTCATTTGCCTAATAATTCTGCACTCCCTGTAAATAATTATGAAATATGAAAAACTATCAGTTAATGGTATTCAATTTGATCATATATGGACATTTTTATGAAATTTGAACCCTGAAAAATCTTCACTGCCTGATTCATGTCAAATGACACGTGCATCCATTCTGCAAGCAAAATGAATCTTGGTGAAGAGCAGCAAGCCATATCCTGAAAATGTCTTTTAAACACAAAGGAAGGAGGAAAAAAGGGGAACGAAAATAGCCAAGCTACAAAAAATTTGTTTTAAATTAGTAAAAAAAACCCTGAATTCCTGATCTGTTTGTGTTGTTTATACACACCCATCTTCTTTGTCAATAGAGATCAAAAAGTCTTATACACGGGCCTCTGAAGACATTGAATATGTTTTTTAAATGAATCTTTTTTTCTCTTTAGTGATTTTAAATGAGTAAACGATTAACATCTCATGACAATAGAACTAAAAATGAAGACACAAAAAACATCATATATCACTAAGCAATTATTGAGCTAACCTGCTATTCTTTAAATAATGATATTTAAGTGATTAGTAGTTGCACATGTTAACTTTGCTGTTTTGCTTGTAACGCTGTAAAATTCAGACTATTACGTTTAATAACTTCTAGAATAATCGGTTCATTGTCATTTTACTGGTAAAACTAGTGGTCGGCATCTCCCTGAGAGAAGCATGAATTGTGTAGGTTCTCCCTGAATCTCTGTGAAACCATGCCTAATGTCAATTAAACAGAGTGGCTTAGTGACTATGACCTAAAGATGATAGCTGGTGTCAGCTGCTGGCCAAGGTCACGCCACAGCGTTAACAAGATTTGATCCTCTGTGCACTTTCCTCGCTTCGTTCATTTTATCCTTTCTACTTGTCCTCTCTCCAGTAACAATATTTCACTGTCAGCTTTTGATGCTCTTGGTTTTTACTATACACACACTTGAACTCTTTCCTGTCCAGTTTATGTCTCCAGTCCAGTCCAGTCTTTGTCTCCCCTCTTGCTCCTCTGTCTCCATGATCATTTTAATCAACAAGATGCTGGGTGACATTCATTGTCTCACCCCCCATTTCATTTTGTCCATTTGCAGATAAACGTTCAGCATGTTTTGATTTATGGATTGCTGTCTCTCTTTTATAAGCATAAACATAAAAGATCATTTATCACCATGGACACTTCATGTTCAATGTAAGTAGTTAAATGCTCATTTAAATATGTTCTCAGCAATAATGAGAGAACTCTATATGACAGTAAGCATGCTGAAAGAAATGGAAGAGTAGCATCTAATATCTAATAAGTCTCACAAGTCTCAAATTTTTTGGTAAATGGTAAATAACTGTGTTATTTGAATTTAAATGTTTAATTTTTCCCTTATTAAAACCTTAATTTTTATAGTCATTATTTACAAGCAGGAAACTGATAACATTAAGAACATTAAAGGCTTCACATTACTGACATTTAACTGCACTTTCAGAGAGAAAACAGTAAAATATTAAAACGGCATTTTTGTGCGTCCGTTAAAGCGTTTTTTTTTTTTGTTTTTTTTTTAAAAAAAACTTTTATAATGAAATGCTTTTTGGCATTTGTTAAAAACGGGATTTTGAAATCCTGTTCAAACATACTTTGAACTTTAACTAGTCTGTATGCATTTGAAATTTATTCGATATTAAACTTGTGATAAATTTTACGATACTTGACCACCACCTTATGTTTTAGTGATTTTTGGCTGTGTGATTTTAAATTGGTTGTAATGGAGCAGAATGCTTATTTCTGAGTGGGTGAATCAGCGGTGACTCTAGCATTTAGATTGTTTTACTTTTTAAAATTTTTGCTCCTCTTGTTGTGCCCACAACTTTTACTAAAGACAGCTCAAACATTAAAATAAAGACAAATGTGTTCTCTTGCACAGAGTTTAACTTCCAAAGCATAGTGACACACAAAACACGGGCAAGTGTCCTTCCTCTTTTTCAATTCTTTCCCATGTTAAACTTATTATACTTTTTTCTCTATGAGTTTTATTTTCATTCTTTTGGTGGGAAAAAATTGATTTGACTGGCAAATGTCCATTTCAACCATCCATCAGTTCATTGGTTGAACAGGCCCATTATGGCTGTATCCTTGGGGCTGTGTAACATATTAACTGTGTCCTGTTTTTGCACAACAGATCATAACATACTTTCAAAGCAAATCAATAAAGCTCTTACCAATTATATTAGCTATAAATAGCTTTTTAAGATTTAACTAACAGTTCAAAACTACTGTCGTTCACATGCACACATACTGGTGCATATCTCCATCTTCAAACTAAAAGCCTTTACTAGATAACAGAACCTTGATGAGAAGGAAATTCCTAAAATAAATTGAATTTCAAAATGCTTGTGCCAATAAAAGCCCATAAATATTAAAAGTAGAATAGCATGGGTTAGTGCACCAAAACAAATGGGTTAGTGATGCACTGTGCAGTAGTAGTTTTTTTGGTTTTTTTTTTTCCATAATAAAATCATTCATTAGAGGGAATGCCTTGATTCTTTGAAACGTGCTAGACTGTCAAAATAAAAGCTTCCAGATGGTAAATACATGCAGAGCTGAAAAAAAGAAACCAAAAACAACAAAAACTGCATTTCCTCTGAATGTCAGGCAGCAAAAGAAAGTCAGTCCCCACAGATTCCCTTGTTAAATGTCCAACTTAACAGCATAGAAAATTATGTTTAAAGCCTGGTACAAAAAATTACAATTTTTTTTTAGGTCTTGTCCACTACATTCAGTTATACCTCTTTTGGAGCTTTTTGAAGTATTTGCAGTGAATTATCTGGTAAATGGTAAATGGCCTGTATTTGTATAGTGCTTTACTTAGTCCCTATGGACCCCAATGCTTTACAATACATTCAGACATCCACCCATTCACACACTGGTGATGGCAAGCTACATTGTAGCCACAGCTGCCCTGGGGCGCACTGACAGAGGCCTTAACTTTGGTACAGGCCATCCAAGGCTGTACTTTAGTTTTGGTGAGTGCAATTCTAGTATTTTCTTATTCTGTGTTACGTCCCCTGGCTAGTCTAGGGGGTTGAAGGGACGAACATAAAGGTGGATAGAGAAGGAGGAGCCAAGATGGTAATTTTAGAAGGTTTATTTAATACTGGTGATGGGATCAGACTGAGGTATAACGTCAGGGTGAGCCAAGGCCAACATAACAAACAAAACATCCCTGATGTTGAAATAAAAGAAACTTACCTAACTCCAAAGAAACAAAATATACAACCCATAACCATAACCTACCTAACAACACATAAACAGGAGAAAACAGGGTGTCAAAACAAAAGGCAGCTCTCCCCTACAAGCAGTCCGAACATGAAACAACAATGCTCACACAAGATACAAAGGCATGCAAGCCTGCACAAATATGGCAACCAAAATGGCCAGAGGGCCCAGAAGCACAGCTCCACAGGCCTTAAATAGTGCTCTGCTGATTACCAATTAGCCGGACTCTGCGCCGCATCCAATCAGGACAGAGGATGTGGAGCCTGGACAAAACAAAGGGTTAGTAGGGAGAAGAGACATCCTCCTGGGGGATGTAACATTCTGTTACATAGCACAATTTAGCAAATTGGCGTGTCTCTGCATTGCACTGTTCATGAATGCAGCTTGGTGACCAAGATTCATAGATGAGCTGCTAACATAGTTCCCTTTCCTCCATATAAGGAAACTTCTGGCTACAAAATACTAACAGAGGCCAAAATAGTAACACTGAAGCTGGAAAATGCAGGGTCCAAAACCAATGGATCACATCTTTTATACTGACTGTGTAAAAGGAGCTCTTAACTCTGTTGGCTTTTAAAAATAAAACATACTTTATCACAAAAAACAACTTACCCTTGTTTACCATGTTATAATATAAAAGCTCTGTCTGGTAACAGAATCATATAAGAGAGTGAGGTCAAGCTATTTAAAAATAATCATAAGAAGAACTGAGAGCCAGTGAAACTCTAAGAATAACAATATCTCATTTCTCACTTTGAACACAAGATTTGAAAAGATGAGGCACACTCATAAAGCCATGTCAGTGTTTCTGTAGATATTTGCTACAGTTACTGAGTCATCATCAGAAAATCAATTCATTTTTACCAGACATACAAAAAGCCATACATTCATCTCCGGTAAGTAATGCTTAGCTCATCACTCAGGCTCAGTAAAAATGATTACTCTGCTCAATAAAGACATTTTTATTAAAAGAAAAAAATCCCAATAAAACATGGTTTCAACAAACAAATGGCACAAGGAAAACCACTTAAACACAGGTATACACAACAACACAAACACATTCACTGTGGACTCAATCATGTATGTGACTTGAAATCATCATGTTACATTGAAAACGCATTGCTCAACAGAGGTTCAGACACACAAGGATGTGCACACACAAAGCTCACAATCCACAGTCTTTTTTGGGGCCTGAAGCAACACAAGTATTATCTTTAACATCATCATTATCATCAGCAGCAGCATTAGAGGCCTCGCCAGGCTTTACAGGTCTGACTCAGATGATGTGATTATCTGCTCCACTGGCCACTGTCTCCTGGCTGGTTAGAACATATTAGCAAGTGGGATGTTTCTGCCTGGCAGAGCCACCACCCTGTGTTTTATATATATGGTTGCACTGGCCCGATGAAACATATTACCCCATCCCTAACCCTACCCACCAGTAAAATCCTGCCCAGGAGGGTCAATACGCCATACTGCTTTGTTTCAGCTGTAAGAAGAGATATGTGCAACAAAGGAGAGGGGAGCAGAGCTTATGTGTGCATGTGTATTATTTTACACTTGTGAGGAACATTTCTGATATAGGGTTAGTGTAAGGGGTTAAAAAGTGGCAGGATTTTCTTTCTGGGTAAAGACGTCATGGGTGATGATTGGATGATTTCATGTCTTTGTTGCAAACACAGATGTGCATCATGCATTCATACATACAGCATCTACTATGAGGAGGCCCCCTACTATGGACAAAGCAACCAGACCAATATTCTCTCAGTCAGAGAAGCAGTGAGATGAGACAAGGATCAGTCAGACATAATGGCTGAAACCTGTCGGAGCGCCGGGCTGGCCCACCAGAGATTTACTCCCAGACACAGCAGCACTGTACAAGAGCCTTTAGCACACCTGCATGCTTCACTGAAGCCATGACAAGTGTGAATATCTCAGCCCAGGTTCAGTAAAAGTGAATACCCCAGTGGAAACATGATAAAGGTTTCACAGTACTAAGAGTCTAAAATGGATAATCATGATGAAACCACCTGTATAGAACTATATTTGCCCTTTTGGGAATTTCCAGGTGTTTATTTAATTAGACACGAGGCAGATTTTCTACCAAATTTACTGGGAAGGCATGCAATTGAGCAATAAATAGGAAAGATTTTTATTTTGTGTTTCCAGAATGTAAATTAAAATCCACTCTTAGCTTTGTTCAAACCTTTAAGTAAATGCTACCAGTGATTTCAATACTTCATAGGTATGCCACTGTCAGATTTTTCCTGTGTTTGTTTCAAGTGATTTCAGGTGGAAGACATCAGAAACTTAAAAATTGATGTTTCCACATATGAGCTACTGCATAGACAGTAATAAATGCAGGCGTGAAATCTATCCAAACATTCCTTGTGAAGATTTAAGCATTATTTTATGAAACTAAAATGAGACTACATGAAAGAACTGATAGGTCTACTGGGTGCTTTGTATCCTAACAGCCACCTTAGCCAACTTACTGTGAATGAGCTCTCTGTTAAGTCCTGCAGTAAATTTCTCACCAGTTAATAGCTTCTGGGGGGCTTTCACTTAACCGCTTTCACACTTCTCACTGTGGCTGTTACTTGGCTGCTGCTGATGCCAATGTAGCCATCACCCATCTCTCAGCTGCTCTCCATCTATGGATGCCTACACTGTTAACTTTATGGCAGGTCTGTCTGCGAGGGCGGTACTACCACAGCTCTGTCAACATATTGCCAAGAAACCTGTTGCCTGAGGTAAAAAGTGGACACACTCGTCTTTTTGTCTATTTAAGTTCTTTCACACAGCTCTGTGCCTTACATAAATTGCCTCCAGCCTTTGGTTTGTGTCTACTGCATACCCACATGTAAGACCGTCAGGCAGCATACACAGGCCAACACATACAAGATAATAAAACCCTCTACTGCAGACATCAAACTACCCTGTACTACCGCAGGGATCGAGGAAGTGTTTCACATCAGATGGTATGAATTATTTGCTGGAGTCTCATTTGAGGCTTCTTGACATCTTGGGGTTTTTGAAGGTGAAATATTTATGGGGCCAGTGTTAGCCAGTGCAGATGGGCACCTCAGTGTTCTCTTGTTGTGTATTTGTGAGGAAATGAAGGTAAACCACAAACAGGGCGTTGGTCCATGTGCTAGATGATTTCTGACTGCTCTCTCATGTGTTATCAGCACTGACTTGTCAGCTATGGTTATGTTAGCTGTCAGATAAGTTTAGATCAGGCTATGAGGAGAAGCCTTTCATGAACACAAATGGTAAGAGATAGGCCATCTCACTGTGCTTCAATCTGCCAAGACTAATATCATCTATGATATGAAAGAAACCTCATCTCTCCAGAATAGAGTCTCAAAGTAGCATAAATAATTTCGACATACAAGCTGAAATTACAGTTAATAGTATTATTATAATGCATTTGGCATTTTTTCCAAAGCAATATTAAAATATGTGTATTATGAGAATGGATAAGGTTTGATTTATTGCTTTATTGCAGATAATTTGGCTGAAAGATATCAGTCACTTTACCATACAACAAAGTTAAGTGTATGATAATTTAGTTCTTTTTTTTCATGCATCCTTGTTAAAACAATAACAATTCTAAAGCCAACATGAAATATTTCCATATTTGTTTCTTTGTTAAGAGAAAACTTAAGCATAAAGAACGGTCCCACCATGTTTCTATCTAGGTACATGTTTCTTTTTAGACAGTGAGTGCAGAGGGTTTTCACCCACCACAGGTTTTCATCCACCCAAGAAGTGCTTCTATGCAGTCCCCCAAAAGTGCCCATCACTGAAAGTGGGTGACATATCTGCCAAATGCTGATTATTGGACAAGTGGGCTGGAAAAGGAAAGGAAGTGAAAGTGGAGTTCACTAGGACAGACAAGCGCAAAAAACTTCATAGATCAAAAAAATACAGCATGAAAAGCACAGACAGTGGCTGGAGGGGACACGTTACATTGTTTTTAACACTTATTTTCAGTTCAGCTCATTGCATGTTATAACTTTGCTCTTTGTGGATGGCTGACAGACCATCAACAGTACAAGCAAGAGTGGCCCACAGACTGGTTGCATCACATACTTTCTACATTGCCTCCATCAACAACAGAACTCTCTGCAGGTAGATGGGCCTTCCTGAAATTGGCAGCAGACTGCAAACACAAAATCTTGTATAGTAGCATAATTCTTTATAACTCTTCGCTTTCCAGGTGATATTGCATGATGCATAAAAATACTTTTCTGTGTTTGTAATTCAATCAATTTTACCAAGATCCCCAAAACCACTGGCTGAAGTGCAGCCAGTGGTTCTTGACAGCTACACATCCACTGAGACAATTTCTGATGAAATGCCAGTGAATGGACCAGCTGAAGGACCTGATTTAAGGTCATGACTTAAATCAGGTATCAGGACACCAGCTATCCCACATCTTTGACTAATAGGTCTTTATTTTATGCCAGTCAAACGGAGCTATCATTTAAATTTTTGCAGGTCAGTGGTTCAAAAATTGATGAGATACAATGACTGCACTGACGATGAGTATCAAAACTTTGTAAGACTTTCATAAAGCCTGAAGAACTATACAAGAAAGTCTGACTACTTGTAAGCAAAATATAAAGAACTAAGAGGACTCATTACTTTTGCACAGCACTGTATATTGTATGCTTTTGGTCTTTGGTGCCAAAAGCCACATCTCCTCCTCTTAGAAACTTGGTTGCCTGGTACAGTGGGTCAATTTACAAGGCCCCTAATTTAACATTGTTGCAGTTCATTAGGTTAAAATATACAACTGACCTCAAATTAAAGATGCAGATAAGACCAATAAATAAAGCTAAGTGAGGAGACTTTGCAGCAAATATCTTACTGAAATTTCTGGTTTACTTTAACCCTCAGGCTCAAATTAAACTGTTTGTTGCTAATGCACAACCAAGTCCTGCAGTGGTACTTCTGAGTAAAAAAAAACAACCCATAAAACATGTGTGTGGGGTAATCAGGTTGTTAGTTTTTAACTGTTGCAAATCGGCAACGCCTGCCTTGAGAGGGTTAAAGAGAAGCCTCAGTAGAATATGACTCTGGCATAAGGCTAGCTTGTTGTGCATGTCCATTAACAACAAGCCGTATTTTGTGCATTTATGTCTCAGCTTTCATATATATTAACTTTCAGACCTCTAAACAATGTTTTAGTGAACCATATATAAGTTGTTATGGAGGCAAGCTGTCTGAGCCTCATGCATTTAGTTTTGAAACACTTATCCTGCTGCTGACAGATAAGACTAGAGTTTTTCCATGACAACCCCAGATTCAGACCACCTAACAATAGCTCCACAACACTCATTGTGGCAAATGGACTACAACAGGCCTTAATGAGGACAAAGAGAAACCAGCTTTTTCAGTGATCTGATTGTTGTCACGGTAGAAAAGTTTAGACTGAATCTTATACTTTCTTCAATAGTTTAACTATAAATGTAAACATACAAAGGGCCTAAAAACACCCTAATTTACTGTTTTTTGTAAGAATTTTGCTGAGACTTGATTATTTTGAAAATTAAGAATATATAAAAGTGCTTAGGCTGATGCTGATGTCTGTAGAATTGAAAAGATACAATCACTCGCAAAACATTTAATTGAAAACCCAGTTTTATTAAGTACAAGAGAAAAATGTGTATTTTAATTATTTGAATCAAGTGCAAAATTTTACTTTGTTATAGATACGTAGTGTGTGGTCTTTCATGTCTACTGCAACTCTCTGTATAATTTTACACCATGGATGTAAGCTGGGCAGGAAATAGTCCTTGTTTAACTCCTTTCTTTGAGTAATGAGTGGATATTGTTTGGGTGGCATTCCTGAAATGTGCTGGATAGTTTCAGAATTGCTGGACAGTCTGTCCTTGTTGCCACCTAATCTGGAGTTATAGCCCACACTGAGAGAAAGAGCTTGACCAGCTTCCTTAGATTAGTATCAATCCCAGAAGGCTATTAAAAAGCCATTTGTCTCAATACAAATGGCAGGCAGTCATATGTGACCCAAGTGTTGCTTGTTTTATTTTAACCCTATAGAGTCTCTGTCTGCCACAACACTGCTTGTGTTACAGCAGAGTTGCTAATTTAAAAAGGCAAAGGGGGCCGTTTTACCTTACCTATATTGGATGTGCATGTGGCAAGTCCATGTGAACTCCTCTTGTCTAATTATACGGATGAAGCATAGACTAAATAGGCTAAATTGGGAAACCAGAAAATGAGTAACTGAGTTTGAAATAATAAAGCTGTTCTGTTATGACAAGTCAAACAATTCCCATTAGACCATAACTGGGTAAAGCTAACCTTTATAGAATATATGGATTGTGTGATTATCCTAGCCAAACAATGCATGACACAAGAGTCAGCTATGCTACAGTTGGTAGTGTGTATGTTTTCAAAGCTAACTTTTAAAAAAGTAAGCAATTTCCCCCAGTAGATGTTAGGCTACATTTTAAGCATTAAATTAAAGGCATTTTCCAAGATACTCTACACCCTGAATGTTTTTAAAGGTCTTTTTGACATCTGATTGCTACGATTTTTGCCTCATGAGAACACTAATGCTAACAGTCTGATAAATTCACTGCTAGCAAGTGATCATTCTGTATCCTGCCCCCTGCATGCTTATACACAGGTAGCAGTCTTGTCTAAACCAAAGCTGATGCAAAATTTCAAACAAAGTCCCACTATGATTCACCTGACATTTTCCAGAGTGTGCTGCAGTTACCTTGGTGAAAAATGTGTTATGTCTGGGGTGGCAAGGTTGCTCATGTAGCAAACCAATACCCAGGGATCTTTAAAGCAGTAGAGGAGCAGCGCTGTAGAGAAAGAGAGCGAGACAGATGACAAAAGCAAGAGAAAAGAAAAAAGAGATGAGGATAGAGACAAAAAGAGGGCACGAGTGAGAGTTGTAGAGAGCAGGCAGGTTGGAGTGTGCTGGCAAGGCCCCAGTGGAGCCATCGATCCAGGCTGGCCTTACATCAGAGACAGGAAACCTGAGCTGCATGCTTCATCACCTTCCCCACGGAGTCCTCCCTCACTTCTCTCTTCTCTTCTAAATCTCTCCCCACAACCATCTTCTCTCCTCAGCTCTCCTACACAGCTTACTAGCGAGTACGCAGCTCCATTTTTACAGCCTCTTCTCTCCTCTCCTCTCCTCTCCTCCCGCCTGATCTAGAGCCTGTCAGCTTCTACTACATGCTTCTGTCAATTCATCATCTACGGCTGAGACTAGCTGCACCAGGCACTAAGTGCACATAGCTATCCATCCACAACCACTCATTCATTATACTCCATGTGTATGCGTGCACTTGTGTCATTCATTGTGCGCACACGCATGCACATCAGTGTGTAAATAATGCACAGCTTGTCTCTCCTGTGTGCTGAAGCTATTCTTTTGAAAGTGGAGGGGTATTATGGGGGCCAGCGCAATGCAACTTGGGGGTAACAAGGTTAGGTTATCGAATTTGTTTAGGCGTCACAGTCTCCTGAGGGAGCAAACCCAATCCCCACACCACCTCAATCTCATCTCTCACCCTGCTCAGTCTAAAATATCTCACCAGCACAGTGCTAAGGGGTCCGCTGAGTGGCAACTTGGGAGTTTGCTTATATATGTTTCATGACACTGTAAGACTCCATTTACCATACAGTTTAAAAGATGTTATCATTTAAACTCTGTAATTAGCCACACCAAATTAAAAGCGGAGTGTTGTAGAGTTTCTTAAGTTTCCTTGGTGATTATGGTAACAGTGACTATTGTAGAGCCAAAGTGGCTCTACAGTGTGTGTAAAGCACTTGTTTTGATCCTGTTTTTTTATATCACCAGTGTTCCAAAAACTTTGCTGTAACTAGTAGCCTGTATTGCCGTCACAGTGAAAGCAAAGCTGCTAGTTTAGCAGTTCACCGGTAAAAGTGTGTTAAATACCGTCAGAGTTGCTGAAAATAGGAAATATCAGGATAATTAAAATGATTTCATACACTGAGTGTAAAAGAACAGCCACTGAAGTATTTACACTAAATTAAGATTCAGATCAATTTGGATTAAAAAGAAAAACAAGAACAGGTTTATAATACTCAGAAATATTTATTTACCATTTTACCAAAGCTTCTTTATCAGTGAAAGAAAAAATATTTGTTGCCAGTGTGTCTCATATGGTGAATGAAACAGTTGTGATTTGGCCACTAGAGGAGAAGCCCACTCTTGCATTAGTCATGCGAGCTTTTTCAACTTAACAGAGCTGTAAGCATATAGCTTCAGTTATTATATATTAGCAATGATAGCTGTGCATTCTGCAAATGAACTCTAAATTTAAATGTCCCACTAAACACCTATCCATTGTTATTCATCAGTTAAACATCATCTTTCAGGCCACACATTCTACACAGCACTCTGTGAGGAACTCTCATCTTTCACAAGGAGACATGAGAATAATGAACAACCCAAACAGGACAAACACACGTTTTCTTATTTCTTATACTGTATTGATCTTTTCTATTGATATCCTCCCCTTCCTCTCTCTGTGTATCTTGAAAGACACGCAGACACACATGCACACACATTTTCCGTCTTTCCTCACACACCACTCTCCATCAAGGCTATATTTCTTACAGTTTATAGTAGTATTATAGTATAGTATTCCCTCCCTGTAAATTCCCTGCCTTCTTCATCATATTCCCATCCTGTGCAGCCTGTTCATCTGCCGTCCAAATCAATGCTGATGGAATTCCCCGGACGAGACTGTTGGAAATATACCATAAATATACTGTATATACAGTATCTGTCTCAACTAAATGTGATTACATGTATCTCTATAGGGTATCTGCCTAATATATATATATATATATATATATATATCTTGGTGAATGTTGCTTACTGAACTTCAAAGAAGGGCTGCCAGGATTGCAGGTGGTAGACTCAAGGAATGAAACACCTTCTATGCAAAAATGTAGACGTAACAGAGGAGAGCCTTCATGAAACATTACCCCCAGGAAACCAGTCTGGCTGTTATCATGGCTACTCTAAAAGGGCATTAGCCTGTTCTTTTTACATGCATGACTAGTTGGTGCATTTGGCCCCTCCAATGAATTTTTCAACATCACAGGTATGTTCAGCATCCCGATAAAGAAAAAATGCAGACACTAACAGAAACTGAAAGGCACGGTTTTAGATTTAGGGGATCTGAATAATATAAAACCAGAAGAGAGAAGATTCATAAATAGCTCAGAGAAGAAGAGGATATGGCTACATCACGTGTTGATGGCATGTAACAGAAAAATAGCTTTTTTGTTAGTTGTGCCATTAGTATAAAAAATTTTATTCATTTTAAAGTGGCACCTAATGTTTGCTGAATTTGTTTGGGGTTTTTTCCCAAATTTATCTGTTCAGCCTGGTCTTAATTAGGGACTTGTGAAATAGTGATGAAACGTGTAAAAAGGGGATTTGTCTATCTGAACAGACATGGATTTAATATGTGTAGTATCTTGCATTATACTTGAACAAAATTGTCTGAGAAGAAGCAAGACAACCTAGAAACTGAAGCTTTCAGGCTTGTGGACACACCATCTGTTTCTTAACCTAGCAAAGAGTTTTTGGTTAAACTAATTTTTAGTCTTTGTTTGTCCTCTGCTCTCGTTTCTCTTCTCTTCCCCTCACCCCCAACTGCTCATGGCAGATGGCTCCCCCTTAATTGTTCTGCTGGAGGTTTCTTCCTGTTAAAAGGTAGTTTTTTCTTTTCCCTGTCGTCTAGTGTTTGATAATAGAGATTGTTTTGATTGTTCGTGTTTTTCTCTCTGATTCATTACCTTTACCACAAACTGACTGTTGTGATTGCGTGCTGTTTAAATAAACTTGAATCGAACTTGAACTGAACTGAATCGTTTTATGGACTAAAAGCCAAATTCTAAATTTTTTAAAAGTGGTCTTGGACAATAGTTCTTCAGGGTTTCTAAAGTACTCTTTGTACTTGACCATTTTCAAAGTAATGTTTTTATCTACAGACCTACAGATCATTCAAGCACAAAAGAAGGATAAACATAACAGACAACTTAGGGAATAACTGATTTTAAACTGAATCTTTAGGGATTTTTTTTACTATTCAGTTCAATTCATTTGAATTTTATTTATAGCGACAAGTCACAACAAAAGTTTCCTCAAGACAATTTATATTGTAAAGTAAACAGAGACCTTAGACTTGGCAGACTGCAAGTAAAAAGTAAAACAAATACTTTTCTTTACTTTAGGCGTTGGACACAGATTCGAATTGTAGGCAGATTTTTTTCATTGTTTGTTTGAGTCTTTTTATGTTTTTTCTTATCACTGGATTTAATTATTAAAGATACACTTGTCTCTTTGAGAACTAAGAGTTAATGGTGCCATCTTTACTAACATCTTGGTAGGCCTTACTTTGCCTCTCATGCAGCCACACAGTGAGTAAATGGTAATCATGATCAATATCTATTTCCTGTGGTGTCAAGTTTCAGAATAATGTCCATATTGAACCAATGTTTCAGCAGACTCCAACCACAGTTTTTCTCTCCCAGCCATCCACCGTTTCCGTTGCTGAAGGAGAGAAAATCCCTACAAATCAGATTAAACAAATGATTTTCAGACAAGCCATTGATCATCCATCTTGTTTCACTGGCCTAACTAGGAGATCCTAACAGTGCAGACTGGGCATCTGAGAAGGGAATGTGCCTCTAATAAGGTTTGCGATTCCTGTTTATCCTGCACAGATCAGCAGTGTTAACTTAATCTGTGGAAACTCTTGATCTCACTCCTGCTCTGAGAAATTCCACCCTAAAACTGAACTCAGCTGTTATGCTCTGAGCACAAGTGTTTGATGTGAGAACACAAGTCTTTACAAAGCCAGAAACTCTAGCATGTGATCTCAGTAAAACCAGCTTATGTTCATGACATTTCTGTGGACACTAATTTTGGAAAATTTAGGGTAGGTCAGGTCACATTTTCTTGTGTTGCTGAACGCTGTAAATCAAGGGATTCGTGATCTGGCATGATTTTGGGTTTTTAACGGTGGGAAAGAGTTAAATTCACAGACATCTCAAGATCAAAGATCCAAAGGCCATATATCCTGCTCAATATAGATCTTTGCTTTTAAGGGCAGTTAATATTAATAGAAATCTTTGTTGAAATGTATGAATGGCATCTATGATGGTGAGTAGAGCTCTCAGTTACTAACTCACCCCATTGGGAATCTTTGTAATACTGCAAAACAGCTCATGTAAAATGCATTTCTACATCAGTAAACTGAGTTATTACTCTTGGGGGAAACAAAAAGACTAGAACCCATGCTAAAGACTAGTAAGGTAATCAATGTACAGTCTGTGCTGAAAGCACAAATTGGGGGAGGGGATACCTACTTAAAAGCTTGCACTTTTATGTCTTAATCAATTTATGGGTGTACTGGTCATTCTGTTTAAGCCAATAAACTGGTGGATTACTTTGAAATACTGCTTAGTCCATTGACCACCTGTGTTTATGACAGAAGCTACAGAGGTCGTGTGTGTGTGTGTGTGTGTGTGTGTGTGTGTGTGTGTGTGTGTGTGTGTGTGTGTGTGTGTGTGTGTGTGTGTGTGTGTGTGTGTGTGTGTGTGTGTGTGTTGCGAGTATGTTTTTGTCTTTTTTTCTAGTTAGTTGAACTCCTAACATGGTGACTGGTACCAAGACTTCAGTGTCTTGTTGGATTGTTTACCACATCATTAAAGAATTGAGGTGAAGAAGCAAAAAGCTGATGTAGTAATTCTACACCTACCAGATAAGAAGGCTGACATACATTTTTAATTATGTGTGAAAATGCCATTTAGCTATTGGAGATTCAGGTGACACAATAATCCACCATTTTCTGCAAAACTTAGAAGTCCTGTGTTATATAACACTTATCTATAGCTGCTCAAGACTGACTTCTAAAATAATTACAATTTATTGTGACTAACTAACTGTTGTTAGCTGCCATTAACCTTCACGAGTTAGCAGCAGGCACGAAATGTCGTGAATGTTTTTCTTTTTCCAAATATCTGTTTGTTTAACCTACATCAGACCCACAGGGTAACAATATAATTTTATGATCACTTGGGTGTATGGAGGCTGTGGACCTGTGAAACCAAGTCAACGCCGCCATTGGAGGAAGCCTAAACTTTTGCTGCATGAGGATTTGTTGTGTTCACCTAAGTGGGAATATTTATGTTGATGAGTGTAATAAATGAAATAACGAGAACTGCTGGTATCCTAAATTTCACCAGTCAGAGTTGAGCCACAACCATCTGTTTTAAAAATGCTGCCAAGATGTAACTGAGTTGCCATTTTCCTGCAGTTGAAACTGCCCCATAACCTTATAGGGTTATGTGGATGAAAACATTAGGTAAAGGTAAAACATTAACATATTTCCCAAGAACTTCATCTTGACTCCATGAAAGATGTGTACTATGGACAATAATTTACAAATATCTTAAACCTTCTCATAAATTTTATTTTATATTTGTTTCAGTGTAGCCATTTTTCTTAAATTTCAGCATTTAAGAAAATCCGCACAGGAGCAGACTGTATATTTGTATTCCAGTGACTCCCTTATAATACGGACTCACTTGTTCCATTTTACAGACAGGTCCAGGGCTCCTTTCACTCTCCTCCTTTCAGTTTCATTTTTCATCCTTCACACTTTCCCTTTTGCATCCTGCACTCCCACTCCTTTTTCGTTTTCTCATGCTCAGGCACACAGGAAGTGTCAGGCCAGGCCAGGTTATTTCAGGCCTAATTGGGAGATTGATGTTCTTCCAGAAACCTGGCACCTTGACATGCCTTTCATCCTCCCTCGTGCACTTCCTCCCAAATGGCAAGAGCCAGACATGTTGACGGCTGACTGAAACACAGACAACTGTCCTTTTTGGGGACTTTGCTCAGTCAATCAAAGGCAGGACTGACATTTGAGTGAGAAATGACGTCACCAGGAGAAAACCACAAGCACCAATGCACTATTTTAAGAAATTACAATTTGTCTTGAACAACTTTATCTAAGACGATTTCATAGCACCATTTATACCTATTACTAAGGCTATAGAAAGACAATAAAATAGGATATAATTTATTTATCCCAGAGTTAGGAAATTCTTGAATGGGCCAGAAGGACTGGGGCATCCATTCCAGCTAATGGGCTTATTTGTGGGGAATGTCGAGATGGGATCAGTAGGAGCAGTAGCTCTATCATGCCCTATCATTAGGCCACGTCGGAGTGGGCTGTAACCTGAAGCTCGTGTCGACCACTTCTACAACACAAGCAACAAGAAGCTGGGGCAGGCAAGGGCCACTGGAGCATGTCCTGACTGGTGCTGTCTGCCTAAATAAGATGTGACTTTGAGAGGTCTGGACCAATTTGAAATGGTTAGTTCACCTAATTACAAAAATCACATTTTGTCACAAAGGGGCCAGTATGACTGACAGTGTGTCTCAATGCCAACACGTTGCCAACCCTTCCAAATTCAGGCTTTAACTCTATGGAAAATTAAATCTGAAACCAATTTTATTCTAGAGTTGGCTGGACATGCAGAGGTAAGTCTCTCCAAAGTTTGGAAAAAAGGTTTTTAATGTGTTTCAATAATATTTTTGTTAGAAACAGTGAGACCCTCTGATGCTTTTGAAAGAGAAATATCCAAAAGAAGGACTAGTAGTTGTCATTTGAACCATGTCAGTATGTCCTTGTCAGTGTAGCTGTTGGTTCTTATTTTGAGATATTGATTTGTGCTATGTGAATCAAATTTAATGTATTATTATTATTGTAATTATTAGAAAATATGCATGTCTTTACCAAAAATATACAAAAAATGTTTCTGACAACCACACCCTTCACATAAAAAATGCTAACAGGCAGAAAAGTGAACTATGACTGAACCAAAGCTGTCATCGGTTATTTCTGTAACACTCTAACAACTGAGCTTTTGGCTTGGCCTAAAGCTAAAAGGTTTGCTTTGTGTGGGACAGACTACAAAAGTCCATCTGAAGGGTTTCCACCGAGAACACCAGCACCAATGGCCACAGCTAGATGCCCATCCATGGCTAGATGGGCAGCTGAAATTACCAATTAGTTTACCAATTGGCTGCAGCAGATTCGATTGGTTTGTAATTAATTCTAGTTACTGGCCCGTAGAGCAGGACGGATGGCGCCATGCCTTTGTCCTACTGACACACTATCCCACAGAGCTGGGCCTCGGGGGGGAAGCAGCGGACATCAATACAGGGCCCTGCAGCTACTGAGCCCTCCACCTCCTCCTCAACACACACACACACAGACACATAGACAGACACACACATACAGGGACACAATATACCTTACAGACTCTGCTACGCAAACACACATAGATGGACCCCCTTGCAGCGCACAACTGATTCCGGAGAAGGCGAAACCTCAACCGCCTGAGAAGGTGCTGACGACAAACAAAGACAACAGAAATCTTGTGTTTCGAGACCCTGACCCTATCCATGTGTGTTATTGTGTGTATGTGCTTGCTTGTGTGTTTAGATAGGTAGGTAGGTAGATAGATAGATAGATAGATAGATAGATAGATAGATAGATAGATAGATAGATAGATAGATAGATAGATAGATAGATAGATAGATAGATAGATAGATAGATAGATAGATAGATAGATAGATAGATAGATAGATAGATAGATAGATAGAATGTGGAATGTGCAGGCAGAGATGAAAAAGAATATCATATTTTCAACATTTTACCATTTTTTTTTCTGTTATTTCATCCACAACACTCAAGTAATTTTGCATGTGCAAGCAGGTGTGTGTGAGACTGTGTGTATTAGCAAATTGTGGCGTAGCACTGGCCCAGAGCGGAGGTCACATGGCTCACTGATACCTCCCACACTGAAGGTCAAGGCTTCTACACCCAGAAGGAGAGGGGGGAGGTTGAAACAGATCAATGATCCAGATAAAAATACACTGCACCTCAGCGAGTCTGCTTTATAAACACAAAGGCACACACACATCCACAAACATATTCACACACCCCCAACAAATGACTTCAGTGCCACTACAAATGATCCTGGCCTCTTCTTAATGAAAGTGATATCAAAGTGAGACGCCACAGCAGTGACTGGTGGCTTTTAGCATAACGATACAGTAATAGAAGACCATTAAAAGATCATAACAGCTTAAATGATGAGAGGTCTCTGTTGTTGCTCTGGCCTAAACCTCCTGCAATCAAAGCACTGTTTGCACTCAATATAAAGGAGAACAAGTTGAGAGGTAAAGTCACACCTCATAATGATGGTGTATGAACCTCCTCAGAGCATGCAGGTGAACAAAGTCCGACACAGAGCGGAAAGAGCGACTGTGGGGGCCTGGAGAGAGACCAGAGAAAACCAGACAAGACTGTAGCTCATGAAAGACGACAACGCGTGATTTATGTAAGCTGTGAGAGGAGTGGTAATTGGAAGTAAAGCTCCACAATGCTTTTAGTTAATGACAAGTCGACTAGTGAAAGATGTCTGTGCCACCACCACCCATTATTAAGGATGCTGGTTAACAGAAGCAAAAGGGCCGAACCGGTGAGCACTCATCATGTAATAAATGAAGAGCAATGCTGACAAGGAATAGAGACCTTGGCAGCTACAGTCCCAAACAAAATGTGACAAATCCGGCTTTGCTTCTTAATGTCATGCCCAGCATAGTACACTAATGGCCAGCTGGTATTCTTGCTTTGGCTTTTAAAATATGAAAAAATATTGCAAATTTTAGTCTGCTTTCTTCTGGTGCTCTACATAATTGCTGTAAGTCCCAAACTTTTCAATTTTGAAAAATAACCCACAGAATTAAACACAGGAAGCCCTGAATGACTAATAGCTCTCAAGACATCTGTGTAAAGAAATGACCACTTCATCCTAGAAAATGAATGAGCAACACATCTGATCTCACCGCACTCCTCATCATTAGTATGAGCCGCAGAGACAGATGAGTAAAATCACCAAAGAGAGTTAAAATCAATATTGTTACTATCTTTCAGCATGAGACGACTGCTGGCATGACAGTATTTATTAGTACTATAACTAAAACCTATGTTGTTTATTAGCTCATCTGTACAATCAAAGGAAACAAAATTGTTCTAAATTTGAATTTTAATGAGTTTGCTGCATGAGGTGCTGATGATGAGATGATGGAGAGCTTTCATTTGCAAGACAGTGCGAAGTGCCTCTTGTCCTGTAATGTATGAAGTGACATAAATCAAGACAAGGCAGGAGAGAGCATTTGATAAAAACTAATTAGGCATTCAAGCTCTGGGTTAAAGGGGTCCTGGTGTTATTCAAACAAATTCATTAATCACAATGTGCATGTCAGTAGACAATATACAGACAGAGGCATAACAGCTTTAGCTAATTCGTTTGCTGATGTTAATAAAATATAGATGAATTAAAACTACAGGCTCATGATATATTAGTTTATATCTTGATAACAATACTAAGCACAGCTTTACATGCAGGCGTAAACAAGGTTTTGTCTACAGACATATAGACTACTATACATTTACAATTTACAACCACAATTCCAAAAAAGTTGGGATGCTGTGTAAAAAGACAGAAAGCAATGATTTCCAAATCTCATAAACCCGTATTATATTCACAATAGAAATTAAAAAGCATATCCAGTGAATTTTTTTTTATAATTTTAAAGAAAAATATTGACTAACTTTGGGTAACAGGGACATGTTTACCACATCTTCTTTAAGTCCATAAATATCTGGGAACTGACGAGACCAGTGACTGAAATTTTGGGAGACCTGGAGTTTTGTGGTGTGAGGTTTGTGATAGAGGATTTCAACTGCTAAGCAGTACTCGGTCTTCTTTGTCATTTTTCTTTTTATGATATTCAATTCAATTCAATTTTATTTATATAGCGCCAAATCACAACAAAAGTCGCCTCAAGGCGCTTCATAGATAGAGAGAAAAACCCAACAATCTTATGACCCCCTATGAGCAAGCACTTTGGCGACAGTGGGAAGGAAAGACTCCCTTTTAACAGGAAGAAACCTCCGGCAGAACCAGGCTCAGGGAGGGGCGGCCATCTGCTGCGACCGGTTGGGGTAAAAGAAGGAAGACAGGATAAAAGACATGCTGTGGAAGAGAGACAGAGATTAATAACAGACATGATTCAATGCAGAGAGGTCTATTAACACATAGTGAGTGAGAAAGGTGACTGGAAAGGAAAAACTCAATGCATCATGGGAATCCCCGGCAGCCTACGTCTATTGCAGCATAACTAAGGGAGGATTCAGGGTCACCTGGTCCAGCCCTAACTATATGCTTTAGCAAAAAGGAACGTTTTAAGCCTAATCTTAAAAGTAGAGATAGTATCTGTCTCCAGAATCCAAACTGGAAGCTGGTTCCACAGAAGAGGGGCCTGAAAACTGAAGGCTCTCCCTCCCATTCTACTTTTAAATACTCTAGGAACAACAAGTAGTTCTGCAGAGCGAGAGCGAAGTGCTCTAATAGGGTGATATGGTACTACAAGGTCATTAAGATAAGATGGGACCTGATTGTTTAAGACCTTGTATGTGAGGAGCAGGATTTTGAATTCAATTCTGGATTTAACAGGAAGCCAATGAAGGGAAGCCAAAACAGGAGAAATATGCCAAATGTTTTCAGTTGGTCAAAGATCTGGACTCAAGGTAGGTCAGTTCAGCAACCATGCTGCTATAATAGATGTAGTATGTTATTTAGCATTGCCTTGCTGAAATATGCAAAGGCTTCCCTGTAAAAAGTTGTCATGTGGATTGGATCTTATGTTGATCTAAAATATAACCATAAGCAGTGATGGTGCCCATCCAGATTTGCAAGCTGTCCATTCCATAGGCACTATTGCAGCCTCCTACCATCAGAATTGCAATCTTTTGACCTGAGTGCTGAAAGCAAGCTGGAGGATGCTGCATTCAGGAATTTATATTTCAGTTCGTCTGACCACAGAACAGTTTTCCACTTTCTCTAAGTTCTTTTTAAGTGTGCTTTGCATGATAGACCTTTAACCTGCATTTGTGGATGGCACAGCAAACAATGACTTCTGGAAAGTTACAGAGCCCATGCAATGATTTCTATGACAGAATCATCCCAAATTTTTATTCAATTCAATTCAATTCAATTTTATTTATATAGCGCCAAATCACAACAAAAGTCGCCTCAAGGCGCTTGTGTGACATATTACAGTGCCACCTGATGGGATGAAGATCATAGTTATAATCTTTAGGAATCTTCTGATGTTACACACTGTATGATGAGAAACTGAAATGTTTTACAGTTTTATACCTAATCATTTCACTGCTATGTTGCCAATTATCCTAAATGGTTTCAAACTGTGGCAGCACGGTGGCACGGTGGTTAGCACTGTTGCCGCACAGCAAGAAGGTCCTGAGTTCAATTCCAACACCAGGCCGGGGTCTTTCTGTGTGGAGTTTGCATGTTCTCCCCGTGTTTGCGTGGGTTCCCTCCGGGTACTCCGGCTTCCTCCCACCGTCCAAAGACATGCAGCTTGTGGGGATAGGTTAATTGGATAATCCAAATTGCCACTATGTGTGAATGTTCGAATGAATGTGAGTGCAAATGGTTGTCTGTCCCTGTGTGTTGGCCCTACAACAGACTGGCAACCTGTCCAGGGTGTACCCCGCCTCTCGCCCTATGACAGCTGGGATAGGCTCCAGCACCCCCCGCGACCCTGAAAAGGATAAGCGGAAGCGAATGGATGGATGGTTTCAAACTGTTCCTGTAGCTGTTTCTTTTCACTTCCTTTTCCACTGAATTCAAAATGGTCCAATATAAAAGTACATTTTCTCAGTCTAAACATTCAGATTGTTTACTGTTTCCTATTGTTGATAAAATATGGGTTTATGAGATTTGCTAATCTTTGCATTCTGTCTTTATTGACATTTTACACAGCTTCACAACTTTTTTGGAATTGGGTTTGTAGAAACCAGGTCACCAGATTGTTCTTAGGTCATGCGTTCGGAAGTGCGTGATGATTAACTAATGTTTGGCCAATAAAATGCTTGAACAGAAATGTTTTGTGTAAATGTATTTATACAGTCAATTTCCATGGTTACCAAAAACAGATGACTGTAGCCTCCATCCATTCAGGCCAGAATAAAGCCTTCTAGTTTCAATTGTGTTGTGAAAATTTGTGCAAAAGTGCATTAACTACACTATAATCAATAGCACAATGTGTCATGACAAGAATCAGGCAAAGTAAACATTAAATACATCACATCGGACAATTGACTTGATGTTGAATAAGATGTCCCCATTCCACCACGGATGTATCGAAGCCACTCAAGCTTGCGAAACATACTGAGGGAGGACAGAAAAAGGATGTTTAGGGTGCTCGGATCATGCCTGTGGCAAACCTCCGTCAGATATTGTTTGTGTTTAGTGCTTGGCCCCATGAAGAATTTATGAAGCTCTCTGGAACAGTGGTATCATCGGGACAGGGGAGAATCAGAGCATAGCAAAAACTCCATCTCTGCCTTTCCTGTGCAAAGCTCTTGGCATTTATGAGAGCCATCCATTAGCGTCAGCCAGAGGGCCCAAATCTTGCACATGTATGTGGTCAGTGTGGAACGTATATGTTGTGTATGTGCAGAGAGGAGGGACAAAAAAAGAGAATGGGGTTAACAAATATTACTATAAGTAAGACAAACAAAGGAAAGAGGAGGAGGTAGAAGAAGAACATGCTCAATTGACATATTTTATAGTTTTTTTCTATGACAACTCAGTTAGTCAAGCTGTAAGATGATTGGATAGAATGTTTATTGCATATTAAATTATACGCTCTGGTACGGGCATAGACTCTCGGGCAGCAAGGCCATTAGTACTGGTGGCTTGTTTGAAGCCTTAGGCAATTCCCAAATGCTCAACAGTGAAAGTGCATGTGTATTTTAAGAATCTGTGCAAATGATGTGGCAGGAAATTGAACAATTGCACAAAGATTTAAAAAAATTAAAAACAAAGAGACAAAACTAAGTCAAGCAGTAGAAAAATTAGCTTGGAGTGGAAGGAACAAAGCATGAAGACAATAGACGAAGAGTCTAGCACAGTAGAAGAAAAACACACACTCATTCGCTCACACAGATGATCTTCTTACACAGCCTTGGCTGTCTGTAGACTAACCACAATCCTGCTCCCTGCAGTGCTGACCGCAAAGCAGTCAACAGAGGCACACTGGGCCTTATCCTGCATGACACGCTGGTCGATAATCATGCACACCACCGCATAGCACAACACCACTGTAACTGCGATACCTGGGCCTGCCTGCCTGCTTGCATAAACAAACACGCCTGGATGGAGCCACACTCCATCACTATTTTGTTGTGAGAAAATAAAGATATATGTATTGAATATTTGATATTTTCCACCCACATGGCTATGTACAGTACATCTTTTGTAGGTTATTTTATTTGAAAAGGGACCATTTACAATATTAACATAAGTGTTGCCATTCAAGGCATTGTACCAGAGCTAGCTTAAGCTAAATTGCATCAGTAGTCCTATGCAGAAGATCATAAAAGAACACGCGAGAGAATGGTTTACAGAAAAACAACAACAACTCTGAGCCTCTTGAATTTGAGTGTATGGAAAATTAAACAGGACCCAATTTAAACTCCTACCTATCACATTAAAAATAACAAAACATTTATATCTGTCGTACAAAATCTACAGTTTAGAGGTACTTTTAAGATAAAAGTAGTGGTTTCACTGGTACCTCTGCTGAGGCCTTCCACCACCAGTGGTTTCTGTGTGGGTTTGTTTCAGTTCTAGTTTGTATGAATGTTTACATCTCAGCAAGATTACACACAAACCACCTGAAGGAATATCATGAATGGAGTAGGCAAAAGATGGAAAAATATGTGGCTCCATACCAGATTAAAACCTAAAACACGGACAAATCTCTCACCACCGCACCTAGAAAAACTGAATGAAAAGCACAAGAAATTTTCCTCAACTCAAGTCGGGGTATCTTTTACTTTGATAAGAATGAAATAAAAGATACTACAATAACTATAAAAAATGCTACAATCCCAAACAGTAAATGTAAAATGTCTCAATCTTAAAAAAGCAAAGAGAGAAACAGCAATAATTTGCTGATACGCCACCATTTAGATAAAGACCACAGAAGGATGAAGTTAGGGTTTAAGCATTTAATAATTAATTTTGAAATCTCTTTTCTGTGAGCAGCACAGGCTTCCCTATCTTCTCCATTTATGGTGGATGAGTAGAAGAGGAAACCTTGCTTTCACTGCTAAAACTGAATGGAAAACAAAAGGAATATGGATGGGCAGATGGCAAGAAATCCTTTATACTACAAACCTAAAATAAACCTCAACAGCCCCACCTGCTGTTCCATATGTGCACTGCCCATAATAATATAACAACATAACTTGTTGTCATTTTCATGTAACACTGGAGTACAAACAACAATTGAGGACTAAAATAATTTAATTTAATTAAAAATCAGGCTACTATTCAAAAATATTTTTGGAATAATTTTTGGATTCCATAATCACCGAGAGCAGAAATCTAACAAAAAAACTTCAGGTAGTCGAAAATGTATTGGCAGAAGAACCATAGCCATGAAACAAGTGTACGTAAAATGTTAGTGTTTTATTCTTCACAAGATGAAACTGATAGAGCACCCACAACTGAAATAAAAATGCCACAATTTTCATCCACTCTAAACTTAACACATAAATCACACAACCATTTCTTATGGCTTCCATCACCTCACAACATCAAGTCATTTTGCATTTATAAATGTTTGTGCTGCTAGCATATAGTTCTCTCATTTAAGTCCTCTGAGATCAGTTTGTTATGTTTGTGTGTGTGTTTGTGCGTATGTGTGTTTTAAAACACTTTTTGAACTGTAAATCACTTAGTGCCTTACAATTTTTTCAACAGGTTCTTCTTCTTTTTTTCTTTAATAAAATTAATACTGCTATAGGCTGCGTTGGTAAAGATCATTTCATTTCATATATTGAAGCTACAACTTTGAAAACCCTAACCACTAGAAGAGAATGAATGAATGAATGAGTGAGTGAATGAACGTTGGGAGTGAAACCCTAACACAATGCTGGCTATAAATGTCGACCTTCTGTTTTTTAAAGGGTTTTTTAAGGACCGTGTGTATTGTAAGATTAGACAAATTAGTAAAGCTGTGTTAGTTATGTGGCAAAAAGCAGCTGTACTGTAGATGAGACAAACAATAACATTATGCACAACTCTCTGAGTTACCCACATACCACATAACACACTGTCAAAATGCTATAGCTCAACTTAAGAAGATATAATAGCCTAAAAATGTAACTTGGATATTAGACTTGGGTGACAAAACACTTGCTAATTTCCATTCTTTCTGCTGATAATATCTCAGCTCTTATTGTCTAATCCACTTTTAGTAACCTGAAGATATTCATTAAAACATAGTTCTGGGATTTGCAGTCTTCTAGCAGTACATCCAACTACACTGCAGCTTTTCAGACATTTGTCATCATTTTACTAACAGACTGAATAAACAAAGACACACCTTCGCATAGAAATACTCAGTGTGAGACAGTAAAATAAATATTTAAGACGCCTTACTTAACAACAACCTGAAATTTTAAGAGATAACACAATATTTTGAGTTAGAATTGGCTGAAATAAATATATAGTTTATAAAAAATAAACTATAAGAAATAAAGTTCTTGCAATGAATTCCCCCTTCCCCCAGTGAAGCTAATTTAATTTATTTGAAATGTCCTGAATTAAAGAAGTAGGACAGCAACTGACAGCATCAGGATGAATGTACTCAGTCCATGTCAAAGAAAACAAACTTGATACCTTTAATCAGTTTGTCAAATAACAGGGTGCTTTTCACTTTATGGCCCTTTAAACCTTTCGAACAAATGCAAACAAAGGATAAGTGCAGGTATGCACACGTGCACACATGCAGCCCATTTTCTTCCACTAAAACGACACAGTCCTACATGCATGCAAACACACATAGCTACACTCTAAAAAACATTTTTTAGTCTCTTTGAACAGCAACAACAAAGCAAAGGTGGGACCTGGTCAAAACAGAGTGGCCACCTGTCTTCACCTCCATCAGACTTTGACTTGCCTTAATTAGGGCAGTGAAGCCAAGCATAATCTCTGTCCTATGTCAGTAGATGAAACCACTTAGCAAATTAGCAGCCTTCTCTTTCTAGATTCACAACACACACGTGGACAGATGTGGATGCATAGTATAAACACATACTGTAAAAGCAAAAGTACAGGAATGTGCGAGTACATACACCTGCATGCACAAACAAGCACCATGGGTTATTAAAAGGTCTGGAGAAACTATAGCACCAGGAACATGTAGAGGCTGGATGAAGAAAAAAAGTAAGAGGAATGGAGTGAGAAAGAAGAGGAGAGCATGAGGGAGGTGAGAGAAGAAGGGAGGACGATGACATCGGGAGTGGAGGTGGAAGAACTGAGGCGAGAGGAATGGAGAGGAAACAAAGGCAAACAAAAAGTAATAAAAAAACTGGGACTGGGAGGCAGGTGAGAGGGACATGATGTGTTGTAGCGGAAAAAATGGCCACTGGTAACACCACAGTCCAGTCTGCTGAAGGGACCATGTGGGGGGAAGAAAGGAGAGGAATAAGATGGAGGGGGAATTGCTTATGGCACGCAACCCTCATGCAAGGGTCAACACCAGTACACATCAGCTTAAATGGACAGCTACATCCAAACAAGTCCTCATGCACCTTTTCTTTTTTACTAATATGGTATCCATGTATAGAAATTCACTCAATCCACTGAAAAACAGATGTCAATGCTAATCAAATATTTATGCAAACAAACAAAAAAATGTATGTGCATTTATACATGTGTGCACTTGCTGCGTTCATCTCAGTGTCCAGGGAAGCACACCGGGGAATAAAGAACACATGAGGATCAAATTGATTAAAGCTGGAGTTCTTAGCAGTAATACTGAGGATTAGGACAGCTAATAAATGTTTCATTCAAAGCCAGACATAGATCAAACGTGAGAAAGGTCTCAGCTCACTCTCAGGGTTTGGTGTGACTCTGCTCCTTTCGCTCCTCTTCCTCCCACTTCTCATTCTCCTCTGCCTCCTTCAGCTGTTAGTTTTCAGCTGTATTATGACAGCCACTACAGATCATCTCACTAGCAACTACAGGCCCTGCCCTTGCGCCTACACATCATTAACCCTCCATCTGTCAGCTTCCTAACAGGTTCCCACTAATGTGGCCAAGGACTCATTTCATTCCATTCTTAGCCAACAGGCAGAAGAAATTAACTTTCAACTTTACTTTGTCCTGTTCAATCCAAACCTGCCTTTTTTCTCTGACTTTTACTCCTCTCTCATTTACCTTCTGATTCTGCTTCCTCTTTCATCTTTACATCATCCCCTTCCTCACATTACCTTTGCTTATCCTTTTCCATCTTTCTCTGCACTCCTCATCCACTTTTAACCTTTCTACTGAACAACTCTCACACCCTCCCCCGTTTTCGTTCACTATACCTGTTCTGTATCTGGTGAGATTTAGGGCTGGGGCCAATGGTCAGCCGGGGATTAACAAGATGGAGGATAGAGAATGTGTGAAAACCAGTTAAGTCACACACCACTCTGCCTGTGAGAGGCTAAAATGCACAGAGAGAAGCGCAGATGACTTACATATATGTCCAAATCCAAGCAACCAGGCAGAAGCAGTTTCTGACATCACTCTCAGCCTGTGCACACTGTTTGGACCACTATTAAGTGCGAAGACACACAAAATCAATATAAAATTATTGCAAGTCTTGTTGCAGAATTGATCTAGAAAATCAAAAAATCAAAATGTACTGAAATTTGATACAAAAAATTAATTTTGTGTAGAATGCGCGGTAGGATGTAATGGTTCATGGTAGCGCTGGTGACACTGGTCTTGGCAAATGGGCTGTGTGGCTATGTGTGTAACTCTATCTGTGGAGGGGGAATACAGCAGTGGTTGGGTAATGGAAAGGTCATTTAGCCAATCCCCCAGGTAGGGGGGCTGGTCTGACACGGCTCGTTTGTCACAGTTCAATAACTACCACTCCGGAGAGTGTGAGGGAGACAGAGAAAACATGTGAGAGAAGGGTAGGAAGTGTGTGTGTGTGTGTGTGTGTGTGTGTGTGTGTGTGTGTGTGTGTGTGTGTGTGTGTGTGTGTGTGTGTGTGTGTGTGTGTGGGCTTGTGTTCAGCCCCTGGAAGCACAGCTGATTCCCAGGGCTTGTCCCTCCATTTGAGGCTTCAAACGGGGTCACAACGAAGGCCAAGCATGATGGACTCAGACATCATGATGTGAAAACTTGTGAGCCTTGGCCTGGAAGAATTATTTTCGCTCTAACTGGTAAGTGTTTTGGCTTTCCAAGTGGGAAAACTGAATTATTATTCTCCTCTTGAACCCAGCAATGGCCACTCTACTGATAGCTAGCTTTAATCTAAAGCATTTGGTAAATAATCAGAATGAAAACCAAAACAGCATTTCCTGAATACAAATTTTCTGTGGTTGGGAACTGATGAAAAAAAAAGTTATTGTAAATACTGATGTAATTTCCTACTATTTTATGTCAATTTATTGGATGCTTTTTCGTTCGTTATCTATGTCAGCATTGGTATCTGATATTCCACCATTTCAAATCTGAAGGAGTACCAGAAATTACTTTGAGAAATGACAAACACTGATTAACTGTTACTCAGTGAGTTGATGGGATTTTAATGCAACCTATTTAAAAAAGAACACTAATTGGATAAATAAAAAAGAGTAATTATAGAACAAAATGCATATGCAATGCAAATAAAAAAACAATAAAATAAATAAAGCCCCATTATTCTGAGTTAGATGTACTGATTTGTACAGTCCCTTTAGCATGTTGTTCAGTGTGTGACAAAATGATTTTCCAGCTTTGTGAGAGAGTCAAAGATTTTCACACATCTCACTGAGCGACTGGTGAGAGACGCCACAGCCTGTCCTTCTTCTCACTTTGAAAATCAATATTAACCTTCTATGTGTTCATTCACGTGTCTCTGTGGCTTCCCTTAGAGATGCCCGAGGCACAGATTTGTATTCATCTCAACTGGGTCGAGAGATTTGGGATTTTATGTCAGACATCCCATACAGATTTAGGAACTGTTGATTCAGGTGGGTTTGATTCCCATAAAGTAGACTTCTTATATTTAGCCAGTATAATATTACAAGCCTTGATGTTTTACAAAGATTTTTGGCTCCCTCTTGTGGTAATCTCTGGAATGTACATGGCAACAATAGTTTCTGGAGCTCTAATGACAGAAGGTTAATATGCTGATGATGACATATTATTAAAAATAATATTATCTAATTTTGCAGCACTTCATAATGTCATCTTGCAAAACAACATGGTAAATGATTTAAGGAAGAAAAGAGAGAATCAAAGTAGTCTAACATCACCTTAAAGCACATTTAATTGTATAATATTAATGTCTTAAAATACTGATAAAAAATGTCACTGCAACATAATTAAAATAAGACAATTATGATTTACCACTAACGCTACTTGCAGCAAGTAAACCATCAACTTTTGGTTACAGTATGTGACACTTAAACATATTGCTTGTCTCTGTGTAAGTGTTGATTACATCAGCAATGCAACACATCACACATAACACATAACAATGCATAACAATACAAAGACATACTGACACCTTTACCTAGCAAGGCACATGTAACTGCTGTGCTCTGACACAACTGTTAGACCAAACATAAAGTGAAAGAGTTGCCGTTTCACAAATGGGCTGAGCTGTCTGTGGTCAGTGACATCACGGGACAAAAGCTCTTCCTCATTCAAAGTGACTCACTGACGTTTCAGCCATACAAGGTTGTTGGTAAGCTTTTAAATTTGGAGAAATGTCCTGTAAGTGAGGTCGGCACTAAGAGTTGTGCTTAGTTCAAGGAAGTAAAAAATACAATGGCTCCTTTGATGTTTAAGGATGCTTTCTGGGTAAGTATATTTTTGTGGTATTGTTGTCTACTTGCTTTGTTATAGTTTCTAAACTATAGTATGTATTAATTATGTTGAACAGACTGTTTTAGGAACCCGAGAAACACCACGAGAAACACCACGTTACAGTCAGCTATCGCTTGTTAAAACATTATATATTTTACACCCTAACTGTCATCTGTAAGTTACAATTTGCCAAATCAGGTAAACCACAAGTGATTATAGTTTATACTAGTATAGACACACAGCAGTATGGGGTGGGAGTGGGGGTGGGGGGGTTAAGGTAAGCTTTACAACTTAAAAAAAATACTTAATATGCACAATTATCAACATCATACATGTAAAGACACTGTAACGTGTTGAATCACCACTGCGTGCACTTGAAGCGATCTAGAGGGTTGGTTTACCAAGTGTATTAACTCTAAGGCTGCCATGCCACATACAGATATCTTTGCAGTACACAAGTGCTAGTTCTGCATTTTACCACAAAATGAGCCTAGAACATGTTGCAACACCTTTTTCAGAAATGCTGTTTATTGCAGCAGTTTTCGTTTTTTGTGTTTCGTCAATGCAGGGGTCTGACATCACTTGCCACGCTGGGTATGAAGCCGTGACCCAAAGGTTACGAGATGGAAGGCAAATGTGCAAAGATGTGGAAGAGCTATTGAAGATGAGGTTGGATCAGCTTGTATTTGTGCAATCAAAATAAACTTAAAATCATGGGTTCTGTGATTTTAATCATAGCTGCGCTTCTCTTTCCATGATCTTTACTTTACATGACTTCATACATGGAATCAACTTCCAGCTTGATCATAACATTAAGAAAAAAATAGCTATCTAGTTGTCATTTCACTCATTAAACACCACATGTGGCTAGTCATGTATGAAAGATAGCAGGCCCATGACTCATTTAGGTCACAAGATATGAGAATTTAGCTATTTCTTCTTTTAATTCTGTGTCTTGAAATATGAAAATATTCTGCATTAACACTCATTTGTGATTGTTGAAATATATTAATTGATAATGACAAGTAATTCAAGATAAACCTTAAGATGTCACCAAAATCATCTTTGTGATGTTATGGCCTGAATAGAATGACGTAACATAAAGTCAGTGATCCTTTAGGTAAAAGAGCAACAAGAGTTTAAGTAGCAACAAAATTTCAGGTAAAAATGTTGGTATATGCATGTCAAGGAAAATGTTGGACTGTTATAACAGACTTTATATAAGCTAATTCAGTTTTACAAATAAATACTAAAATATACATTCTGGGTTCTAATGATTTGTCTGCTTATTTATACTCCACAGGGCACTGGCAGAGGAAAAGTATGGAAAGGAACTGGTGACTATTGCTCGCAAAGCTGGAGGACACATAGAGATAAGGTGAAAAACTTGTTTTGAGGTCAGCATTATGTATTGTATAGACTGCCCAACTAGTACATAAATATAGCAATTTGGACAAAAACTTTTATTTGGAAGGGTTTTGGTAAGGGATGGACATGTTAAGGGTGACTGGCACTGACCAGGAAGACTACATATAAAACTACAGTCAGGCACATCATCGCCACATTCTTTAAGAGGAAACACATTTGTGCGTGATACAGAAAGTGAGACACAGAAAAAAAGAGACTGAAGTGTAAGTATGTGTGTGTGCGTGTGTGTGTGTGTGTGTGTGTGTGTGTGTGTGTGTGTGTGTGTGTGTGTGTGTGTGTGTGTGTGTGTGGTAAGCCCCTCGCTCAGTGTACAGTAGGTCATAACTTGTCAGTTTCCTGTTCCCTGCTATCTCAGACATCTGTACTGAACTCAATATATTCTAAGAGCCGCAAAAAGGAAACAATGAGCCTCCAATAAAAGAATCATCTAAGTGCAGTAAAACCAAATAAATCTTTTTCTTTTTTCTTTTCTTTTCTTCTTTAAACAAAAAACAAAACAAAACTAGGGCACAAAGTCTGCCTGTTAAGGTTTGGGTGTCCTCACGGTCTTGGCAGCTGGTTAAACAATAAAACACAGTGCAGAGTTCTAGCAATAAAATTGTACTCAGCTGCTATTTTGCTTAAAATTTTGCTTTAAAAATGTTAATCTGCCTCTTTGTGAAAGAAACACAAAGTGCAAGCATGGTGAATAATTTTGATTATGAATGTGTGTTGTTTTTCCAGCACTTTGAGGGCATCATTCGAACAACTAAAAACTCGTAAGTCCATGTGCTGTGTAAAGTTACACCCATATATGTGTCAAATGTCAAATGGTTCACAGTGCCATTTCGATGTTTTTTGTTGCAGAAATTGAGAACATTGGAAACTTTCACATCCAACTATCTGATATATTGAAAGAGGAGGTGAAAAAGATTGAGAGTTTCAGAGAACGTCAGAAAGAGCAGAGGAAGAAGGTATTTGGGAAATGTGTGTTGCTTAACAACTGACTTATTAAATAACCCCCCCCCCCCCCCCAAAAAAAAAATGGTTAAGGTGTGAATACTCTGAGGATAATATAATTCTTTATTACTTTTAGTATTGCACAAGTCATTAGAATAATATTGTAACTAATGGCTGTTTCCTGTTTGGAAAACACTGTGTTACGTAAGTGTTGACTTAATCCTGCAACCATTTAAATCACTTTACAGACACTGAGTGCAATGCTGTGATAGCAGCTGATAAGGGGAAACCTATAGTTTCAAAAATCAAACGATTCAAGACTTGAGTAAAGACTAATTCAGTCTTTATCAAAGTGACATCAAGACTTTTATCACATTAACAGTAAAAATCCAGGTCTTTTATTCATTAATGAACAATAACTGCAAGTATCAGGTTTGCATTGAAGCAACATATGCAAGTAATTTCAACCTTTTATCTTTAGTTTGAAAGCATCATGGAGAAGGTTCAAAAGAAAAAAGTTTCATTCTTCAAGAAGACCATGGAGGTAGGAGACACTTCCACTCCTATCATTTATCACTAACACATGGAACCAGCGTGATTTAGAAATAAACATGAAAACTTAACCACATAAAGGTTGTTTAATTTATGTTCAAGCAAGCACAAAAAATAGAAGTCAGATTTTTAAAAAAATAAAAAAATTTTGCATCACTTACAAAAAGTGTTCTTCCTGTTGCTTTGTCGGAAATAGAACTAATAACTTTTGTTTCTCTTTTTCTTAGTCTAAGAAGAACTATGAGGTGAAGTGCAAGGAGGCCGATGAGGCAGAGCAGGGGGCTGAGAAAACAAATGCTACGTCCAAAAACCCTGAAAAGGTCAAATAAGTGCATGAGCTACCTCGCTAAAAGACAAATGTTTTTATAAGCAACAAAATACAAACTTTTAGATTATTTGAGAAATTCACCACAAAATATGCAAATGCCCACTGTCAGTTCTATTTATGAACTACAAGTTTCCAGCTGTCAGCGGTGCAGTCTTTATGATGGGACTTTTCTGCAGTTGTGCAACAGTTTGCAAGGCGGAACTAAAGTGTGTTTGTGTGCTGGTGTGAGATGTTTTCTTTTCTTCTTCTATCTCTTTCAAGACCATTCCCTATACAACGTATTTATATATCAGTCTCTCTGACTGGTGTTAAAATGGTTACATAACTCACTGAACGTGGCTTCCTGTGCACCGATTTCATTCACAGGTACGTCACAAGATAAAGCAATGCAGGCAGGCGGCCAATGATGCTGGTATGCCTTCACATTTTATTTTTAACTTGCATGCATTTTTAGTATATTGCATTCATTGTCCACTACTTTTTTTGAGAATATTTCATGGAAAAATAAATTAGGAGAGTGGAAAACAGTGCGGCGGTCATTGTTGTGTTCTTTACCAGTGTTTCATTTGTTAACTGTAACTATTAACTATGCTCTATTCTCACAGAGAAGGTGTATTTTAACAACATTGTTCAACTAGAAGCTGTTCGCCAGGACTGGGAGGGGACACACAAAAGTACATGCGAGGTACTGCAGAATATTTTCTCGTTAACTGCTTTCTAATCATGTCTCTATTCAAAATAATGGCTTTTAACCACAGAAATAGCTTCACACCACAACCCCTATAACTGTGAAAACCTTCCTGGCAGCGACCATTTGCAGAAGTACATTTCATCTTGCGCTGAGAGAGCCACAAATGGAAAAACATACAACCATGCAGAAACACACTTAATCACACAAAAGTTCTGCTTTATTTTTTTCGAACGACAGCCTCTTTGTGTTGACTTTGCTGTCACTAGTGGACACACACACACACACACACACACACACACACACACACACACACACACACACACACACACACACACACACACACACACACACACGCACGGCACCTCTTGGTGGTGCCCCTGTAAGTAAGAAGAGAAAAAAGAAACTATAATGAGCTTTGTATATGTTAAGGCAATTCAACCCTATGTCACGGCAAATATCACGTTTTGCTGTGATACTGAGTTGCTCATTACCCAACAGGGTATCATTTCAAAATGCGTAACAAACACACAGGTTCACTGTGCCCATTTTGCCTCTCTGAAACGTGAAATGGGCACGCATGCAGAAGTTGCATTACTGCAACCCAGTATCATGGCAAATCTTGAAATAGTACATAGTACAATAATACATTGTTGGTAATAACACAGAATTCATTTGATAATTATAGGTGTTCCAACAGTTGGAGGGAAATCGCATCAGCATGCTCAGGTGTGCTCTCTGGGACCACTGCAATCATTTCTCCATGCAATGTGTCAAAGATGATGAGGTGAAGTAGTTTTCCCTTTATTTAATATTTAAACAGAATAAAAATGTCAAGAAGAATAAAAATGCAAATTTCTATTCTTAAATCAAGTATAAGTACATTGTCTTGCTGGATAAACCTAAAAAAAGTTTTCTTAAAAAACAAAATGAAACATGCAAGTTCGTAACAGTTACAAAAAACTGATTTTAAAATTTTATTCCCAAATGTTCTTTTAATGAGAATTTATCAACCAGAATTGTAATAATAGTGCAGTTTTCACTCTTTGTCGTTCTTCTGATCACATTTTAGTTCAATGAGGCTTTAATTTTCAAATCTTAAGTGTGCTTAAGTTGAATGTCAGACCACAGCTATGGCCTGCTACTGGATAAACTAATGGATTGTGACTTGAAGCATGTTAGTAGGCTCATGTAGCCTTGACTTCTTCTTGAAAGTTATTACAATCACTTGGCCGATAGTTTTATGGGCTCCGTACTTGCCACTTTCTTAACCATTCTAAATATAAATAACTGGCAGACAGAAAAAGTGTGTTTTCCAGGATTTAGGAATCTAAGATTTTGTAAGAGCTGGTGAGCAGCATTGGTTGATTGTATATAAACCCAAACCGGGATCTTTTCATAAACCTAATTAACTATCACTTATGCATAAACCTAAATGAAAAGTGAAAGTAATATAATAGTAATATAAAATGTACTGAATTCCTCCTTTTTAAAACCAGTCTTACGAGGAGGTGAGGAAATTTCTGGAACAGTGTGACATTACCAAAGACAACAACTCTTTCATAGAAATGAAAGGCACTGGATTGAAGCCACCAGGTGAGCTTTCACAATTTGTATTTACTGGAAAGATGGTTGTTTTGTTTCCTTTACTTATAAGTACAAAGTTGAAGTGAGAAAAGTTCCACTACAAAATAACAGGATATAAAGAGTGCAGCTCAGCTTCTTGACTTTTTCTTTCAATTGACAGACAGGCAAAAAGTATCACTTGGCCTCATTTCTCAAATGAGCAGGTTCACTTTTCTTCTTGCAGAGCCCATAGTGTTTGAAAGCTATTACAAGACGGGGACAGTCAGGGACAACAATGGCCAAGCTCATTCTGTAGGAGGAGAAGAAGATCCCTCAAAGAGGTGAGACAGAATTAAAATCTTCTTCTTCCAAGCAGTTCATATCCTGCGATGCAGGGTCCGATGTTTTGCATGTCTTCCTCCAATTCTCCCTATCCAGGGCGTCTTCTGGTGTAACATTCGCAGCCTTCATATCATTTTTGATTCGGTCCATCCATCACTTTTTTGGTCTTTCTCGTGGCCTGTTGCCACCTAGATCTAATTGCTGTGCTGTCTTGTCTTTGCGATGGAGTTCTTATCGCTACAGGCAACATGGCTGTACCATTGGAGCCGCGCCTCTCTTGTCCGTGATCGGTGTCACTCCCCATCGTTTCCTGACATCTATGTTCCTCGCTCGGTCTAGTCATGTGAGACTCAAAGGCCACCTCAGCATCTTCATCTCCATGGTGTAAAGGGCTTGTTCGTGCTTGGTCATCGCTGGCCAGCACTCTGACCCGTAGAGTGCCATTGGGCGCACGATCGTCTTATAAACTTTCACCTTAAGATAGATTGGCATTCTCTTGTCGGATAAGACTCCACTGATCTGACGCCACTTCATCCACACTGCGTTGACACGGAGTCTAGCGTCTGGTAGAGTTTTGCAGTCCGAGGTGACAAGGGACCCGAGGTACTTGAATTGGGCAACTTTAGTCAGTGGCTCACTGTCAATAGTGATGGTACTGTTAGTCTGGGGGCCGCATTCAAGGTATTCAGTCTTCTTGATGTTCAGGTGCATGCTGTTTTTGGAGAGCCGATCTTTCCACACTTGTGTTCGGGTTCGCAGGGCTAGGCAGAATTAAAATGGGAAAAAGAAATCCAGGTGAGGCCCCCACTTATATCACTGAGCTTCTGCAACCCTACTCTCCAAACCGGATCCTTAGATTCACTGATAGTGGTCTTCTAACCATTCCACGGACCCATCTGAAAACAAAGGGGGATCGCGCTTTTCAAACCTTGGCTCCAATATTGTGGAACAGTTTACCTCCCCCACTACGCAACATCAACCCTTTAGCTACTTTTAAAACAAAGCTCAAAACACATCTGTTTAGACAGGCATTTAGGTAATATTCATGTGTAGCAAACTGTGTTATTGGATGTGCTATTATACTGTGTTTTACTGTTTCAATTGATATGCTTTTATACCTTTTTTATACCATTTTTATTGTTTCATTTGATATGTTTTTATTCCAATGTGAGTTACTTTGAAATAACTTCCTGTTTTAAAAAGCGCTATATAAATACATTTAACTTACTTACTTATTAATTCCAGAGGAGACCTGCTTCAACAGTATTTATAACATACTATATACTATACTATAGTGTATATAATATACTATATAATATACTTTAGTTCATATAATGTATATAATATACTTTGTACTCTGCAAACTAAACACAAACCATGTCCTGAAAATATTCTCTTTGTTAATCATCATCTTTATCTTCATCGTTTGTTATTATTTTTTTAATGTTAGAAATTTGGACCTTTGCTCGGTGAATTCACAAAAGTAAACATTTGTATCTTAAATATCTTTCTTGATCTAAAGGTGTTCTGATCCCCTGCTTGGAAGGTCTCTGAACATTGGCATGGACAGTCCACTCAGCCCACGATCTACACTGTCATCCATTGGAGAATGTAAGTACTGCAACTGCTCACTCAGTTATATTGTTAAACTGTAGGAAAGACCTAAATCTTCAATATTTTGTTGGTTCTGCTATATTTTATGAATTACATATATAGAGAGTTGGTCTTTCTATTCATATATTGGAGGTTAGAGCAGTCAATTAATTTGAAACATTTCACTATATGAATCAGAGATAAAAATGATATTCTAATATTATATCAAGAAAGTACACTTTAAAAGTAAGAAAGAACTTTAAATTTGCTATAGTGGACTTGATGAGAGGCCAATCTCTTCTCCAATGAGTCATGTATGTGCCAAATGTGTAAAACTGTATAGACTGTTGGTTTTGAACAGTAACACATCACAGGCCCTGTTGGTCTCTTAATGTATTTGCATGCATACACACTGCAATTATAAAACATGGGGCTAGAAAAAGTATTATATGTAGTCATGGGTCAAACACATAGGTGTGTGAATTTGTTGGTTTTTGTGCTATTTAAAGTTGGACTCTGTGGGTGGATGTGGGTGGCTACCTTTGCCCTTAGTGTGAGAAGCTGCACTTTGAAAATCTTTGTCATGGAGCTTAAAAGACATAACAGATTAATAAATTTATTTATTTATTTTTACATTTTGTGTTTGCACTTTCTGACATTTAATTCTGCTTTAGTTCAGCTTTCAGATGACGGATATGCACCCCTTCCATGCATTCACCAAGAAGTGCCACTGTCCACGGGTCCACCTGATGAAATCTTCTATGTTGTGCTTTATCAATACACTGCAAAGGTGATTTGCATGATTATTTTAAAACCTACAGCAAGAAAGTGAACATTGAGCAAGATGATCGAGAAAGAAAAGAAGAAAATAGACAATATTAGCAGTACTGTATTTAAGCGATATTTGCCTGTAATTAAGATGTGCTTTCTTTACATCGACTGATCAGGAAGAAGATGAGCTATCTGTGAGCCGAGGAGAAGTAGTTCGAGTGCTGGACCAAGAACAAAATGGGTGGTGGACGGTGGAGAGGAATGGGTTTAGTGGACTGGTGCCAGGAAATTATCTAGGCAAAATTTAAACATGTACGCAAATACAGTAATTTTCTTTATATCTCAGGAGAAATTCAATTTATTTATAGTAATTTCATGAAAAAGAACCGTAAATCCAATTCTTACTTGCCTGCCCCTTTACCTTAAAAAAGTAGTTCACAAAATGTGGGTGGGCTATTTCACTGATAATATGCAACTTTATTTAAGTAAAATGCTATGTGCATCATTTTTTATCGTTAATATAATTAATCAAATTAAATACTGTGGGGGGTGGGGGGTTTATAGCTTATGATATAGAGCATGCAAAAAAAAAAGAACTTTGAGAACCACTGCCTTACAATGAGTTTTATCATAAAATGCAATAATTTATGTTATTGGTATCTGATTTTTGCCCCCAGAATGACTGGTTTTGGGGGACAAACACACTGTGATTGTGTAAACACAATTGTGCCCCCACAACATGCGTGGTATACACAGAACAACAGTTGCAAATGCAAGAAAGTAGACACAAAGAATGTCAACACATCAAAACAGATGTCTCATATGCTTAAAAACTTGCACGCTTGCAAAGACACACACCAAAGCGAACACATGCCACACACAATACAGCCTACAGACACACACATTTTTGCCAGGCTTTTTTTCCCAAGTGCTCTTACAATACTGGCTAACATGAAAAACTAACCAAAAACCTGAACTAAAAAAGATCATTTAGTAAGCAGTAGACTACCTAAGCAATTAATGCAAGTTAAAGGAAATGCATTCACCAGCTTATATCAGCCTCATTGTTTAAACTGGTTTGGATAATCAGTATAGCTATACTGTTTATCTCATCTTTAGTTCCTATACTTGTAATATATGACTAAAGAATGGTTAGCCATCTACTTTAGAAAACCAATGAAGAATTTTAAAATTCCCTTCATTCAGTCAAGTTACCATGTTTTCAACATGAATCTGTATGTTACTAATAGTAGCAAACTAGTACTGCACCAGTACATTCTAAGCACTGTAACATCACATACTTTTTTCATTAAAATTTGAACTTAAATGACTTGTGATGAGATGAATCATCTTATTCATCTCAAATGACAAGAAAACAGAATGAGTACCATGTGTAAACCACCAGTGACTGCTAAGTTTAACAGCATTAAGCAGCCACATATATACAGCGGAAATGTATATGCTTCTGGCTGTCAATCCTTCTTTGTTTAGAAATGCAGTTTGTGACTAAACTATGACATAGTCTTTTAAATCATCCATTTATTTGGTGCACATGTGAGCTGGTGAAAATAGAGGGCTGGATTTCTAGGAAAAGGAAGGTTTTCATAGAACTCTATGCTGTCCTTAACAACTGAGTACAAATTATGATTCACTACCTTGTAGAATCACCTTTAGCAGCAATAACATGAAGTAATCGTTTTTATACTTCATCCGTTTCTCACGCTGTTGTTGAAGACTCATCGTTACAACATTGCTTCGGTTCATTTAGGTTTGTGAGCATTTGCTCACACACAGGTCTCTTAAGGTCCAGCCACAGCATTTCAGTCATGTTGAGGTCTGGACTTTGCAACATATTTTCTATTTCAGCCATCCTGCTTATGTGTTTGGGATCATTATCCTATTGCATAGCCCAGTTTTGGCCAAGATTTTGCTGTCGGACAGATGGCCTCACTCTTGACTCTGGTGTTCTTTGAAATACAATGGCTGCAAAATGAGCCCAAATTATCAGCCCTCCGAAACCATGCTTAACAGTGGTATGGGGTGTTTGTGCTGATGCGCAGTTGGCTTCCAATAAATGTGCCCCTTTGCATTATGACTAGGCATCTCTCTTTGGTCTTGTTCTGGAGGTCTTTTGGTTTGCTCAAATACAACTTTGCAAACCTAAACTATTATTCCATCTTCTCCCTACAATTCTTCCAAACAAGCCATACTCGTTCAGGAATTGTACTGTCAGGAACTTAGATATAACACCCTAAATAAGGAATGTAGCTCTTGGCCTTTTGCAATTTTTCTAAGTATTGCATGGTCAGACTTTGGGTGAAATTGCTGGGGAATTTACTACTGGGAAGTAGATGTGGTCTTGTAGCGTTAACATAACAAAACTAAATGCTCCAAATTAGTAATCTGCCAAAACTTCTTCTTTTACAGAGGTGGTCACACTTGCTGATGATCAGTTGCATTTGATTAGCAGCACCAGGCTGATAATTACCCACTGTGTAATGTGTTTTTCACAGGACTGCATAAAATCCTGCAAAAACGTTCCTTTTCATATGACTGTAGTAATCATCATTTATATCTGCTGTACATAAAAGTTTTTCTGTAAACCTTCCACAGACCATCAGCTACAAAAGTAGCACATACAGATGAACAAACTACTAGAATAAACTATTTTTATGCTTGTCAAGTGACGGCACATTTAAACATGTTTAATATAATTCCATGCGCCTGATGATATAGCCATATGATATTGCTTGTTTAAGTACTTTGTGTCGGTTTGGGTTTTTTTGGTAGCATATTTACTGTCACGTGAAAAAAAAAATTAAAAGAATCCAGTTGAGGTGTATGAGTTTATTTGTCTCCTTTTATCGCTCATATTTTTCTGTGGAACTAGCTAAATATGGGATCAACTTAACAGCTTAAAAATATTAAAAGGGTACACACTTTCACTACAAGGTACAAAGAATGTGTATTTTTTTAAAACTCAGGTTTAAACTTAAAAAAATCAAACTAAACAAGTAAATGTGTGACTGTAACCGATTAAATCTACATATATAAATCTTTAGGTAACACTGATAATACTCCTACTGATGGCACTGGAGACCAAATAGTTAATTCACAATTTATATCTTAGCAATGCCTTGTTAGTGAAGCCTGATTTGGAAATTTACAATCGGAATATTTGTGAACATAAACAACTCTTTCACCAAACATCGCTTTGAGAATGAGATGCTGCTCCAACACCTAAAAAAACCAAACATTCATAATTCTTATTCTGCAAATCTTAAAAACTAGACTGCATTCATGGAACAGCTAAGATTAAAACGTCAGATCTGTACTATGCTAAAAAGATTTGTCTGGTCAAACCAAGGCCTTGGTAACAGAGTACATGTTATTTTTAACACAGCTTATACATTTGGACAACCACTAAATATCTCCAGAGTTCCAGCCATGGTGCAAAATAGCACGCCAAGAAAAAGCTTTCATACAACACGACCAGTCTTATTTTCACATTTAAGCTTCTCGTCATCCTTATTGGGCATATACACAAATTTTATGAAGCCACAATTTAAAGAAAAAAATTGCACATCAATAATCAGAAATCAATTAGCCATATACAACTTTGGCTTTTGTAAATATTTCAGTATTTGTAACAAAAGGATAAACATTTAAAAGTAACAGGAACTTGGAAAGCATGTCAATAAATAAATGGTTTTCCCTTGAAGCCCCCACCCAAAACGTCAGTGTTCGCTACTTTATCATGAATTGTGCAAGGTGTGCTTGAGCTTATATAACTATAGCTGATAACTAGTGTGAACATGTCCTGTGACGCTCCTGTTGATTTTCTTAGTGTTTTGTTGGCCGGCTGCATTCTTCATGCATAGCTGTTGGTTGTGACCAGCAGCTCATACGCTGGGTCGTGGCTCCTCCTGCACAGCACCACGCAAGCACAGAGCATGCCCAGCATCTGCAGGCAGACAGCACAGGGATCAAAACTGTGAAGTTAATTTTTTCCCTTCAGCAACCTCCATGTGAATTTCATTAAACAGCACAACTCAACAGTTTCAAATTTTAACAGGAATATTGGGACACACTATAGAACATACTCTGTAATGTATAAGAACTATACTTGTATTTATCACTATATGGACTCTGGCTGTAAAGTTGGATGTTATGCTGACAACAACCACAGCATAGATGCTTTGTTAAACATAGATGCTTTGTTAAACATAGAGTCTTTGACCACATTTACTTTGTCTCAATTAGGTCAGAGCTACTTTCAGTTCACTTGTTACCAAGACAACTGCAGTTTCAATAATACACCCTACTCACCTGAGTCTATTGCAAGACTCTTTAAATATAGTTCTGATTATAAGCTTTAGCTGAGAGATGATGCGGCATATAAATATGTAAAATCTCACTATAACTATCTGCAAGACAAAATATAGGTGTCAACATTTTAAGACCCTTGTGTTTGCAGCTTATATTCCTTACCTGTATAGATGCAAAAGTCAACGCAGCCCATATGACATACATCATAATCTCCTTTAATTTATTCACAACAAGAGCTTCACATCCCTAAAGACGAAAAATAAAAAAAGTTCTCCAGCTATAAACACACTTGTAACATGCTGGAAAATACTTACAGTCTCTGTAAAGGATTTAGTTACAGACGCCAAACTAGTGGTGTGTACCTCTTGGTAAAGATCTGCTGGTCGAGTGAGCGTGCCTGTACAGTTGCTGATGTTGGGCTGACAGCAACTGACGGGGACGCTGTTGTTCTTGGATTCTTTAAACCAGTGGGTGTTCTTCCAGTCAGAGTAGTTGTGAATGCCGCAGCAGTGAAGCTAGGACAAACGGTGGATGAAAATGTTTAATTACAATTTTAAAATTCATCATCATCTAATATATATATATATATATATATATATATATATATATATATATATATATTAGGGGTGCAACGATATTCGTATCGATATTGAACTGTTCGATACAGTGCTTTCGGTTCGGTACGCATATGTATCGAACAATACAACATTTGTAATTTATTTTATCAACTTTCCTTCTGACGATGCTGTCTGTGTTGAGCGCTCAGTGAATCTGCGTTCGACTACTCCGCCTAGGCTGCACTGTCGAGCGCAGATCCACTGAGCGCTCAACACAGACAGCATCGTCAGAAGGAAGAGCACAGGGCACCTCCCCCACCCTCATTCAGATCTGGCGTTTGGAATTATTTTGGTTTTCATGTGACGTATGACCCTGAAGGTAAGCGAGTCATGGACTAAAGTAAAACAGTATGTTGGATGTGCCATGCAATGCTCAATTACATGGGTGGGAACTAGTGTGTTAGCGCAGTTAGCTCGTTAACGTGTTGGCCGTCTAGCCCCACGCACGGGGCGATCGGCGGTAGCTCGTTAACGGAGATTTGCCGTGTTGTGGCGTTAAGGTCATTTCAACGAGATTAACCTGAAAGCACTAGTGGGAACACAACGAATATGACTGCACATTTACACCGACATCATCCTAGTGCAAAGACAAAAACAACAAGCATGCTACTAACTTTACCCGAGTCATTTAGACAGCTGTTAGCACGTGATTCTCCTTATGCTGCTGAGAATATAGCCCAGAAGAAGCGGATAGTATAGCTTTTATTTGGAAAGAGCCATTTCTCTGTAATAAACTCTCTTTTCCAAAGATGAGTGATTCCTCAATCAGATACAGGGCTTGCAATATCGCTAGCCCGACGTCCCGGAGCTAGCGAAAAGTCGGGCTACCAAATTCTATCTCTTCCCTGCCCGTCGGGCTATTGTAGGAAAAATATATGTCAATGCTTTTGCATTCTTTCAGAAATGTAGCTGGGTAATTATGTCATTGGCATCGGTGAGCCACTGTCAATATGTGACATATTGAAATCGCGTTTGAATTTGCGCTTGTTTTTTTGCTTTCACTTTGCAATCGTGCGAACTGTGTATAGAGAGCGACAGCACTGATCTGTGAGTGATGATAATTTGCGCACCAATTCCTCTGACATCGTCTTATTAATCGTTAGCTTACTATGCAAACATGACAAGTGAAATCTCCCGCAGCAAGCTTAAACATGTGAGAGGTTGATCGCGCAGAGAATCGCTGAGCTTATGTGAGTGCGTGTGTAAAAGCAGCAGGATTTATATTTGACTACGATGACCTGGATGACTGAGAACCTTCACAGACAGATATATATTTTAGTTCTGCTGAGCCAAATAAGACAGGTCAGGGTGAAGAAGTGACAGCCAAAGAAAAGCTTACCACAAAACGGAGAAGTTATGACAAATCAGACTATAAGGCAAAAAGAAAGTGCAGCTTTATGGTTTCATGGACAAAATAATTTCTGTGGCTGCGATATGACGAGCTAAATAACCAGGGCTGCACATAAATGGTCCGCAGGTGCGCATTCACTGTCAAAATAAAAAACACGCACAAGGGTTAGGGTTAAATTTAAAAACTGTACTTTTGAGTTAAAATATATATTTATAATTTTAATAAATGACAAATTAAAAAGGCATGAACATTTTTTTGTATCGAAAAAATATCGAACCGTGACACCAAAGTATCGAACCGAACCGAACCGTGAATTTTGTGTATCGTTGCACCCCTAATATATATATATATATATATATATATATATATATATATATACACACACACTACCAGGAAAGCATAAAAAGTAACGTAATTAAAAACTGCACGCACTCACTTTTTCCTCAGTTTTAGATGACAAAATCATTTGTCACAATAGAAGTTTTTTTCTCACCTGCCTCTGCACATAATCAATCGCCCGGCTAGGAGCATCAGTGTTGGTGCCGCTGTATTCATTGTAAACTTTTTGAATGGAGTGATTCACCTCATCTTCTACCTATAAAAACAAAGAAAAGAAAAGAAAAAAATAACACAACTGTCACTATTCACCACTCATTGCTCACTCAAAGTAATTTGCTGACTTAGTCTTATAACATTGTCAAAAAACTAATTATAGAAGCACTTTAATCCAAACAGATTAAGGATAAATGAGAGCGGCTAATTTAATTACATTTATTCTTCACAGCAGAAGGAGCTGTTTTACACACAGTAATAAACCATTTATTTGTAAATTACATAAAAACTTCCTTGTTCACAAGGGGTTGCCACAGTGGGTAATTTATCCTGAAACAGGAGACAAATTAAGATTTAGCAGCAGCATTACATTGTCGCCTTTAACAGAAGAGAACGTGACCAGCAAAACAGTGTTTACCTTTGCTCTGTATATGTAGCCGAGCACCACCACCACACACTCCGTTACAAATACCAGCAGGAGTATGGCAGCAAACTGAAAAACAGGGACAGAAAGCTGATGGTAAAATTGATCTAAAATTAAAGAAAATATTGAACATAAGACATTTCCTCTCTGTCTTAAAGCCTATATTAAAACTCTTAAATCAATAGGCAGTTGGCCACTGAATGCATTAGTAATTAATAATAATAATAATAATTGTCCCCATTTATAAAAAGTGTCTTTTCTAATGTAATTTCAATGCAATGTGAGGTTGTATCAATCAAAATTGCCAAAACAAGTGAAAATGTCAAATTATTGGCATTTTATTTTTAAAATCCCTCCCTGCATTTTTACCGCATTTTAAGTATTTTCTTCCACTACTGCAATTTAATTCAATAAACTCCCATTAAAACCCATATTGCATTATTATTGCTTTAGCAAAGCCATGTATGTACATTCCCAGCAAGAGTCGGTTGTCAGCATCCCCCAGTAGTAAATTAAAAAAGGGAGTTTCTTCACCAACTTTCAACAAAGCAAAAAGTTCTCAAAATGTGCAACAAACTGTTCTCACTAAAGACATAAACTTCTTTCAGCACTTGAGGCAAAAACACAACCATGCTATGAAGGTAATATAAAGGCTATGATATACTAGCAGCTGCTGATGTCTGACTGAAATGTAAACAAACGACTCCCCCAAGCGCAGCACTTGCAAGTTATGCTCAACACCACCATTAGTGATGGTCGAAAGGAAGGGCTTTAAAATGCTAGTTAAGAAGCTCAAAGCAATATACAGCATCCCAGGTAGAAATGAGGTTTTAGTGCCAATATTGTGAAAATGCCCTTCCTTTACTTACAATATTAATGGTGCTGCCTGAAAACTGCAAGCATGAAAAACACCATTCAGTATTTTTTACTTTATCATCAGAAATATAGCTATTGCAAATTTTCTTGATATATATCACCCACCTTCCTTGGCACTTCTTAACGTGTTTCCTACAGTTTCCTACCATAGGCATACAACCACTTTTTTCACTCACCGTTGCCAAGCCACAGGAGCTTTCACGTATTGTTGCGCAGCAGCCAATCAAACCGATGATGAAGAGAAGAGTTCCGACAGCTATGATTACAACAGCTGGAATCAACGTGTACACATCTTCAAAGAAGTGGTCATAGTCATCATATGTGATAAACACATAAGCTCCAATGTAGCATAAAATTCCAGCTGCAGCCTGCAGAGAGAAACAGGGAAAAATAACCTGCTTTTCCAATGCTTCAATATATGTGAGTGCAAATCATTTAATAATACATTTTCGGCCTAAAAGAATTTAACTGACACTTCTTGCAGTTGCACCACCTGACTTAAGCCATCTTTGCAACGTTTTTATTTGGTAGCAAAAGCATACACTTCTCCCCTATTATTAGTTTTTTGATTTCATAATTAAACTATAGTTTTTGTATGGTTGCACCACCCTGACATTTGAGAACATGCAAACCATTAAACAATTATTTTAATGAGCTGAACAGCTTTAAAATGATTGTTATATCAGATTTTGAATGTATAATAATTTAAACCCCAGCTTTAAAAGTGTTCTTAGTCTTCTCTTTTTTCACTACTTTTATTTAACCAAGAGAGTCCTGGACAAGATAGCAGCCTTACAAACTCAAAACATTTTTTCAAAATGCTACAAACACAACATTATATATAAGATCTACAACATGATATCCAATAGAGAAATATTCCTTATGCTGCTTTTATACTCACACACAAATATAGGCATGTTTACCAAAACGGAAAAATTGTAAATCATATATATTTTTTGAATAAACTCAAAATATAAATATTATTTATTTATCAAATTAAAAACCTACAAGTAATTCATTTAATAAATGGTTTTAAATAGAAATCATGAACTTGGACACAAAAACAAGACATTTCAATCACCCACATGTGCTATAACGACATCATAGCTTCACATGAATAATGGTAATTCAGGCTCGCAGACAAAGCACGCATAAGCAGTGTGGACTGGGCCTCACGTCTCTATATTATTCAGTCATCCTGCTTGATCGTATATTTTGAATTTTGCTCATCTATACATGCTTTAATTTAGCTCTGCTGTTCTTTTAATATACTAGCATGATGCAGCTCAAACTGCGCTGGAGGTTAACTCAGCTGCTGCTGCATAACGTCATAGCTATAAGTTGTGGGCGGCAGCTAAAGAACACGCTACAGCTACAGCTACTGCTAACCACTAAAATGGGTTTCCAGTTAAGGTCCGTGCATCTTACAGTAAACACTAACGTCAGAGTGAGTCTGTACACATAATTACCGCCATATAATGCATCTGTTTTATCGCCTAACTGCAGTGCATCTCTGGCGCAGTTTGCTAACAGTCTCCATCCTTGGCCTTACTGGGATGCTGCACATTGTTCAAGCATCTGCCGTTTCCTTACCCAAAATATTAGATTGAGGAAAACCAAGACGGTTTTAGATGACGTAATCCCACACTGGCCCATCGTATCGAGAGAGCTTAAATGGAAAGACTTAGTATATATGTATATTTAAAAAATAAAATACTGATGCACCTGCACCTTTGCTGTTAAAATAATAAAATGGCTTCGTCCTGCCCCACTGTGCAGATTCTTCTAGGTTTGACCAATAAAATAGCCGCAAGGAAGCGCTGCTCGGTCACGTGCTCTGGTGACGTCACCATTCAAAACAAACAAACTGGGGGTAATGCTGGGACGTTTGTCTACAACATTGTACTACATTTGAGCTAATGATCTGTGAGTCTGTAAATCTATCGTGCGGTGTTATTTGAAACAGCATCTATTTCATAAAGTTCTGACACAGCACCAGAGTTAAAGTGAGCTTGATCAGTCTTTTAGAAGTAACTCAAGAAGTTTGATATTTAGAATTTGCATGTGGGGTGTTTCTTTCTTCTCCCTACATGCTGCTCTCCACAGCTGCAAGTTTCCTTCATGCCAACTACCAGCTGTGCTACTCCTATTTTACTGCAGCTTTCCAATATTGTAGGCAGGAGGTTTCTGAGAAACATAAACTGGCATGAATAGACTAATGCATGTATGTATTTTTTAATTTTATTTAATGTCTTATTATCTTGATGACTGCACTCATTAAACAGTTTTTCCTTATCTATGTCCTTTGAGTTTGTTAACAAAGCTAGCAAAGTAAAATAGCTTCATGGTGTCAAGCTCAACCCTGTCTTTAAACCTTAAACCTTATCACTTAACTCATTAATGACTGAAAACTTTGGGAGTCTTTTTTTAAAGCATGTTAACACCGATATACAATGAAACTACCTAACATGAACTGAGACTGAATGCCTTGTTTTTTTATTTTGACCTATCAGATTATATTATAAAACTCAAGTGTGAACAGATTAACATTTGGTATTTTGCTGTTTGTAATCTCATAAATATACAGCTTAGACAATAGCAAACACACTGAAACTTCCTAAAATCAAAAACACTTAAGTGGGTGAAACTGAAATGGTCACAACTAGTATTTAAGCATCATTATAGACCAGAATTTGTCCTTTAAAACTCATGTTGAAAAGCTTGTGTCCAAACTGAACTTTTGCAAACGAAACTGAAATTGAAAATTAAGTTTATTTTATACAAATAAATACATTCCTCCAGGTGAGGAATTTTTATTAGATTATGATGATCTCGTTATAAATGCACCTGGCCTAGCACCTGTACCTAAAGAGGTTAGATAATGTCTACCATTGTGCTTTACATGTTATTACTGGTTGATGAAATTGTGTGTGCTGCTGTCCGCAGACTTCCCTTTGGTTGTTTTTTCATATATAAATCTCAGCTTGGGCTCTTTCCTTCTTATTTGTCTGTTTTTATGTGTAAAACCTGCTGCCAGTATGCCCTATCCTCTCATAATATTTTACAAGTGTTTATCTCTAGAGTCAGAATGGAATTAGAAAAAATGCTTTTAGATACCCTGCACTGTTTCCTTGAATAATCTACACAAGGACCTAAAATTGTCAGAACTGGTTATGATGTGGGAGTAGTAGTAGTAGTAGAGAATAGTTCTCTTGTGACTGTTTTTGATCCAAGTATTGTAACAATCTGCTGTTGCATATGATTCAGGTTCAACTGTGTTCACTCGCCTGTATCAAATGTCAGTTTTATATGTTTATTTACTTACATATAGACTCCCATAAAGACAAATATTGATTTACGTGTTTTTCGTTTTATTTTTTATACTTTCATCAGCACCTTCCTTTGAAGCTCTTAAAAATCCAACAGGGAAATTCCACACTGAGATGTCAGTGATGTGTAATGAGTGGTTTTATGCCAGAGGGTGGCAGTGTATCATTGCTAGTTTTACAAAGGCACACAAATTGTGAGACAGAGATTTATCAAGAATGAGCAGTTGGCAAGAACAGCCTACAACCATATAATAATCTGTTTTTCAACTCCATGAATTTTTTAGGTGTTCAGTATCAGGCTTGAATAAATAATAACAAGCACAGCGTGCCCACACAGTCCCCTGGCAAAAATAAACAAATGTAAGAAATACATGTCACCTATGAGGCTCGCATGTTTCTTAAGAGTGCAGGATGGATTACACAGGAGAAAATTAGATGCAACACTCTATCAGTAATGACCTAAAGTGGTGCCCAAAGCCATGGCTTTATTGCAAGAACACTGGATAAATTCGTCTCTGTGAGCTTTTGGTGTTCAAACTAACAACAATGGAATTTACAAATTTCACTAGCAGAGATTGCCTGTTTTGACACAACATATATTCACTATGTGAATTATGCATCAGGTTTGCCTGTGGCAATCACTTAATTCATGATTAAAATAGCACAATATAAAATATAAAAAGAAAAGAAAAGACAAAAAATGGAATACCAAATGTTCCAATGGCAGAGGCATACATAACTGTAACTTTGGGCCATATTCTTAAAACTAATTACCCCTCAGTAAAATCATGAAATTCTATATTTTTATCTATGTATGTGCAAATTTTATTTATGGGCAGCACGGTGGCACATTGGTTAGCACTCAGGACCTCACGGCAAGAAGGTCCTGTGTTCAATTCCGCCACCAGGCTAAGGTCTTTCTGCTTGGAGCTTGCGTGTTCCCCCGTGTTGGTGTGGGTTTTCTCTGGGTACTCCAGCTTCCTCCCACAGTCCAAAGACATACAGTTAGTGGGGTTAGATTAATTGGTAACTCTAAATTGCCCATAGGGGTGAATGTGAGTGCAAATGGTTGTCTGTCTCTATGTCTTAGCCCTGCGACAGACTGGCGACCTGTCCAGGGTGTACCCTGCCTCTCGCCCTAAAACAGCTAGGACCCTGTGACCCTGAAAATGATAAGTGGAAGAGAAGGGGAGGTACACATTTAAAAACAGGACCACACTGGGACTTGAAATTGACTTGAGATGCAGACTGAGTTGCTTAGTGAGGATGTTTTTTTGGACAAAGCTTTAATAACAGAATGATTTCATAGTTTTGCATTATTAGGTTCGGTTTAAGTAATTTCCTGTTTTATTCAGTAATGACTGGTCCTTGTGCATTTCTATTGTTTGCACTTCCTCTAGATGTTAATTTTCCCTCCTTGGTATTTCGATGTGGTCAAGTAGTCAAATTTGCTCCAGTGTGAAATGTCCAAGAAGTATGTATGTGGCAGTCATAACACAATCTGGTCAAAATCTCTAACTACTAAGGAAAGGTGCTTCCTTTAGCATAAGATATACTGGACCATTCTATATGAAAGAAAAAGAGATAAGGTCAGAACTCATAAATATAAAATAATCAACAAAAATAACAAGTGATGGACCACTCTTGTTCTTCTTCTTGTTTCAGTTGGTCCCTTTAGCATCGCCACAGCAGATCTGTCAACATATCGATATCCCTAGCATCCTCTTCTGTCACACCAATGCTCTTGATGTCCTTGTTTGCTACATCCATACACCTTATCTGTGTTCTTCCTCTTGTCTTCCTGCCTGGCAGCTGCATTTTCAACACTCTTTGCCAGTATATCCACCATACCTCCTCTGCACATCTCAAAAATGCTCAACTTGACCTGTTCCTGACAGTGTGTTTTCCATTTGATGCCATAAACTTGTGACACAGTTCACATTATCTCCAAGAAAGTTCTGGCCTACTCCTACTGATACATCTCTGAATCTTTCTGACACAAGCTTTTTCTGACACGTTGGCTCAGAGATCCTTCTCTATCACTCTCTAGTTCTATCCCATCTATAATCAGCATTCTTTCCTCAGTTAAATGAGCAATGGAACAAGTGCAAAGTAAACAGAGAATAGAGGAACAGTGTTTCTCACTTTCCTAGTAGTAAGTAAGCACATGCTCAGATTTTATTAAAACATCACCTTTCTCAAGAGTTAAACATGCAACATGTTTGGACTTTACTAATTATTTTACCACTACATCAAACTGCAACAGTCACTTGCCTCACATTTAAAATAAATAAATAAATAAGAAAAATACCAAAATTCTCATAAAAATCAAATGCTTGTACATTTTGCATATCTATGTGATGACTGCAAAGTTCCAGGACACATGTTCGCACTTTTAAACAAAATAAAAATGAAAAGAAAAGAAAAAGGAACGAGAATGTTTTTTTTTATCGATTTTCCTTTTGTCATTTTTAAAAGCATGTTTTAGTGCTTTTCATTCTCCTTTAAATTATTGTGCAGGCTTATTTTCCTGTAAAAATTGTGGCCAATTTTCTAGCCTACTAACCTAGTTGGACACAGCATCCTGCACCTGAACATTCCAGGATCTAAAAGCTGTTGTTTACTGGACAAAGACTTAATTATAAATGTGTGTGCTCCAGATTCTAATGTGAAATACAAAAATCAGAAGTTACAAACTTAAGGGTCAATTTTGATAACCCAGTTTCTAACAAAAATAGACAAAATGTTAACAGCCTACAGCAGTCTAGAATTTACCACTCAATAGAATATTGCACAGTTACAATTGTAGCCAGGTAACAACAGTTTGTTATTTGCAGTACTGTGATTTGTGGTTGAATTGTGCATGTCAGTGGGACTCCCACACTACTAAGAAGCAGACACATCTCCACATGTAACTTTAGCAAGGAAGGAGCTCTATCCAGAAGTAAAGTAAATCATTTTCAACTCCTCTTTATCTATAGTGACCCTTCCCTGGAGTTGATTGTAAATGAAAATGTATTAGAATTAATTATTCATTCATCTGTTTATTGGAATAGCATTTCAGCAGTTTCTGAAATACTCAGACCACCCTGTCCAGCATCAACAATCACGCTATATTCAAAATCACTTCGATTTCCTTGTGTTTGGCTAAACACTCGTTACTCTTTTTTTAATGAAGAGAAAGAGAATTGATTAACTGCAAAATAATTCAGTGTTGATTTGGTGTCATGAAAAGTAGGTTTTGAAAGCGTGAGCAAAAGTTTTGAGGATTATGATTTTCTGATCAGCACTAGACACGAAGTAGCCATCGTTGTATTTTTACTCAGTTGTATATAGTATTTGTATTTGTATTCTATTTTTATCTTATTGTATATTTATTTTATTTTATTCTACTGTATATAGTATTTTATTTTATTCTATTCTGTACAGTTGTGTACTGTATTTATTCTTATTGTATTCTAATTTTTGCCTCATAACTTTTGCACTGTCCACTTCCTGCTGTGACAAAACAAATTTCCCACGTGTGGGACTAATAAAGGTTATCTTATCTTATCTTATTGAGACAGAGAATCATTTGGTTGTAGGCATTTTCATGAATTACATGTTTATCTGAGTTTGGCACTAGTTCTTTTTTCGTGTAACAAACTCAGTGAGCCAAGTGCCCAACAAAAGAAAATTATGGATTTTTCTTTTTCAAGAAAGCTTCCCACTTTGCACAGGGCTCAAAATAGTTATAATATCTGGTTCTTACCCATCTTCAAATGTACATATTCAGCAGAAACTGGCAATAACTATCATGGATACAGAATTATGTTTTTTATGTTATGTTTTTGCATGACTATAATTTTAAAAGTTTTGAACAAATGGTGTATCATAGGTAATAGGGTTCATATCGTACTGATATCAAGATAACAGTTCTTGACCCTCTCAAAAACACTGCCGGAAAGGTGTATTAGAGCTTATAAAGACTTCCTCTACTCACACCTCTCACCACGTTGGATTTGATGCACAATCCACACCTTGAAATGACACAAAGCAGACAAGGCATTGTGGGAGAGAAATTGAAATAGCCTATCCATTTCAAATACAACAGAATAGCTCAAGGCAAAGAAGTTGCATGGGCCATCTCACTGCGCTCGACCAATATTGATCGAGAGAACAGATCATCCCTTTATGCAAAGGACAAAAAAAGTACAAAGATTATATTGATTTCATGTCGAAATATTCAGGAAACTAAGAAGTGTGATTTATGTAAGCTTCCTACATTTATATTTATATAAGTGTTATTTTTATAAGGGAAAAAAAGGTTGACGCAAATGTTAATGAAAGGTGTATAAATAAGACCTTTATCCATATCTGTAATACTGTGTTTTAGGCCACAAGTGTTACCAAAGTATGAATTCAACTCATCTCAATGAAAGGTGCCCAGACATTATAGCATTATCAACCTGCATCTTTTCTGTGTTGCTCATTCTTGTGCAAGTGGACACCAGCGGTGTATATATAATAAAATCAGTGTTTAGGCTCACTAATGAATTGTTTGGGAGGGGCTTTTGCAATCAGAAAGAACAAATCGATCTATAATTTATCACACATCAAAGTCAAAGCAGTGCAAATCATTATTTTATTTAATACAAATAACTAAACAAATGACAAGAACATGTAAAATAGATCCATCAAAATAATTGGAAAAAAAGATGTATTGCAAATGAGCAAGCCAGTTACAGTAAATTACAATCATGATGAGCATGAGACTGTACACGATTCTTATTTATTTTAACTCATAAGCCCAGGTGACCTTCGATCCATGTTAATGCGTGCCAGGTTTGTATCCTTTACATCACTTTCTGGTTCGGATGTAGTTCTCTAAAATCTTCATCAACAAGTCCGCCTCCTGAAAGAGAGAGCATGACATTGCGAGTTAGTATATTATAACACAGAAACAGCCTTTTGACATCTTATATCAAAAACGTGGGAAAGTTTTCTCGCCTGATTTTTCGAACGACTTTCTTGTGTATCCATCTGCGCTTGCAGCGCCACCCGCAGAAACTCTTGGAAAAGCTCCCCGAGCGCACTCTGCTCTGCAGGAAGGGTGACTTCCAGCGCATCGGCACCTTGGTCCTCATTTGAAGGCAGCATAGGAGTATCCACGACACTCTTCTTGCCCATGAAATGTCCTTCCAAATCGAAGAAACACCCATTAATTATTGCTTAAACTAAGCAAAAATTGGAAGACATAAGACATAATAACTTTTCAAAAAAACATAACACAATAAAAATGTTTTTTAAAAAAAGAAAAGAAAAAGAAGGAAACATGCTATCTATTAAAATACATACAAAGATGAGATGGAACCCAACATAAATACGACCCATGTGTCTACAGTGTAACTTCAGATATTCTTACCTGTAGCCCAAAGATTGCCTCTTGGATGCACTTTGATTTTTGCAACTTTATTTCTGAGCTCAGTCAGGTCGAAACTCACTGCAGCGGTGAAAGAAAATAAAACAAGATATGTAAACAAGCCACACTGGCAGACATTATTCAGTGTAAACCCTCTCATTTCAGCGTGTCAACTAGTGAAGTGTCCTCCAGCGCGCAAATTTCCAAGTGTCTCCTGTTGGTTGTAGATTGCTCCGATGTATCCAGCTTTTATAGGCTCTCCCGACCGGGGTGGGCTCTTTGTATGATGCGTATATTTTTCAGTCAGCTTGCTGCATAAATTGAAATGAAGACAGTTGAGTCATTCTCAAGGTTTTGTTGGTCTGCGCGTCGGGCTGTGCGTATTTCACGCGCCACGCGGTTATTCTTACTCAGAGCAGACAGGAACCTTTGCTGAAAAACACTCCTCTGACCAAGCTATGAACAGCAACATACCGGTACACATATGTGTGTTTATTAACTGAAATAAAATTCTGTATTTGGAATTGTTTTCAGAAGTTCCGGAAAATGGAAAAGGTATATGCGTGGATGCATATGGCATTTCTTTTAAGAGAATTCAATCAAATGCGTCATCATGACCTTTCAGTTTATTTTTAATCTGTATGATTCTATATAGCATCGCAGTAGACTATATTTTAATTATTAGTATAAAAGTGTCATAGGTGAGCAAAAACTAATGATTTTTTAAATGTTGTGCACTGTTGGTGCAAATTGCTGGTTAGAGCCACAAAATTACACAGGGGGTAGCTAATGCTTTCCTCTCCAGCATAATCACACATATAATCATTTCCTGCTAAGGTCCCTACACCCCTTCTCTCTCCCATGGCCATGCCTAGCCCCTTACAATGAGCAACATGACATTTGGCCAGTTGCAACATGCCACTGTGATCACCGTCAGTTCTCCGTGGACAAGAGAACCTGCTGATTCTCACTGCTAATTTAGAGCTGAAAAGACAGATGGCCTCTCTGTCACTTCAGGGTGCTAAAGTTACAAGTATAGTGAAAGAGCTGCAGTTTTAAATCTTGCTCTTTTATAACCTTTCACATTAGCACACAATCTTGTGATTTCATAAATTGTGCACAGCTGAATGTCAGTTTAATTAGGAAACCACCTCACCATCAAGACAAACCTATGTTCACAGATTAAATGGTAAGAGACAGCCACGGCTGCCTTACGATATGTGGACATCAGCATCTAAGGGTCAAAATAATAGATTTAGACACGAAAGTCTACAATTAACTTCATGGATTGACTAATGCTTGGGGTTACTTGGATTTGCTTTGTTCATTGAAGGCCAAACCAAAATTAATTAACAAAGCTTGGTTCAAAAATCAGGGTTTGAGAAAATACTTCTTTAACACTTCATAACTCATATGAAAGTTTAGTGTCTGAAATCAAGACTGCATCATATTTATGAAATATTGGTTTATAAATATACATGGCTTCAAATGGAAGTGGCAATCCACACCTAACAAGGTCGTCTCTCAGGTCAAAGGAAAACTGCAAATGCAATCAATTTCAATCCGAGTTCAGGTGCCTTAACACAATTTCAAGTGGATCGATAGTAAAATTATAGTTTACACCTCCCACTATATGATTACATATTAAAGCTGGATATCCAAGATTTGATTGCAAGTGTGTTGATGTCATCAACAACCATTTCTGCAGTCATTAAAGCTCAGCCCATAGAAATAAAACACTGGACCCCACTCCACTGACCTTTAAATAGAAATTTACCAAACAAGCCATTACACCATTTAATTTGCAACAAAATGTGCGAGCAGCAAATTATCTCTGGCACAGCCCCAGTTTCTCTCTCTCACACACACACAAGAATCAGATGGTGAATTTATGGGGGGTGGGGACACACAAACAAACCCCAAAACCAGAAAGAACTAATTATTTACCATCAAAACTCTTAACTTTCTTTACCAATTCCACATGAAGAAATACATGAATTCTATAGCATTACTAACAATGCTTGAAAACTTTAATGACAACCAGCAACAGAAATACAAAAACTCATTTTTCAAATATTTGAAGAACTCCAAACAAATAGCAAATAAACTGTATAATTTCTTTTTTACGAGAAGGTATAAGATGTTTGACACTGATTTCAACAGGCAGAGGAAAAAAGAAATCACAGAGACACAGAGTAAAATAATTCATAGTGGATGGTAACCAGATTTCATATTTAATTTTCATTCATATTCAGTTGTCATAAAATACTTCACATATTGGTCACATAAGACAATGAATTTAACAGGAAAGAAACGACTGAATTAGTCATTAAGAACGCCGTTTCACTTTCCAAAGATTACAAATAAAGAGCGACTACATGCTAGTTTTAGCCTAATTCCCTCACAAAAATATTTTTAAAGCTTGGATATTTCAAATGTAAACACCCTATCCACATTTCTACAAAATGTTCAAACAAATGGTACAAAAAGCCAGTTGGGTTTGACAAAGTCTAACTTAATTCTGTTCTGAAAGGCATGACTGAGGTTTCCTGGACGTAGTTTATCCTTCTCAAGTGCTGAAGCTTGGGCACCTCACTCCCGATGGACCAACACAAATAGACCCAGCAAGAAGAGCACAGCGTACTGCAGAATTATAGCAGAGGAAGAAGAAATCAGAACACATTCTACATTTTTAAGCCTAAAAACCAGAGATTGTTTGCAGCCAACATACTTTAAACTTGGGGTAATCATTCATGAGGATGGTGACAATTCCGATGTATGGCACAAACCTGGAAATGATTAAAAAGAAAATGCTGTTAAATGTTATTGACACATACTGTAACACAATGTAATCCACATAAACAAAACGTCTAAAACTTCCTTCAATGAATTTTAGAATGAGCAAGTATGAATGTTACACTGGATTTAAAATGCTGTTTTAAGCACTTACATTTACTTGTTGTAGCTATTAAGTGCATAAGCTTCAAAGTCAACAGAATAAACTTCTATATTCAAGCGAGTGGCCTGTTATTCAGTATCGAGACCAACCTAACATTAAAGCTTCCTTAGATGCATTTGTTTTTTAAACCTACATGGACTGTTTTCCTGCTTGTACTGTTCTGGACCACTCGCTATGTAGTATGTGTGTGTAAACTATTCATATTGTTCTTCTGGCTAGATTTAGATAAGGAAATGTGTTAATTAGCTGTCACACAACAGTTTCCTTTTGGATCTTGGCTTTAACCTGGTTCACAAACAACACCTAAAACTTTTCATTCGTTTCCATGTCCAGCAAGAAGTTTTTCAATATTCCAGGATAAGCAGAAAAAAATGTAGCTTCACAATGGGACTTCACCAACCAATAGTGGCTGTTATATTAGTTACATATATTTATAAATATACAGTCCAAGTGTGGAACACCCAATCATCGCAATATAACACAAAGTTGGTGAAAAGCAAACGATACTGATGTCATATGAAGCATAAACCCTTGTGAATTCATTTATCCTGCTTTGATCCAAATGAAAGTGACAACAGTTGCACTCGAGAGCCAATAACAAAGCAGGCCACAAAAACATTTAAAGGTTATGGCCACAGTACATTGCTTTCTCCTTATGGTGTTTTTATGCTCGCCGTGCACCCCCATCATGGGTAGTCACATGCCGATTTTGATCTCACATCACAATGCCTGTGGCACTTTTGCCAAACATGCACCTCGATTTTGTAACCTGGCACATTGTGCCACAGCCGCTGCAGCAGGATTTAGACAACAAGTCTATCACAGTGTTGATTTCCACTGCTACTTTAATTGATATTCCACTACAGAAGCTCAGAGATGCACAGATATACAGAGGGAGATGTTGATTTTGTTGATAAAATGCTGTGCAAGTGTTTCCTTCCAGTTTTGACTTCCTCTCTTCCTATATCAGCGCTTATGTGGCGCTATTGTCTGAGGGGCAACACCTATCATTCAGGGTAATACTGCAACAGCTTCCCGTGCCTTAATGGCAGGCATAAATAAAAGCAACTGTGTGACAATATCGCAGCAGCAAGCAAAGCAACCACTGCGAAGAGTATATCTTAATACCTTATCCATCGAGGCTGATTTCTTTCTAGTTCTGATTTTTTGCTTGTGTCCTTCTCACTACTGGTAGCATAAGATGGTACACGCAGCACCTTTGGGCTGTACAGGTAAACCATCTCTTAGCACATCCATATACATACCATGCAGGAGCAAAAACCTTACAAGAAGGTTTACTGTGTCTTCAACTACAGTCGCAAGCATTATGTAACTTCAATCGAATTCTCTAAGAATATGGCTTCCCAGGCTATCGCTGAGCCTCCAGAACTGGTCATGCTAGATGATGTTGCAGAGAGTATAACATCACCACAACTCTGGACTCTTTCACATCTACACATGTTTATTTTGAACCTGCTCTCACCTGTGACAAGACTAGAGCATCAGTCGACATAGCGTTTTCAGTGGGAGAAATGTGAAATGAAAAGTCATTGTGCAATGTATTGTTTCTAAAGTTGGGGAACCTGCAGTCAACTGAGGCTGAAAAAGTCACTTGGATGAGTGACGAAAAGTTTCTCCCACTGAAAACGCTACGTCCAGATGAACAGAATCAACCTTTTGGGATACATTTTATTGGAGTTATCTGTATCAAATATGTTTTAGGACATCTGTCCTCCTATGCATTTTTTCCCAACCAAAATACTTACCCCCTAGCTCGTCCCACCACATCTTTTTTCTCCAGCCAGTGTTGACCCTGCTTGTACAGCCCTCTGTCATCAACTGCGTTGTTGTCCCCTTTGGTCAAGAACTTAATGTCTCCATTTTCCCTGTGAACAAAGTATCAGCATGATTTTCAGACCGCAGCGTCACTAAATACCCATTTCAATACTGTGTAAGGATGAGGATTCATGTGTGTAATATAACAGAGGCTTCCTAGAACATTAAATACAAAACTGGTGACAAATCAAAGGAAATCCAACAAAGTGCAGCAAGGTGTTAGATCACAACATGCTACATTAATAGCTTAACTTTCTGCTGCTCTTGAGTGCCCCATCCTTTTCACCACATCAGTCAAAATATAATAAAATTCCGGTTTAACAGATGGGAATGGGAATCCAACCTAACAAAACAACACTCATAAAATACACATTCATACTTTTCATGAATCTTTAGTACTCTGTGTACTATTGGGATCTCTCTGCCTTCTATCCTGAAGACAACAATCTCTCCAACTCTGATTGGATCCTCTACCCGGTTGGTCAGAAACAAGAGGTCTCCTCTGTGGAAAGCTGGCTCCATACTTCCACTGAAATACAAAAGATGCCCACATTAGTAAAGCTGGCAACATTTAATTTTTTTAAGTTTGGAATAAGCATTAATGCCTACTTTAAAAATGACAGTTTTATGCTGCATAGCTTATATAAGGTTAAAAATAAATCAAGACACTAGCTAAGAAATTTTTAATTGGGTTATAAAACAAGTTTACCTATGCCAATATGAATCTTACTTACACAGGGTCATAAAGTAATCTGAATCACAGTCATTACCAGCTTTGGCAAATAATGGCGTACATAAAGTGGTAAACATGCCCCTCGCTCAGTCTTGAAACCTGTTGCTGCTATCAGATGTAAGTAAACAGTTAAAATTCTAACTTTCAGCATCTTGATTTTCACTTAAATATACGCTTTACATGATTTGCAAATCATCACATCCTGTTTGAAATTAACAGTTTACACAGCTTCACAACAATGAAACAGTTCATTTAATTCATAAAGAGTATGTTGTCAACCCCCAAAACTATACAAAACGCCATATAAGAAAGAGCTAATAAAAGTATACAGGAAAACTGAGCTTTGCATCCTAATAGGATAAGGCAGTGTTGAGTGTACAGTAAAGCATGGAGAGAGTGAGGGGGGAATGACACATGGTGCATCTGAACTCAGTCTGCTGCACATTCTTGGACAACCATGTGAGCTCAAACGCATTAAAATGTAAAGAAGAAATGTGCCTTTTGAAGGATGTGTACAACTCTCCTAATATGTACTTCAAAAATCATAACGTTACCCACTTCTAAGGTATAAAGCTTAATATCCTTGGAGAATATCATTGTTTTTTTTATCTGCAAGAAAGTCCAATCACCACCATATGGAACATGGTTCTTTACTACACAGAGGAATTTCCTCCAGTTTACACAAACATAAATTATCAGCAGATATTAAAAAGGGACAAGATTTAAAGTAACAACAAAAACACCGAACTCACCTGAGAACAACAACAATAGGACTCTCACTGCCAGTGACAACCATGAGTCCCTTCCAGATCATCAGCGCAGAGGAAACAATCATACCAAAATTCAGCACCTGATAGTAGAGCTGCAAACAAAACGAGGGAAAAAAACGAGTTATTTCAAAATACAAGTCTGCATGCTTAACAAGTATAAACTAGCCCAACTTACTGAACACGGCAACATTGCTGTGCGTTTGTGAATTCAGTGGTGATTCATTTTTAGCACATTCGGCATTTGACTTTTGCTAGCGGTGCTATGACAGTAATGTTAAACCAGGAAACCAGCTAGCTACACCAAAGTCATCTATTTTTATTTTATTTTTTACACGTGGTTAAAATAGGCCCTTCGTAATGCATTAGAGAGGACGAGCTTTAAAATATAAATGCGCATGAAACAAAACACTTTTGATGGCGCAGAGAGGTTGCAACGGTAAAAACGGGGTCGGCGGCTAGTCATCATTAGCTATGAGCTCACTTGCCATACAAAGAGGTGGCCGTGAACTAACGGTCTGGTACCTACCTGCCGCTTATTCATGCGACGAACATCGTCGAGAAAGTCTAACGATAACATCTTTGCAAAACTAGGGTGTAGAAAAAGTCCTAAATCACATTAAAACGTTTACAGTGACGACCATATGGATGCACGGTCGGGCAGTAAAACTTGCATCCGAAACTTCCGGGTGCGCTCCACCGGAAGTCCCGCCCGCGCAACAGTGCTGTGTTGAGGTGTCAGTTCAGGATACGAGACGCGAGCAGAGGGGGGTTTCCAAAAAAGAACACCACACTGTCTGCAAGCGTGCAGCTGGCTGCTGTGTTTTCTGTTGGAGTTTACTGTAGAATTTAAGATATGTCCTGAAAATGAAAACAATGAACATGGACACTATATTGAAAAAAGGACAAAAAAGGACACATCCATTTTTCATTCTCTTTTTTAATTCAAAATGAAATATATACATAACAAATATATACATAGATATATATTATTTTAAATTAGTTAAAAAATAAAAGTCTAGGAAATATATAAATATATTTGCACACTTTGTCCAAATAGAAAATTCTAAAGTAAGGCTCACTTTTGGGGGGAATGGGTGTTGGTTAACTGTGTGGCAGAGCTTTGGTGCTTTTTCACAAACAGCTCACATTTTGACAGATTTCACCTTGCGTTAACCAAAGGAATTTTAAACATCTTCTGTGGGAGAAAAAAAAAACAATAATCAGAACACATCACACTTTATAAACCATGTCTGTGAAGGTTCTCAGTCATCCAGTTCTCGTAGTCTAAGGAGCTTGGAAAGAAAAGCGCTTGGACTTCTTTAAGTTGCTTGAAGACGTTTCACCTCTCATCTGAGAAGCTTCTTCAGTTCATTTTTTAAACCACTTCCTTATGTTGCACACACACATCCACATACCCACATTTCTTAATTATTGAATTCAATATTGCTATGGGGTTGTATTTCTAGTGTTTGACACGGGCCCCTTAGGCCCAGCATCAGGTTGGATGAGTTTGGTGTGGGAGAATGTGACTGGCCCGCTCAGAGCCCCAACCTCAAACCCTGAAAGCTTTTGTGATAAACTAGAAGGGAAATTGCAAGTCAGGTGTTCTTGTCCAACATCAGTGTGTGACCTCACAAAAGCTCTCCTTAGATAGGAAGACATTCCCACAAACACACTTCAAAATCTTGCAGAAAGGCGTCCCAAGAGACTGGAAGCTGTTGTAGGTGCAAAAAAGGGTAAAAGTTTAGAAAGGGCTCTCAGAAAAGCTCCTTTAGTAGGTGTAATATGTAGGTGGCTCAATACTTTGGCTGATATAGTGTATGGCAGTACTGAATGTTAATAATCATTTTCAGTGTCCTGCCTTAGAAGATTTGTGCAGGTTAATTATTTCTTTGGAATAAGATTGATTTTCAATATTCACTGGCGTGTGTTCTCTGCTTCCTCTTTCACCAAATCCTGGCTTATTTCTAGACCCCAATTGCTCTGCTTACATTATCAGTTATGTACTAACTTTGGCTGATATTTGGTTTGTGGACAGGTAGTCCTCATTGAGTTTATAGGATCTTTTTTAGTAGCAATTTCCTGTTACTCATTTGATTTGAAAACCAGCACAATTGGCTCATCAGTGCAAAATCACTACAGAGTTGTGATGTCCTAACCTTCCAGATTGCATCAGAGTCCCTGAGTCATTACTTTCACATTACTGAGTGCAGCTTTAAATGTTCACAGTGCAAACAGCAGCCATCCTGTTTCCACTTGTGATCCAGATGAAGTAAAGCTTGTAAACTGTGATGTACTTATTGTGACTGGGATAGTGTCATTATCTAAACAGCCAACCATAAAATAATCACTTAAACTAATAATTTATTACATTAATTGCTGCCTTAAAGGTGGCTAAAGTTTATTCTGCAAATTAAATAGCAAATGTAATTGCATTGACTTTCCACTGCAACTTTAAATAATGCGTCTCCTAATTAAAAGTGCAATAATGTAACAAAAATGACCAGTAATTATTAACCATTTTCTTCTATCATAGACTACATCTAATTTCCTAGAGGAAGTGCGTTTGACTGAGCAAGTGATAACATAATTAGTGGACACACACGTGAAACCTACAAACATTGCTTGGTTGTTGACTTAGTCTGATAACATGATCAGTAGAATATATGTCACGTGTGTTTGAGCCACAATTAAAAAGCCATTTAATTGTGTTTTTGTTCCCAATTTGTTCCAAAGTCCATTTTAAATTCTGCTTTTTTCCAAATAGGGTTATGTATATTTGGATATGTGTTTGAGTAACACTATTGGATTTATGTGACACATTGTCATCTGATATGTATGCATATTATTGACAGGGCTGATCTCATGCAACTGTGGGGGCCTAAATCTACAATAAAAGGTAAGCTTTAAAAAAAAAAAAAAAGCAAATATAGTATGGTTTGTGCTTATTATGCACAACCTCCAAATGCAGGAAATGCAGCTGTCCAGTTCGCACACACCACAGAATTTAGTTATTCATTAATGTCTGTTTGGCTTCACAATTGGTAACCTCTACAGTAACTGCTTTTGTTTATTCCTTAAAGACCAATGCGACTTAAATTCTGTTTGAATTTATATTTTCGTAAAAGCACAAATTATCAAAACAGACTATTGGACTGAATTTGTTTGTCATGTCTTTACGCTCTGTTACAATAGTTAAATTGTAGTCTTGTAACTACTAAAGGTTAACATTATGATGCAGAGAATGCTGTTGTTCCTGTGTGTTGTTTATTGGTGTTAAAGCAGTCTTCCTCCTTTGAATAAAGGACAGCTTTAATAAGGTGATGGGTTGTTCTTTCCAAGTCATACTAAATATAGCAGGGGTGCTGATTGGTATTGTGAAAATTACATTTAGCTGATTTACTGAAGCCGTTTACCTGCATTCTACAATGAACACGAATATCCCTACAAAACTTTTACATGATATCCCAGGGATGTTGTAGACATACCCTTTGACTCCCTGTTGTCAAAACAGGTTGCTGTCTCCTCTATGTATCATCACTGCTTTCTTGTCTCCAACATACAGTATGTAGACAACATTGATTTTATTTAGATTTAGCCTTTAAGCTCTCCTGTGAGAGAAAATAACCCGAGATATGTATCAGAACTGTTTTGTTTCATAGTCAGAAAAAGCTTCCTGTGATATGGTAGAATAACTCACCACTGGCAGTCAACTTAGCGATGCCACTGAGACCACTGGCAGCCTGCGACTTTTGGAGAACTGGAGATAAAACTTTTTTCAAATGCCAGCTAGTCTGTGGCATTTAGGAATGTGTGATCCTTTTCATATAATCTACCTAAATGGTCACACCCATGATGAACCAGCAATGGTAATTGAGGTCAGTCAGCCACAACAATGTGAGTCAAATAGTCAGCTCTGTAAGAGAGCACGGTCTCTCTGTTTCTGCTTATATCCTGTTTTTCTGTTTTAAACCTATTTTGAACCTTGCACAGCCTGTAAAGAGCATTTTTATTCTTTCACAGGTTTCTGCCAGTGTTCTCTGCTGAAAGTATCGAATGCAAATAAGCTCCTTTGTGATCATCATGTTTTATATATTGCCACATAATAAGCCAGAGTGTGAAAATCAACGCTGCAAATGTGTTTAATGTGCTAAGGATCTGGGTGCTGAGTGTGAGATCTTGACATTAACTCAACATTACGTCCTATTAAGTGAAATGGAACTTCCTTTGGCTTAAATGTGCCAGTAAAATTTCTACAGTTTGTGACTAATAATTCCCTCATTTACTGTGTCATGTCATGAGTATTAATGCTTAGTTCACGGCTAGTGATCGAGCTCCTTATTGCATTTTATCAGAGCTACTCAGTGCACCATGAAGAGCAGTGTCAGTGCAGCTTTTCTCTGTAATTTTCTCACCTCACCCATACTTTTTTTTATTAATGTCTTGTAAGAAACAGTTGGATCATATCATTAGTGCACATCATTTTCTGACGCTGAACAAAGGTACAGAGGTATAGAGCATTGTCAGAATGAAGATGATGTTAATTAAATTCTTAAGCAACATTAATTTTAAATACATTTTTTTCATTCGGTGGCAGTTTTGTGGTAGAAATATGATTATTTAAAATATTTAAAAAATGCTAACTCTCTCAAGTAGCATAAAAATGTACTCAGTAGTTTTAAGCCCAAACAAATGTGACATTAACACTAAGAGACACTTCTCATTTTGGCCCACTACAGCATAATATTCACCTAAAAATTAGTCAAGTTTAAAAGAGACATACTTTAGATGTCCAGTTAAAACAGACAGAGTTTAATGTCAGTGTGAAAGTGTTTTTTCTCTCTCTTAGTTTTTGTCAAGAGCACAGTGATTGAACTAACAGTAGGTGGCAGGAGTGTTGTGTCTTCCTCATCTTGTTACCACGCCTCAGTCACACTTCATCCATGGTAAATTAATAAAGTAATGAATGAAGCAGACCGTCTTCAGTGTCATGTGAACATGATAGCTATTTATTAATCTGTATAGCTCATGGGCCAGTCGGTTCGTTTTTTTTTTCTATTTGACATTAAATAAAGATTTGCTCTTATTGTTAAGATTGTTTGTTTTTCCCCAGCTTGCTGGAAAGTCTTTTATTGCTATTATCCATGCTTATGTATAGTTACCTGTTTTTATGAGGCTATCAAAGACCTTTTTTGTTCATTTCCATGATATAAAGATATATCAGCTGTAAATTACCTATGAATTAGTTACATACTGTAGTTGAATAAGCTTCAAGGAAGTATATTTTACTTGTGTCAAGTGAAAATATATTTCAAAGCTGCACTTAATTGCAAGCTATTATATTGTTTATTAAAATTGTAATGAAAGGTTTCTTTTACAGGCAAATTTGTAATGCAGTACATTCATGGTAGCGTGTAGGAAGTATGAAATGTACAACATAAAGCATCAGGTATTCACACCAATGTCTGTCATCTCTCCCCTCTGGTGACAACCTCTAACCCTCTTGTGCTACTAGACAACATAAGAGGTGACACTAAGTAACACTTTTTTGCATGAATTTAGCTTTCCAGCACTGTTCACACTTATGAGCGAGGCCACCACTTACATCAGCAATGACTCACAAAATCAAATATGATTAGTGTGATGAAGTTAGCCTTTCACGTAGTAAACACACACTGCTTGTGTGATCCTATCAAAGATATTACAGAATGTAATTGCATTTGCCCCTCAGCGGTAGTGTTATTAAACATGCAATGGCCAAATTTGAACACTATCCTGTTTCACAGGAGCCACAGCATTTGATTAGAACACAAAATCATAGACATTACAACACATTTAATGTCAGCACACACTCTTTTCACATTAATGCACATTTTTGCCACCAAGTGTTGTTTATGTTGGATTTTGTACCATCAGTTAGATGATTTACTCATTCCAAGATGTGCTGTATACTGATGCTCCACTAATGTGACTTGAAAGACAAGACAAATATATTATTGTATACATTTTCTGCTGTAGGTAGGAAAAATAAAGCTAAAGCATTTAGAATTTTAAAAACTGTCTTAAGCTGTTCTCATGCTGTAATTAGAAACTTCATGCTTTGATGAGATTTCAAAGAGTCTGCATTAATAACAAGGGTCACTGAGATACAATCTTACTAATCTTTCTAAGTAAAATACATATATGATAATGAGTGAAAGCTGATGTCTGAGACAGAGTGGGATGGCTTTTATTAGTCAGCCCACTCCATAATAGGCACATTTGTAAGAGAGACACTCCAAATTTAAAAGGTACATTTTGGACTAAGACAGAGTCTCAGAACATACAAGATCATATCTTTTATTGTGCAGCCAGTTGCATTCAAATGTGCAATTTCTAAAAATGCAGTGCAAATTACAGTAGCAAGTAAACATGTCAGGTTATAATATAAAAGCACAGCACCGTTAGCCACTGTACAACAGTGTCACGTGAACAGCTGCATTTGGCTTGATATTCCTGAAAGAGAAAACTGGCTGGTTACTCTCAGCCTTTAAAACCTGCATTGCGTGATTGGCTTAATGCATATCCTGTTTCAAATATCTTTTATTAGAAGCAAGTATCACAGTTGTTACAAATTAATAGAACTTATGCCCCCTTTTTCTCTAAACAAAACAAGACAAAACAGACAAAACAGACAAAAAAAAAAAAAAAAAAACACCCACTAGGAGCCCCGGTCCCCCGACTGCCAAAAATTTATATTTTCCCAAGATATGCAAGTAAAGGGTGCCAAATTAGTTCAAAATCTTTCACATTGCCATTCATGGTATATCTTATTTTTTCAAGGTGAAGAGTATTTGTAAGCTCTGCAAGCCACATCTTTAACACAGGAACCTCTTTGCCTTTCCAAAGCTGCAGGATCAGTTTCTTTGCGATGATCAATGCATATGAAATAAACCTTTTTTGAGAATGTTGTAAAAGGTAAGTGTGACCTCCCTGTGTTAGATCAGGTCGATCGGCTTAATGCATATCCTGCTTCCATTTTTCTTCTTGACTTCATTTATGTGACCACAAAAGAGTAAAGTTGAGAATTACACATAGACAACATAGAACACAATTCCACTTCAGTCCAAAGTGTCTGACATTCATATAGGATGAATACACTGACCTGTGAGAGGCATCCACAATCAGTAACCTATGGTATTTGATGAATAGAACAAAAGCTTAATGCATTTCTTTACAGAACAGCTTTAGCCCTAGGATTTGCTACACTAGATAAATGCCTAAGTCCACATTAAATAGCAAGGAATGATGGCTGTTAATAGTAAAAAGTTATATCATTAATAAACATCTTTTCCTGTCTCTGTAAGATTTATACTTTCTAATAAGGTACCAGCAGGCTTCTATCATTCCACAAGCTCTTCCTGGGCTTGCTGTGAATATATCCAACATCTCACGTCTCATTAAGAGATATTTATTCTATGCCATTTTCATTGTTTTGGGAGCATCAGCAGCTTTCTGTTTTGTTGCCATCTTGCTTCCTTCTTGCTCAGTCTTCCTCGACAGTCTAGGGCTACCAGCAGCTTTCCTCCCAGTCTGTGGGCTGGAGGAGCCTGCAGCCATCTTGCGCTGAAGCAAGGGACTCCTGGAGCTCTTTGGCTTTGCTGGTGTCAGCAAAGAGTCCATAACTTTTAGTGACCGCAGGCCAAGTAGACCACAAAAGTAGTTACACTTGTGCTGAGAGACAAACTGTTCAAAAACTTTGGGATTCGCTTCGATAGATAAACCTTGATGCCTGTAGCAATGCAAAACAGAGAGCAAAGCTAAATGTAACAGACATGATTCCTATAAATGTAAATTACCTGTAAAATGAGGTGTTCGCAGTATAATTTGCAGAAACGAACAATTCAAATAATACTGACCCTGTTGATTTGACTGAAATTCCAACACCGGTGATCTTAGTGTCAACACCTGCAAAATGACACCCCAAAATTACTTGTTCATGTAACATAGTCATATTGAAAGATGTACAATTTAAATACCCTCTGCAGTTTTAGAAATGTGAAAGACAACATGCACATTTTCCAAACCTCACAACCTAAAATATATCAAAATAAAATAAATGTCCGTATTGGGCCTGAAAGTATCTGGAATACTGTTGCTACTCTTTCAATTTAAATGTTAAAACTGAAATATCCTTTCATTATTGCAAGCACAATTTTAGCCTATGAGGTCATGTATGTAAGCAATATTTTCTTCAACCAGTTTGAGCTTCATTTGCTCACTGGACCTTTATTATACTGGAGAATTTAACACAAACTTGTTAAATGTGAATCTTGTGATGTGGGGTAAGGTGGGACATAAGTAGACAAGGTGGCCTCTGGTAATTTTCTGTGCCAAACCACAAGACATATTCCAAATTATAGCAAGTACAGGAAAAACACAAACGTATTACTTATTAAATATTACTCTGGCTTCATGTGTGACCATACCTTCAAGTCGAGTGAACAGCAGATTTCCATTGGTCCACTGAAAGATCCAATGCTGCAGGGTACAGCACTTCTGCTCCACCTCAGAGCCAGTCCTCATGTCTATTCTGCCAGTATAGTCCAGGTCAGAGAATTTCTGATACACTCCTGTGAGATCTGTCTCCACTGTGGCGTATGGTACAGCGTTCGCTGGTCGGTACATCAAATAGACTGGAATCACCCTGTTTAACAAAGATTGTCAGGGTGTAGGAGATGCTTAATGGTCCCTGTTGTATAGATAGATATACAAAATTATTATAACTTTTTCAAGAAAAAATAAAGTGTACTCACTCAAGAGAGGGACCAAAGTTTTCTATAACTCTTGTCTCTGCAGCAAAGATTTTACAGTATTCCCGAGCCAAGTTCTGAATTTGACATTCCTGTATGTAGAACATTGGAGAATAGCCAATAAACATCAGCTCCACCTACACCATTTATTCAGTCTTTACTGGATTAGTGCCATAGTAATCCTATTAAGGTGGCAGAATTGACACCTGATCCACTTTAATACGGGAATTGCTGTTTATCGAATGACATATTTATGAAGGCATGAATAAATTATGACATTAGCCCGTTCTTATATACCTGCTTCATGATGTCCAGGTTTGTATCTATAAGACAGCTGTCCTCTTTGCCTCCATAAGCGATGGGGTTGCATACTTTAATGATACATGTGTTACCAGACTCAAACACAGGCTCCAGACCGTAGATGACTTTTGCCCTCCAGACTTTATGAGAACAGCCATCTCCAATATGAGATTCCTTCATCATTATGCGACCAAAGAATTTGTTGCCCCAGACACCAGAATCAGCCACTCCCTTGCTGAATATTAGGGGTGTCATTTCGATTTCCTCCCCAACTGCATTCACAAGTTTTTAATGGTGATAGTTAGAAAAGAAAAGCACAGGAAAAAAAATGTTATCTTAAGATGTGAAATGTCATCTTACCCCCAAGGTCCTCGCGTATGGACAGTCCAGTCAAGACTGCAAAATAATAAGAGAGAATACAGAAAAGTAATCATGTTGCAGACAGGAAATGAAAGGAAAAAATTAAGTATCTAGTATTCCAAAGTTATTTTAAAACAGTACATACTATCTGCACTGAGCAGAATGTCTGTGGAGTCTGTCCCATAGTCATTTGTGATTGAGCATCCGTAAACACCGGCATCTTTGGAAGACGCCTGAACAATGGCAAGATTGACCTGGGCTTCATCCCCTGCTCTTGAAGACATACAATTAAGAAATAATATAAAAATGTTTAAGAAGACCTAAACTTACAGTACATATTGAAAGAATGTAACATATTTCCAAAAAGATCACTCTGAGAACTTACTTTCTTTTAACCTGAGTAATCTCCACCTCATTTTTGTACCATTTAATAGTCGAGTCACTGAGAACGTTGAAAAACTGGCACCACAGTTTCAAGTGTCCAGAGGCATCTGCAAAAGTTTCAGCCCTAATCTTACGGATAACTTGAGGAGCTGGAGAGAAATAAAATTAAACAAACAGACACATTTTTCCACAAGTGCCCAGTTTTATAAGTTTTCCTATACAAATTAAATAGCAAAGGTCTGTTATACAGTGGGGCAAAAAAGTATTTAGTCAGCCACCGATTGTGCAAGTCCCCCCACTTAAAATGATGACAGAGGTCAGTAATTTGCACCAGAGGTACACTTCAACTGTGAGAGACAGAATGTGAAAAAAAATCCATGAATTCACATGGTAGGATTTGTAAAGAATTTATTCATAAATTAGGGTGGAAAATAAGTATTTGGTCACCTCAAACAAGGAAAATCTCTGGCTCTCACAGACCTGTAATGTCTTCTGTAAGAGGCTTTTCTGTCCCCCACTCGTTACCTGTATGAATGGCACCTGTTTGAACTCATCATCTGTATAAAAGACACCTGTCCACAGCCTCAAACAGTCAGACTCCAAACTCCGCCATGGCCAAGACCAAAGAGCTTTCGAAGGACACCAGGAAAAGTATTGTAGACCTGCACCAGACTGGGAAGAGTGAATCTACAATAGGCAAGCAGCTTGGTGTGAAAAAATCAGCTGTGGGAGCAATCATCAGAAAATGGAAGACATACAAGACCACTGATAATCTCCCTCGATCTGGGGCTCCACGCAAGATCTCATCCCGTGGGGTCAAAATGATCATGAGAACGGTGAGCAAAGATCCCAGAACCACACGGGGGGACCTGGTGAATGACCTGCAGAGAGCTGGGACCAAAGTAACAAAGGTCACCATCAGTAACACACTACAACGGCAGGGAATCAAATCCCGCAGTGCCAGACGTGTTCCGCTGCTGAAGCCAGTGCATGTCCAGGCCCGTCTGAAGTTTGCCAGAGAGCACATGGATGATACAGCAGAGGATTGGGAGAATGTCATGTGGTCAGATGAAACCAAAGTAGAACTTTTTGGTATAAACTCAACTCGTCGTGTTTGGAGGAAGACGAATACTGAGTTGCATCCCAAGAACACCATACCTACTGTGAAGCATGGGGGTGGAAACATCATGCTATGGGGCTGTTTTTCTGCCAAGGGGACAGGACGACTGATCCAGAGGTGTGGACTCGAGTCACATGACTTGGACTCGAGTCAGACTCGAGTCATTAATTTTATGACTTTAGACTTGACTTGAAAAAATGTTCTAAGACTTGTGACTTGACTTGGACTTTTACACCAATGACCTGGGACTTGAATTGGACTTGAACCGGTTTACTTGAAAAGACTTGATATTTCACCCCAAATATAAAACTTAACATGCATATTATATAGAGATTGAAAATGTGATGTCATTCAGGGGTAAAACCGCAAAGGATTCTGGGAACTCGTGGCAAGAGGTACTAGCGCACGCAGGCTTTCAATTGAAATCAGTCACACAGCGATAAAAAGAAACACAAAAATGTCAAGAAGCTGTTGTATTATTAACTGCAATAGCCGGTCGCATGACAGCCACGGGAAGCCGACGGGTAAAGAGATCGGTTGTTATCGGATTACGTCATTGAGGAGAAATTGTTCGAGCCATGTTTCCGAAGTAACAAAGACGCGACGGATGGCCTGGATTTCAGCCATTCAAAGATCAAATATAACGTCCCAGAACACTCCAGCTCACAGGTTAGTCTGCTCCAAGCATTTACACGAAGGTCAGTGTTTTTTAGTAGTTAATACGTCATTTTCATAACATAATTGGTGATATAGGTTACAAGCAAGTCTGGCGCTGAACAGAAATTGTCGCGCTATGCTCCTTTATTTATTGTGCATAAATAGTGAATTGTCCTGACACAATATTGCGTTTCGCCTCTGTTATTATGGTACATTGACAAAAACATATACTTTTATTCACAGGATAAAACAGGTTTTTGTATCACTAATTGCCCAGTGCGATTACAGCATACAGTATTATTGTCACTGCTACATTTCTGTGATGGGTACCAGAAATTATTTCCACTACTGATTAATTACCGTTGAGCTCAAAGGTCCTATTAATAAACGGTTAAGGAATGTGTATTTATGACGACGATTTGTGAGACTGGTAAACTTATGATAGGTACGATGGTCTTTCGTTCTACACGGTGCGTTTCAAGGTCCTGCACCCATCCGTCGGTAAACTGTACCTGGGCTTGTTGCAGTGACCTGAAGTTACTAAACTTCATGAGTGTGTGCACTCACTCCAAGAACCGTATAATTATAAATATGCATATAAATATGCTACGATGAGATAGCTGACTTCATCTAACTAGCAAATGTTGTCCAGGCTACGTTGGTGATACAGTTTTTTTTAATATGTATGATATTTTTGTCATGCGATTTTAAAGCTGGTCCTACAACCGCATCCAAGAATAACATGCAGCTTATCTCAGAACTGTCGGTGAAAATTATTCTTGGAGCTAGGTTTAATTGAGCTGCATTTTATAGAGGTGCAATTTCACAATTTGTGTATATTTTCTAAGTTCACTATTTTGTCATGTGTTGAGAAAAACACAGATTTTAAAATTACATGGTCTAATATTTACATTTAGCATATAACTGCAACATGCTTTTTTCCGGGGGTTTTTAAAGACTCGAAAGGACTTGAAATTCAAAGTTTAAGACTTGTGACTTGACTCGGACTTTTACACCAGTGACTTGAGACTCGACTCGGACTTGCCTGACATTACTTGAGACTTCACTTGAGACTTGAGGATAAAGACTTGAGACTTACTTGAGACTTGCAAAACAATGACTTGGTCCCACCTCTGGACTGATCCGTGTTAAGGACAGAATGAATGGGGCCATGTATCGTGAGATTTTGAGCCAAAACCTCCTTCCATCAGTGAGAACTTTGAAGATGAAACGAGGCTGGGTCTTGCAACATGACAATGATCCAAAACACACCGCCCGGGCAACAAAGGAGTGGCTCCGTAAGAAGCATTTGAAAGTCCTGGAGTGGCCTAGCCAGTCTCCAGACCTCAACCCCATAGAAAATCTGTGGCGGGAGTTGAAAGTCCGTGTTGCTCGGCGACAGCCCCAAAACATCACTGCTCTCGAGAAGATCTGCATGGAGGAATGGGCCAAAATACCAGTTACTGTGTGTGCAAACCTGGTAAAGACCTATAGTAAACGTTTGACCTCTGTTATTGCCAACAAAGGTTATGTTACAAAGTATTGAGTTGTATTTTTGTTATTGACCAAATACTTATTTTCCACCCTGATTTACGAATAAATTCTTTACAAATCCTACCATGTGGATTCATGGATTTTTTTTTCACATTCTGTCTCTCACAGTTGAAGTGTACCTCTGGTGCAAATTACTGACCTCTGTCATCATTTTAGGTGGGGGAACTTGCACAATCGGTGGCTGACTAAATACTTTTTTGCCCCACTGTAGGTACTATAAGAACCAGCCTGTATACAGAAAATGAATTCATGAAAAGGAGAAACTTCTGGTTTTGTTAGATTCTAATGAGGAGGTTGTGAATCACGTCTCTCTGATGACCTGCAGCATGGATTGCTGCCTTTCACGGTGTCTTGTCTGATATGGCCAGAAAAGATGCAATAGTGGCTTTTCAAAAGTAGTAAAATACAAAAGTACTAAAACATTTCCTTTGTCTCACATGAGTGAATTCTGATAAAGCATGAGACCTTCAGGCCTTTTTTTTCTTTTTACCTTTGAATGGGTTACGCTTGTCCTTCTCTTCAGGTTTCCTTTCAGTTTGAATCTCCTCAGCAGGCAGCTGGCTGGGTGTTTCTGATGCCATCTTCTTTCTGCTCAAGATGGGTGAACGCCTTTCTAGTAGAGAGGTTTGTTCACCTGTGGGCTGAAGTGCAGATGACCGTCGCAACACGCTTGGAGATACAGAGAGGGCCACAGCAGTTGTGGAAAGCTTGCTGCTCTGCGTAGATGCTTCCCTTTTCAGAGTCTGGTTATCAGTTGCTGATGTGACCTCTGTGGTATCGTCAGGTTTGGCCTTGGGTGTTAGGATTTTGCGGCGAGCCCCAGAGGCCAGCTCTTGTGGAGTAGCAGAAGGGATGGGAGAAACACAGGTTCTTTTCTTCAATGATGGGCTAGGTTCTGCAGTTTGATTGGCTGTGGAGTCTGACGGTAAACCTTCCTTAACCTCCTTGAGAATAAGTGGAAGATTATTCCCTTGAGTGTTAGACCCAGTTTCAGAGGGAAACCTTTCATTACTTTGCAAAGAACTTGTATTTGTGTACTGCTCTTCCATTTTGCACTGATCAGAAACTGTTGTCAAATCCCTTTCATTTGTGCTGCTGAGCTTAATTTCTGGAGTTAACTTTTGCGTGAATTGCACGTCTTTGCCTTGAACATGTTCATCTTTGGTACGCTCCGAATTTACTATATTTGCCTCTTGAATACTTTGCTTCTTATTTGTCACTGTAAGTGGAGACTCAGGTTCCTGACTGGCAGTTCCACATAGATTTGAAAGTGTACTGATCAGTTTGACTTCAGAAGTTAAAGAGGGAAAATTTAGTTTGGGTGTTGTTTGTTGAGAAACAACAACAGAACAATTTTCTGGCTGAACTAGAATTGAAGGTTGGATTTCCTTGCCAATATCCATGGCACCTCCATTATACTTTTCAACACTTCCGTGAAGTCCTGCCATGACTTTATTTGTTCCACTGTCTATAGCAGAGATGGGTGGCATCAAAAGAGCCTGAAGAGGCTGTGATGTTGCACTTTGAGTCTTAGATTGCTCGTAGTCTGTTTTATGAAGTTGATGATAAACCTCCATAAGTGTTGCCTTTATGGTTGTGGGGGGTGACTCGTCAACGCCTTTCTTATTTTCTCTTTTAGGCATGAACTTTTTCACCTCCAGCTTTCTGTTATCTTGTACTAATTCCTGGCGTGCCCTTGCTGTTACACTCTGATTTTGTAGTAAGTTAGAATGGGGTGGTATGTCAGATACTGGATTAGCCAATGCTGATTCAAGAGCTTTTATTTGTGATCTTAAAAGTTCAGCAATAGAAATTATTTTTGTTTCAGGTTTTGAAATTTCTTGAAAACCTTTGATGTGTTCTACTGAGGTTGTGTTCTCTGCGCTTTTTGTTAAGCGCGAGGGAGAGGTGTCATTTATATCTTCCATCAAATGTTTTAAGTCTAAACTAGATTTCTTCACCACTTTTGATATGTGCTCTTTCTGCCCAGTTTCATTGCAAGGTGCATCCACAATGATTCCTCCAGTGTATTTGTTCCTTGCATCTTTGCTCTCTTCTGTTTTAGTTTGTTCAGTCACATTTACAGCAGCAGTTTCAGTTTCCATCTTAACTATCTTCTCATTTGGATTGTCACTCTCTACCAACAACTTAGTGAGCTCTGCCTTCTCATCATGTTGTATTTCTGTCCCTTCAACAGCTTTTATAGTTGTGTTAACTTGACTCTCCAGGATACTGAGCGAAATATTACACCCTAAAGCGTTCTCGCCACTGACAGGGCTTTTGAGGGGTGACTTCTGCACTTTTGTGGAAAGAACTTCATTTGATGCCTTGGAATGATCCCATGCGTCCTGTGTCATTGTGTCAATGGCTGTTTTAAAACCACTATGCAAAAGAGGGGTCTGGATGTCATCTGCCACGGTCGGCCTTTCTATTGCAGTCTTTTGTTGTCGCGAGCTGACCATACACTGGTCTGGTGGTAGCTCAAGGCTGACAGGTGCATCATTCCTGTTCATCTTTGTGGGATCTTGTGTAACCTTGGGACATAATACAAGCACAGATTTTCCAAGCTGTAAATACATATTCCCTTATCCCTGGCTATGCTGGTCATGGATAAACACATGCAATTTTTATCAATAGCAACTGTGTAACCAGCAACAAACAGGGAAAGGAATGAGAAGACCTTAGGACAAAGAGAAATTTATGAACTGGAGAAAAGTTTAAGTGTGTTAATCTGCTCCATTGCCAACGCCAAACAAGAGTTGAGTTTTAGTCGATTCTTGAATTGATAAATAGGTTAAGAAATATTGCTCATCATTCAGTAGACAACTTGCCAATATACTGGAAAACCTCAAAGAAGTGTGATTTCAATTAAGCATAATTAATAAAGGAAAACATAAATATGGTATAAAAGCACGTTTGTGGAGAGGCAGTTATTAAAGTCTGCTAGTGAACTGAACCATGGATGACATAAGCCTTAATATGACCCAATATAGTCTAGGATATTAAGCAATACTGTGCCTCAAAAAGCAGCCTTTAGTCTACACAATCAAGAGAATTACTCTATATTTCTGCTTCTTTCTCTTATCCTCTTTGCAAGTCTGGTATGGGAAGGCCTGTTTAAAATGAAGGTTGCTATCCTGCACGCAAGACTGGCCTCAAAGGAATGCAAATTATTTTAAGTGCCGCTCCAGCCATTCAGTGTTTTGTCTCAGTCATAGGTGCCGTCAGTATTCAGCTATGCAGTAGAGGTTGATGTGATTGCGTAAGCAGTATAAAGACTGACAATCAGTGATAACTTTGTTTCCCAGCCAGTCATTTATTTATTTTTTAATGCAGTGAATTAAAATGACAAATTTTGTTCCTATCACAATTACTTTCATTCAATTGCAAGGAATGATAAAACTTTTAAAGGATGACACTTTTTTGTTTTCTAGAAAAGGATCTAAAGAATGGGATGTGATAACTGATCCAACTCTGCATCATTTTAAGCTGCAGCTGGCAGTGAAATATTGACAGGAAACAGCTAACCAAAATCCATTTGCCAGGATAGTCGGCTTACCGAATAACATATTACATCTCAGCTATTTGATCTGTGCAAAAACATTTTACAAATCTTGCTTTACCCATTCACAGTCTTTCTGCTAAGTTAGACTAACTGAGAGAAGCTTTAATTTACAGACATGAGAGTTGTGTCGATCCCTCAATAAACCAAAGTGTAGGCTTCTTCAAAGTCATTACTTTAACTTTCTGGTAGTCTGCTTATTTCTTGTAATAATGTTTCAAAGAATAATAAAATTGTTTATATTTAAAAATGTAGAAAATCTCACTTTCAGACCTTTAAACTTAAAACAAAATCAGACCCACTACGTCAGTATATCTACTGCAACTGTCAACATGTGCGTCATTTAATTCTTGTGACCCAGTGGGGGATACTTGTAAAAGCTGTAAATAGATTTTGGATGCCTGTGTTAGTGATGGGACTGATTTTGGCAGCACAAAGCACTCATGAGCTCATGTGAAAAGGTTCCCTCACCTCACTTGGCGTGGGTAGTTGAGACGCAGGCCCCTTTTTTTGGCTGTGGCTTGTTTCCTTCTCAGACAGCTGGTGTCCAGCCGGTTTACATGGATGCTGAAATAAAGCAGTCCTGCTGTCACAAGGTGTATCCACTGACTCACTGTGTTCGTAGACTAGAGATCCATCAACTGAAGGCTTTGTCTTTACATCACCATCCATGATTGTTGCGTGAATGTCCTCTTTTAATTTGGTTAGGAGTGTTGATCTAACACTTGACAGTGGCTGTGTTGAGGAAATGTAAGGTATTTGCTGTTGTCTTTTCAAACTTTCTTCTGTACCATTACATCCAATTTTCGGCTCATGTTTTGCAGCATTTTCACCTTCGGTTTTTGACCCAGGGTGGCGTGAAGAAGCAAAAGCAACAGGGGACAGTGGCACAGTGAGTTGCTCTTTCTTTGAAGCCACTGTTACCTCTGTACATATCTTTTCACCCTGTGACGGCCTTTGAGGAAACACTGCCACCTCTGATGCAGATTTCTGATCTTCTTTTATCATGTTTGTCACTTCTGAATGTGTAATTGATGAACTAGAAATAATCTCTACTTCCATAATCTCATCTGAATTCCTCTGGATCTGGACTGACTCTTTACAGGTCAGAGCTGCAGAGACCGAGGGCTCATCTTTCAGCCTTCTCTCCTCAGACACTCTCTCTGCTAGACCATTTGCTTTTCCAGCTTTTGCACTGTTGGAAATTTTAATCTTTTTCTTGATAAAGGGAGCTTTCGTTTGGTGTGTCGTAAAAATCTTCTGGGGAGCGTCATATAAACATTTCTCAGCCTTACTGCCAGTATTATTAACAGGCTCTCCTTTAGATAAACTAGACATTGTGCCATTAGGGATTGGGACTGGCTTTTCTTTAACCTCCTCCCCAGGGGCCCCTTGTAACCTGGGCTTTGTCTCTAGAACAACAGCTTGATGGTTCTCCTCGTTACCATCATCCTCCATTGAGCTTGGTGTGCTAAGAAAAGCCTCCATTGTCGAGCGGCGTTTCCTCTGTGTACGATCGGGACTCATGGTTCGTGGTGGCTCCTGGTTTTCTTTGCCTTCTGCTTCCCTGCGTCTGCTCTCAGCCTTCTGTTTGACCTTGGCAAAGTAACGCTGGTGGATTTTGAACTCATTCATCTCACCCACCTCCAGAACACCAGAGCAAGAAACAATACCTTTACTGTTGATGGCTGAGGCCTGGTATATAGCTGCATCCTCCACAGTGCACCTGGAAATTAATCAATATCACATCAAGCAGCAGTTGTTGGAAAGGAAAAACATTTTAGATGGCAAAGCTATTATTTGAATTTTCTTTATATCTCCTTTGTGGATTTCATCAAACAGCATTTTCAAGTATACATACTTGTAAATATGCAGGGAATGATTTTGTCCATTGTGGAATATTTCATATTTAGGAAGTCCACAGTATCTATCCAACTGCATGTCGTCTTTATACCACGTAACCTGAGGGGCCGGGTATCCTAGAAAACAAAACAAACAAACAAAACTGCAATCATTTGTAAATAGATACTGGAATACCATAGGTCAACAATATAATTTAAACTGAGACATTTTAATATTTCATAACATGTATTAGCTTATTTTGATTTTGATGGCAGAAATATGTCTCAGAAAGTTGGGACAGGGTCATGTTTACTACTGTGTAGCATCTTGTTTCACAATACGCAAAATGTTTTCAATTAATGAAAAGTCTGGACTGCAGGCAGACCAATTCAGCACCTGGAGTCTTCTACTACAAGGCCATGCTGTGTTAGATACAGTGTGCAGTTTAGTACTGTCTTGCTGAGATAAACTGAAAAAGATACAGTCTGAAGGCTGTATATACCTTTCAGCATGCTGACTTCCCAGATGTGCAAGCTGCCAATTGTTGATTTTTGGAAGTGTTTCTGAGATCATACACCTGGATCATGCAAAGCTGCTTCATGGCCTAAAGATCACAGGAATCCAATATTGATGTTCAGCCTAGCCCCTTGTGTAAAGATATTTTTCAGATTCTCAGAATCCTTTGATAATATTATGTATTGCAGATAATGACATTTTTACAGAACTAACAATTTTATGTTGATGAGAATCAGTCTGAAATTGTGCTACAATTTGTGGATACTGTTTTTTGCAGATTGGTGAAGCTCTGCCCAATCTTTGCTGCCAACAAACTGCCTCTCTACTGTTCAACTTTTTATACCCAGTCATGTTTTTGACCACTTGCGAGTTAACCTAATTAGTTTCTTCTCTTTTGTTGCCCCTGTTCCAACTTTTCAAAGATGTTTCTCTGCCATCAAAATCAAAACGAGTCATTCAACCACCCATCCATTTTTTTTTTTTTGCTTTTCCGTGTCAGGGTCACGGTGGGGCTGGAGCCCATCCTAGCCACCAGAGGGAGAGAGGTGGGGTATACTCTGGACAGGTCGCCAGCCTCACACAGGGATAGCAGAAAAACTAATACACATCAAGATTTTTCATTAAACTGTAAAATGTCACAATTTAAACAATTAATGTGTTTTCTATTTTTAATGTGAATAAAACATGGGTTTATGCAATTTGGAAATCATTGCATTTTCTTTTTAACTTAAATTTGACAGTTTCCCAACTTTGTCGGTGTTCAAAAGGTTTATCTTTGTATTATTCTTGTCTTTGACCTTCTTTAAAAAAAAAAATGCAGCATAAGCACAAAAACGTACAGTGCATTGTTTTTTTTTAGATTATTATTTTTGTTTCTTTGTGCTATATTTCAGTTCAGTTGCTCAGATGTATGGAGTAGGCAATGCTTACCTCTAACCACACAGGAAAACTTCACGTTTGAATTTTCGGACACAGCTTTTGACTTCAGGGTAGCTTCAAAGGACGGCTGTGTTTCTTCAGTTAAATGAGCAATCACACTGCAGAGTGTGCTCCTTACAAGAAAATGGAGTTGGTCAGTCATGGTACTTATTTGGATTCATATGTCTTTTATCATTTAAAAAACCTTGTTTATTGGAGTTTTTTATCTGTATATATTGGGCTTGATTGTTTGTTAGTTTTTTCATATCATTTAAAAGAAAGTCCCAAGTCAAAATATATGTAAAATGATGAATGTAAGAACTGAAATCAAAGGCCAAAACAGTTGTGAGTTTTGGAGGCAAATACAATTAACTTGTTTTTTTTTTTTGGTTTTTTTTGGTTTTTTAATAAAATGTTTCTTTGATCTTTCACTACAGTATTCAGTATAAAAAGCTTTACATTTAGCCCATATTTACATTCATTGCATGAAAAATTTGATCGTCCAAAGATATGAATGAAATATGAATATATGAATGAAATGATAAAGGCTTGAGTATTAGATCAGTGTACAGTCAGGTGAGATCATTACGCTTCACTGAATATTACTCATGATTAATAAACAAGGCACTAAATGTTATACAGTTGGTACTATTATTGTTTTGAAGCAAACACTAAACAAGATATTGTGAATATATATACATTTAGCAAAACAATACAGATGGAGAACAGAAAATTAGATTCAGTAATGATTCAGTAACTAAAATCAGGAACACAAATCACTGGTAATTCTTGATTTTAGCTTTGGTAATACACTAGATATGATAAGTAAAGGACATAATCAGTGGTCTCTGCAAAGTTCAGCTGAGGCTGACAGAGTGAAAGTTCCCCTAAAGCAACGATGCAAGATAACTGGCAGATAATGTTACTCGGTTTGTCCTGCGTCAGTAGTTTAAAGAAGAACAGCAGTTTAATCAAATATTACACAAGATTAATTAAAAAGGGGACCTGAAGAGCAACACCTACTTGTGCTATAAACAAATCTTCCCATGCAGACGCTGTCGTGTATCCTTGATGTGAAAAGGGGCCAATGGTGCATAGCTGAGATTGTGCTCTTAATAAGCAGTTTATTTAAACTCTGCCGTCCATGGCAACAACAAACAAAAAAACACCATGCAACACATGCTCATCCCAGGTTAGGTAAAACCCTGAATTATAGATATATTATAGAATAAATACATGCTGGGATCATACATACTGCATGTTCCCAGCAGAGATGGTTCAAGTGGAAGGACAGCACCCTGAGTTAGTCTGGATTCTGTACCTGTTTTCTGGCCTCACATTAGAGAGGTAGCTGCAGCCACCAAGGCGGCCACTTCCATTGACATCTTCCCCATTGGAAGACCGCCAATTCCCATTAGACGAGCGTCTTGTTGTCCTCCATGAAGTCATTTTCCACCAGATATTGTTTTGTTGCCAAGAGAAGAGTTTAAACTTTAAAACAATAAAGTTGTAAAACATTAAAAACAAATGTTGTATATTAAAAACACAATTATTCAGCACAAGAGATGCTAGGTTAAGATATACTTTACATCTTCTGCATGTGCTTATCCAGTAGCTACATAAACAACATTCAGCAGTCTATTTTACACAGTTAACTCACCATACACAAGTTTCATTCCTTCCTTTGACAGACACCCCACAGCAATGGCTTAAGGCACTGCAATTTCCAATCAAACATGAGCATGCGTAGGTTCCTGGACTATTTATAGTTGGCCTGCAAATAGGCACAAGAGCACATCACACTTTCCAAAACTCATCTTTATAGCTGTTTTATAAAGAGGGGGGAAAAAACTCTAATGGATTCACCAAATATATATCTTAAGTAGAGAAATAAATGTAAAAAAAATCAAGAAGATGCTTTAAAAACAAAAACAAAAGAAAAATAAAACAAAACATTTTCCATGTCCAGATCTGTTAGTTCACCAGATACCAGGAAAAGAATTTAAAGAAACATGGTTAAGTCTTTTTTTCTCATTCTGTTATTAGTGAATTACAGTTTCGCAAAGACAAAAAAGATTTTCTCTTTGGGTATCCTCTGTCCAACTTTTTAGCTGTGTTTACAGGCTGTGGTAAAGAATCATTTGAGCCTGTCAGTCAAAAGGATGACGCCTTTAGTTTTGAGTGCATTAACATGAGCAGCACATTCTTACGGTCACGTAGTTTCCTATTTAAAAAGTGTGGCGTTAGGAAACTCTCGAGTATAAGTAGAACATAGCAAAAACAGCTTGAAGTCATCATGCAACAGCATTTAGCCCAGTATTTCCCAGAATCACCTCTTGTAAAACCATTTATATATATATGTTTATTCAAGACAGTGAAGTTTGCTAAGTTCTCAGACATGTATTGTTCAGTGGCTGACAATTGCATTGTGTCCCCAGAGGAAAAGCAGTAGGAATAGAACAGCCTTATATAGGCAGATCCCACTGACTCCCAAAGAGATATGGGCTCTAATCTTCATACAAGGATGCACAGACACATCTACACACACTTTGCTGCACACACACAAACAGAGAGAGAGAGAGGGAGAAAGAGAGAGAGAGAGAGAGCGAGCATTTATGAACAAGTTCATTTAATTTTTATTTATTTAGTCAGACTAATGTGGTTTTATTCTCCAGGGATTCAAGACTGATTCAAATACTTGGCTCAGTCTGAAAACAAAATGCTGGGACAATCTCAATATTAAGCAGAAATTAAATTAACTTGCAAGGCTGATAACTGGATGCATAAGTGACATTAACAAATGTTTTATTTGTCACCTATATAGACTTCTTCCATGATAAACACACTCCAAACCCCCAAACTTGTCTTTGAACTGACTGGCACTGATACTACTACAATGAGTTACAGCTTCCCGAGTGTGTTCGTCCAAGTTCAAAGGTATCAAACTGCATTATCTCTCGGGTTACTACGTATTCTCATCATATTACACATGCCTGCATGACTTCCTTACATCTATTTACATTTTCTGTTCCATCCATTCGTCATATTCTTTTGTAGCTCCCTGCCAGGGCCGTGACGCAGTGATTTGATTTAACAACCTAGATTAAATTAAGAATTTAATTTTAAAAGAACATTTTTAAATGGAATATGTTAAGACTCTTGGAAGCAATGGAAATTGAACACACAGTTGGGCAATTCATTATGGATTCCATTAGTTATAGCATACCACGCACACACACACACTGGTGACTGACATGTATAGGCTGCAGGATCTTGTATTTGGCTGTACGTCAGTCAGCTGTAGAGAGGCTGGAAAACACAGTTGCGTGTTGTGGATATTCTCCAGTGGGGTGTATACAGAGTGATGAAAGCACATCAGGGCGGTGAAACAGAACAGAAACCAGAAGACTCTGTCATGTGACTGTGTTTGAACATGTATCCCCTTAAGCATGTAGGAAACCTGCTGATGGAAGAGGAATTTCCAATATATAATAACTGGAAATAAAAAAAAGAAACATATATTTATGCTTCTGGTCAAGTGGAGAAAAATCTTAAGTACACCAGTTTATCTGCCTGCAAAATTACCATCCATATAAAAAATAAAGACCTGGTTAGATACCAGCTAAAACATCAATAACCATTCCAAGGTTTTCTCAGAAGTTTGTTTTCCTTACTATTTGGAACATCCCAGGAATGTTATGCCCTGTCCCATGTTAAGGTCTTAATCTCTCTCCAAATCTCAGTGCACGTGAGGTCTGTAGTGGAGTGCATAATTTTAGCATTGCATGTCTATTGCCTCATGTTTTGCCATTTATAGCTCTACACAAAATCCTGTAGTGGCTTAGTGGTGCAGATTTATAGGGGGGCTACTAATGATGCTCTCTGAGATCACTACCTCTGGCTTTGTTTATACCATTATCTCTTTTGCAAAGATAATTGTGCTTCTATCAGAAAATAAAAGGGGGGTCCTGTGGGGCAAATGTAAATTGTTATAATCAGTCATTAGAACCTGTGTGGTAATGGACATCCCACGACAACAGGACCATTGTCATTCAGGATGTGTACAGAGGGGTGTGTGCGTGTGTGTCCCCGATGGTGACAAACATAGAGCAAAAAAACTGAAGCAGATTGGACACCCATCAGCTCTTCAGTTTCACTGTGGCATTTATTTACCACCTCTATGGACTTCTAATAAATAGTGACCTTTCAGCACGTGTTCATGAACCTTTTACTCGCAGCTTCCTCTTGTCCTTCAATGTTTCTCCAATTATAATGTCATTGGTACAACAAAAGAGATAATTAGATTTTTCTTTAAAAAAAAAAAAATTAGCTTCACTATTCTTCCTCAGCTTAGTCTTACTTGGCCACCAAAGAACGTTACCCTTTGGTCTTTAACAAATAGTTATGACTGTTTATGTACTTTTTTTGCAATTTAAGAGTTATAACATTTGTTTATGAATAGATGGTCTGCAGTTTGTCATGTAAAACCATATTGGTACCTTTGTATTGATCAACAGAAATGTATGTCTGTTATTTGTCTGCTTTGAAGCCTATAAACAGACGGGCATGTTCACTGGTGTTGTGGTAATCCTCATAAAATGGTGATGTAAACTTACACTGACCCACTTGACCCACCGTGCAGTAGCTTGTATTGAGAGCTTTGCTAATCAAGTGTTAGATTGAACTCATATTATTTTGTAATGTAACCTAAAGAAGAACCGTTTTTGAACCTTGGAGAGCCCCTGTCCTATTATTATGGCCATAAAAATTTGTTGCATAAAGTGGGGATTAACTCTTTTATGTTGCTGCCTGTGGAGCAGCCTCCTGAGATAAATCACTACTATTTCAGCTACATGAAACACCAGCTGCATGGGAACACACTGTTCTAATTCAGCTGGGATGTTACAGTTCCCAGATCCAAGATGGTTTGAGTGGTGAGGTGACGACGTGGACCCATGGGGAGAGGGGTACACCCACGGACAAACAGGAGGAGCCAGCTATTCTTGGAATTTTGATTGAAAATTAATTATTCTTTTTGGGATTAAGGCTAAACATTTTCATAATATCAGAAAATGTTGGAATGCATGCAGGTACATTGTTGAATAGGTGATTTCGGTTCACCCAGGCTTGCTGAGCTCTGCTATGAAAGTTTACCGGAAGAGTGACCCAATGCCAAGTGTACCCCAAAACACCCTTGTACATTAATGCACAGTCAGAGAACAGATTGTTTTGATGTTTGACAGGTCTCTGTGGAAACTGAGCTTGGCTTTGTATGGCCGCCTGGCCTGCTACTGAGCCTGTGACATCATCCTCTGGTTATTCACACCAGTGTCAACTCCAAGGAAGCAGAAACAGGAGAAGACTTGAGCTCCAAGAACAGCTGTGTGCCCCAAACACACTCACTTACATCTTTGCCTTTATGTCGCACAGCCCTGTTCATACTGACTTTCACCAATTGTGCACTGACACAATTAGTAATTGATTAACAGGCCTTATGTAATACTGCATCTCAAGCATAATCCTGATAAGAAAAAAAACTGATGCTCATTGCTACATTTAGAAAAAAAAAGGAAAGCAAAGTTTTAGGAATGAGGAAGCTGGAAAAATGAATTCCTTATAGAAAGCAGACAAATGACATTGTAGCTAGAATTAAATTAAATAAAATTAAATTTGATTGTTTTTATTTTTAATATTCATTGAGATTAATTGAGATTCAATATTATTCACCAAAAATATTAACAGATCACTTCTACTTTCTGTTTCTTTTCTGCAAAGAGTTAACATATAAAAGGTCAGATGTTCTGTGCTGACCACAGATACTCTAAAAATTTATTTATTTATTTCTCATTTTTATGACAGTTAAATTAACTCCATTACAAATGTTCCAAAACACATAACAGATTAAATCTTTAAATAACTTTTAAGAATATACTTGGGGGAATATTCTCTGTATACATGTACTTGAGTTGAGTTTTTCTTCAGGTATTGCAGCGCCATCTAGTGGGAATAACAGTACATAGACCTAGCAGTTTTAGGACCCACACATTTTATTAGTTAAGACACAATATTAATTTTCCATTTTGACATTTTATTAAAGAGCAACAATTTTGAATGATATGGAAATGACATAAAACTTTGCAAGCTGATAAAATGAGCTGAAAAGATCATTTCACCTAAACAGTTGTCTTAGTTTTGAGTATATGAGACAGCTGTACGATTGGACACAATCCTCTGTGTAGTCACGTCCAAGTTCTAAGTGTAAGATTTTTTTATTTTAATGGCAGCAGATAGAAGACAGAAGTGTATGCTTACTATTAATATAACAAGAATCTTATTTGACAGTGATACAATCTGACTCATAAACAAATCATGTGTAAATTGTGTCAGTTTGTTTGCAAATGTCAACAAACTGACACAATACAATTGATGTCTGATGTCAATCAAACTGAGATGTTGGATTATCTTATCCAAGATTTAAAACTTTAAATTTTCCACTTTTCTTGATTTTCTATTTTTTTTAGAACCATTCTTTCATTGTCTATAATTAATGTACTATTTTCTGATGTGCTCCTTGAATTGTATGGTGGGCGAACTGACCGAACCATTAAAGTTAATGCATATCTACCATATTTACTGTCTGCATTAATTTTGTTTTTTAACTTAAGTCTATTTTTACACCCTTCTAACATGGAGACATTCAGACCTGCTTATTTTTTCCCCCTATGTAACATAATAACAATTTGACACAAGGTTATTAACCTTTAAAAAACATGACCTAATCTCTGTGCAGTCTCTCACCTGACCTTTTTTTAAATCCAAGAGGGACTTTTAAACACTGACATAAATACAACATAAAAAGTAACAATAATAATGATATAAAAAAATAACCAATGAAAATCCCAATAAAAACACAATATAGAAAACTGTGGACTGAGATAAAACTAAAGTACTGGAAAGATACCAAAACGTGAACATGATTTCTAATTACTTTACTTTTGCTTTCTTCTTGATAATTTCAATGATGGATGGAGCCTTCCGCTTTACACCTTGGAGCAAAACAAAGAAATAAAAACAAAAGAAGAAACAGAATTTAGTTGAAGCATGACTAATATAAAAGGACATAATGCTCCTGTATGTTTCTTGCAGTACCTTTGCTTTTGCTAGGTGACTCTGGGGATCTCTTGGCATAAGCAAGTTTCATCCTCTGAATATTTTTCTTGCTGATCACTTCGTGCTGTACAATGGGATGTGGGTAGTCTTTACCCACAATACATCCTGCTGCCTGCTGGATACTGCGTGGAGCTTTCCAAGGTTCATAGATATATTCTGCTGGGAACTTCTTCAGAAGAGGGAGGTACTTCCTGTAAACATAGGAGAAATGCTAAATCATTATAAACGATACATGTAATGAATGTGAATTGTTTAGGTAATACGTTTGGCTGATAGATCTTACCTGATGTAGTCTCCATTTTTGTCTGTCTTCTTCCCGAAGGCCACTGGAGAGTAAACCCTAAAATACTGGTGGAAGAAGGTGCTCGCTGATAGCCACTGCCAATTTCCAGCATTCAAAGCCCAGTCGCCATCTAATAAAAGCTGCTCAAACACCTTCATGAGCAGTGAGAAAATGTTACAGGTACCATACTGATTTAGCATATGTACTGCTGGACTCATGATAGAAAAAAAAAAACACAAGTGTTGTGTATAGCTAATAATAATTACTAGCAGTAGTATTGTAATATTTGTGATATTAGCAGCTGCAGCCTTTGCGAGCTGACCTTCTGCCCTTCTTCCCAGCTGATCCAGAGGTCTCCCCTAGTAAGGAAACAAGCAACAGCATGTCTGGCCAGGTGGTGGATCCAGCCCTCTTGCCTGAGCTGAGTCATGATAGCATCAATGAAGGGGTAACCAGTCCGAGCCTTTAAGGAGAGTGTGAAATAACAATGAATCATCTATGACACAGAAAATTAGATTACTCCACATTTAACAACAATTGCATAAGTACATCAACATGAAAACTCCTCTTCTCGCACCATCAATTTTCTCTAGAGACACTTCATTCAAGGACTCAATCTCAATACCTCTCTCCAAGCAGCTAGATAATCAGGGTTTGTGTCCCAGTCCACCTGAGTACACACGCTGTTACCCTCCATCTTGTTAAAGCTAGGAATGCCCAAACTGGCTGTGTAGAAGAACTCTCTCCAGAGTAACTGGCCATGCAGAGAAACTGGAGGATCTGAGTGTTTATTCTGCAAAAATCACACAAGTCAAAGACAAAGATTACTGCAAATACAAGCACATTGCACGTACAGTGTCTCACCACAGGAATCACACAAGGAAAGTATTTGAAGTGGCAATGATTAATTCAGTTTCTTTCCTGTTGAAATGTATTAAACAATACTACAGCATAATTTTCCTTACCATTATTAACTACAATATCTGTATGTAAAGTGCATCACTCACCCCTCTATACACCTCTGTGAGTCTCCACCAGAAGGTTCTGACTGATAAGCATCCAAAGGTGACATAGGGACTGAGAACAGTTGTACTGGGGCTCAAAGAGTTTGGAGAAGTCTGTGGCTTCTCAAAGGTGCAGACCCATTTCTGAAAGGCATACACAGAAATGTTTCAGAGAATGTAGGCATGTCTGTTGTTACAATCCTGCAAATAACAGGATGTAGATGTGAATCTAATTTACCGTTCTTTTCATATGTTCATCTAGTCTCCTGAGAGCCTCCTGTTCTCCTCCTGGAAACAGATCCTCTCCAAGAGGAGCAGTGTCCAGGCCGAGCTCCTCCAGTGTAGGAATCCCATATTCCTTCTCGTGGTTTTCTGAGGATGGTGTCTTTACATCTTTGACAGTGGGGATAGATTTAATCTAATCACTTCTAAATGTTGACATTTGCTTTTTAGATAAATGTCCATACATCATTGCAAATAACTTTGTCTGACAATTCAGTAACACTAGTCTGTTTTTCTGGTATTGTGATACCTTTCATATCGTCCATGGTTGGAGCAGGGATTGGTCTCTTAGGGGGACCAATCGTCTTCGCTATTGCTTGCAACTTGGTATAGGTAAGTGGGGGTTTTCCATTATTTTCCTCAATTATTCTATTAAGACAAAAAAACAAACAAACACACAGTCAAGAAATGACAACACAAGTAGCACAGAAAAAAAATCCCCTGTCTGAAAATGCTCAGCAAGATTTTTACCTTTCAATATTATAAAGAGTGTGTGAGACTTTGTAGATGACTTCAACTCCACGTTCTTTGGCCAGTGATGTCACTTTGCTGTCGCGCTGCAGGCTGTAGGGCTCTGTGTCATACTCATAGGTCAGCCTGGTTACTTTCCACTTGGTGAATAACTTGGGGAGCACATCTTCTGGCTTCCCTCTCACAACAAACAGCCTAAGTAGATTAAACATACCATAACATGACAATATAGGTTGATGGCAGCTGTCTGACTTTTTAAAAAGTGTTTAATGTTGCTGAGTGTCGACTGTGTCTCTACCTAGAGTTGAGCTTCCTGAGGCTTCCGTCAAGGTCCTTCAGCGCTCCAATGAGGAACCTCCAGCGGTTGATACCCACACACGCGTTGTTGTGGAGGTAAGGGTCCAGTATGAACACAGGGTACAGCTGCTTACAGTCCTTGAGAGCAGCCATCAAAGCTGGGTTGTCATGCAACCTGAGTCCCTTGCGGAACCAGTGAATACACGTGTGAGCCATACCTGCGGACACGTGAATCACAAACATAAGGCACCAAAACATCAAGTTAATGATCTTCAGTGAGCTTGTGTCAACGCGTCACATAAACTAAAATTTTAAAAGAACTGATGCTGTAGGTTAACATCCATTCCTCCTCTCCACCTCATGAATTTCAGTTAATGGAGAGCACATCCTTACACAGACACGAAACCTCAGAAATGTAAACGACTAAGAGTTAAGATCTTTAAAACTACGGTAAATACAGCACAAATCTTAAACCAAACAAAACAACATTACGTTTCACAAAACAATATGATGATTCCTTGGAAGTTCTGAGCATCCGCTTAAATTTACACTTCAGCGGCAGAACCTGCAGAAACCTCTAAACTGCAACTAACATGCAATGCAATAAATCAACGGTATGATAACTACAGGATATAATAACATTCAAACATTTCAAGCCAAAAAAAGAAAAACTTTACCTTCTTAGGGCTTTTCAACTTTGCGCGATTCAGATCAACTGCTGTAGAAAAATTCAGTGTTTGGTAACAATCACATTCAGAGTGTTACAAAACAGGAAGACGTGTTACGTCTGCAGCAAGGGCAGCCAACCAGAGCGAGGAGGCTTAGCAAAACCACACGTGGTGCGGCTGTAGCAGTTTGTCGGTTTATCCACCAGGTGGTAATGTCGGGCAGACAATAACCGAAGTTATGCTCTTATAATGTCACACTAACTCCATTTGCTGCCGATAATTATTAAAAGTTGTGCAATGTATGTGTGTATATTGCTTATTTAAATCATATATCTGAAGCTTACCTCAATCACTAACAATAGCACCACTTTGACAAAGTTCCGGGGAGGGTTTACTAAAGAGACCTCGTTTTTGCCTCTCTAAACCCGTCAGCTCATCGTAGCTCGCCGTGATCGTATAGTGGTTAGTACTCTGCGTTGTGGCCGCAGCAACCCCGGTTCGAATCCGGGTCACGGCATTGTGAAACAATGTCACGGCAGATGAGTTTCTTTTCGACTATGTAAGAAAAATATGTGGCTTCGTGATTATTTTTAAAAATTCCGGCCGTAAATGTGTACGACATGAAACATGTCTAAAATACGTGGTAGTTCACTCGTTTCCTACCACTGGGAGTATTTTGGAAACCGTATCCAGCCACAATACAAAGGACTAGGGCCCTGTTTCCCCCATTGCTCCATTGTAATTACCATTAAGCACCCCCAGAGAGAGACGTGGTTGAAGAAATTTGAGTTTTCAGTTTTCTGTTTGGTCCAAACTCATCCAGCCGAGATCTTTCTCTGTACAATAAGCTGATCAGTTGTAGGATAATAAATACCGCCTGTCCTCCGCTGCTCGTGAGCAAGGCATGCCAATGAATTATGTTGGGTCGCACTCGGGCATAAAAGCAGGGAAATAATAAACAAAAAATAACTTGTCATTTAAAAATAGCCTGGCAGAAACACAGATACATAAATATTCTACTTTCTGATAAACAAAGTGCATTTGAGTTTAACAGCTTCGTCATCTATAAACAATGCGTCTCTCTGACTACATAATTAAAGACTGGAAACCAACCTGTGGAGGTGAAGCGGATTGAATGCTAAAATATGCTGTTGCCTTCACGTTCTGTCGGAAATATCCATTTTAACACACACAATAATAAATTAACTGGAAAATTTGGCACGTGAGGTGTGACGTTGAGCGTAAGTATGTTTCGGGAATGTTCAGCTGACGCATTTCTTCTTTTATTGCGTTAGTTATTCGTTTATCACCTTGAATTAACTGAGCAACTTCTAAAACAGGACAAAGCACCTGCCTGTTGTTTTACTTGTGAAGCTGTGTTATTATTCCATGTGGATTTAGTCACGACTTGCGGCAGCCTATCGGAATTTCGACTTCTGTTTTTAACTCTGCGAAGGCAGCATCAGTTCCCGCTCTGTTGGCTGACAGATTCGCCATTCATCAACCAGCCCGCCCAGCACCATTGAGAGCGGCATGGCAACGGCGGAGACGGGGGGAGAAGGTGTGGTGAGGGGGTGACAGTTTAACCGGACCAGAGAGGAGCAGCAGCAGCAGTTACAGCAGTGTTCCCACTTCTCATTGACTGGAGAAACGCAGCACCCCGCTCAGTCCGCGCTCACACACTAATAAAACGATGCACCACCGCCGCCTGTCTGCACACGCGCTGCCGCTGACCAGGTGTTGGAGCAAAGACCAGGGACGCCGTTAACGCCTCAGAACATAAACTTGTATGTATGTGCTGTGTGCACCTCTCTGTGGTCCCGTTCGCAGACGATCGAGAAGATGCTGAGCCGACTAATGAGCAGCAGCATCAGGAGTCTGGACAGGGAATGCAATTGCACCGTGAGGCTGCTGGACGACTCGGAGTACACCTGCACGATCCAGGTCAGTGGAGACCAACATTTCCTGTTTCTCAAATCACCTTGTTGCGGAGGACGTGCTTTTGACACGTAACAGGGTGGCGATCAGGTAAAGTGACGTTTTCACCGCTCGCCCGTCACATTCAATGTGATGCTTGCAGGAAACATTCAGATTAATAGAGGTGTCATCTACGGCAGGTCCAATCATCTTCACATTACACCTGATTGTATGTTTTATGGTGCAGCCTGTCATTGTGTAGCTGCGGATGTTAGGCTTTCGTCAGAGAGATACCTGTGTGGACATGCCATGATGAGCGCATGTGGTTCGTGCATTGCGTAGCAAATATCAAGGATGGCCAGATGACTCTATATGCCAACAGAAGGAATACACTAATGTTAAATAAATACAAAATAAAATATCAGCATGAGCTGTGTTTCTTGACAGCTTTTTGCATGCATTGATTAGAATGCATTATAAAACTAATCTGGATAATCTGATCTTGAACGATTTCAGTGGAAGAGACAGTCAGGATTTCTAGATTCTTTAGCTACATCAGCCAGTCTGGTTTTATCATAGAATGACAGAATGTTAGATGTTTATATACTAATTATGTTTATAGTTAGTGTAACCAACTCAGGTGTCATAGTCCCAAAGGTGGTTGACCTTCAGACTGACCTCATGTTTGGCTGGTAAACTGCACTTGTGATGAGAGGGATGTACATACATTTTTGCATTTGTGGTTGTTGTTTTGAGCCATTTAGAAAGTCTTTTATATCTGAGTCAGCTTTAACACAGAAATATTCTTTTCCAAATCTATAACGAGTATCATATTTACATTTTCAAAGAGTTCTGCAGCACAAACCTTAACGATCTAAAAATTGTTTGAGTTTTTAAAAATGTGAACATAAATGACAAATACATGGCTCCAAAAATTATTTCTCAGAAAATCTTATCTTATAGAAAAGGTAAAAAAACAGAAGCCAGTTTCTTTCTATTGTGTACTTTTGCGTCATTAACTGACATTGTAAGTAAAATAAAAATCACATTTTCCTTTAGTCTGAGTTACTTTAAATAAAATAAATTGGCACGAATAAAGGCAAAACATGATTGCAGTCAATAAGTGCAGTTTGTTTATAATGAGTGAATGCAGGAATAAGAGTAAGTGATTAATGTGCACTACCTCCTCTGTAAATCAAGTGTGTTTGTGTCTTTTGTGTTACTGCATACATTATAAAGTATGATTTGTGCGTCGTCTAACCTGGTCTTTGATTTGCTGGAGGTGCGTTTGATGCCTCTTACTGGAAGAGATTCCAGCGGTGCTGAATTAGAGATGACAGCAGAGAAAGGCCATCAACACCTGCTCATTTCTACGATCTGACAGCAAAGGCAAAGCAAGGCTTTCAGCATGTAACAACTTAAAGTGGCGGTGCTCAGGGGACAGATAAAATAGGGATTTTGTCAGTGTCAGGTCTTTTCCTATCTGTAAAAAAAATCAGCATTATCAACAAGTTGGGAGAAACATGAATGTTTTTCATTCAAATTATTCAGTTTTTTTAGTGTAGCATGTTGGTGAGTACTCGTTTAGATGACTTTGAGGCTGTCCTCATAGCTCAATACACATTACTGTTGAGAGAAAATGATGTGCTTTGTAGATGAATTGACTTTTGACCAGCTTGCCAATTTACCTGAGTGAGTTTTAACATTACTGTTTAACAAGCAAAACACCATGTACCATTTGTTGGGACGACATGGTGTCCTTGTGCTTTCTTTTAGTTTCAGCCTGTACTTTTTCCCCTTTGACTTCTAAGCAGCTCCTTCCCCTGAGTGTGATTCAAAGTGTTTGGCTGTCAAGATATGCTGATCCCATCCTTTAAGCAACTGAAACCACACAGCAGGGACAGAATGCCTAATTTCTAGTGGAGCTTGTATTGAGAAGGATTAGCGCTCTTTTGGCGTATGTCATTATTTCCAGCATGGGAAATAATGACATACGCCATTATTTCACACTATGGGGCCCTTGATGAAGCACAACTGGTCTAAATGGAGACATAAATAGGATCATCGGCTTAATCAATCGTCTATTATTCACAACAACAATGCCATTTATTTGCTGACATCCGAATGGGTGAATGCAGTATTTAGGAAACTCTATTTTATGTCTTACACAAAGCATCTCTAAAGCTAAATAGACACTGGTGTTCACTTCATTTTGCATCGGAGTAAAGGACATTACAGTGTCCTTAGTGCAGGATGACATAATTGTGGGCTCAGGGAAATTGAGAGTGGATGGTAGCTGTCCTTTCCTGGCCCACCTTACAGAGGTGGCCCAGAATAAAGGGTCCTCGTGGGGCCCAGTGGTCACATTCTCCATTTAGCTCAATTAGCCTACACCTTTAACAGCTGCTGTTAGAGTGAAATAACATCTTTTGGGAACAATGGGAGATACAACCTCCATAATTGGGAGAATTTCTCAATGTGAAGACAAGCTAAAGTGGAGTAGGAGAAGGTGAAGGTGTCCTGTTGTTTTAACATGGACTTCTAACTTTGCCCGTCAGTTGGCCAGGCCTGCCTACAGTATAATCAGACTGAAGAACGGAGAACCATGTTCACTCATCTGTCCTGTTCTGACAAGACTGCCCTTCACAATATTCACAGACGTCGCACATCCACAGATGTTTAAGCCTCAGCTCATGACTGAGCAGTTTATGCAGGGAAAAATTAGGAAGGTAAATGGTTGCTGTAATGAAAAGGTGGAAGGTGGTGCTGAAAACCCCAAATTTTAAAGAATATCAAGTTCAGTAACCACAGGATCAGGACTGGGACCACCTGTTGCTTATGAACCCCATCAGGAAAACTTTGAGATAGTTTTGAAAAAGCAAAATTTCAGCATTTAAAGGTAGAAATGGCCGTGCAGAAGGAGTAACCTAATGGACATATAGAGCTGTGCAGTTAATTGGATTTTATGTTCAGTTACATTGTGTAATAAATCCAGTGTTCCCCTTTTCATTACAGTTGAGACTTACTTTAAAGGCTAAAAGGTCAAATTCACTTTTCCACAGGCTGCTTAAGATTTACTTTAGATTTAGCCAAGATAGAAAGACATTGGTTCAGCTGAATTCAGCTGTTTAGAAACACTGTGCTCAGAGTGACTATAGCTACACTACCAGTCAAAAGTTTGGGCACACCTCCTTTAATGGTTTTTCTGTTTACCTTGTAGATTCTCACTGAAGGCATCAAAACTATGAATGAACACATAGAATTATGTAGTAAAGAAAAAAATGTGAAATAACTCTAAACATGTTTTATATTTTAGATTCTTCAAAATAGCCACCCTTTTCTCTGATTACTGCACAGTCTTGGCATTTTTTCGATGAGCTTCATGAGGTTGTCACCTGAAATGGTTTTCCAACAACCTTGAAGGTGTTCCCAGAGATCCTGAGCACTTGTTGGCCCTTTTGCCTTCGCTCTGCGCTCCATCTCATCCCAAACTATCTCCATTGGGTTTAGGCCATGTGACTGCGGAGACCAGGCCATCTGGCACAGCGCTCCATCATGTTCCTTCTTGGTCAAAGAGCCTTTACACAGCCTGGAGGTCAATGTCCTAAAACTAAATGCAAACCCAATGGGATGGCATATCACTGCAGGATGCTGTGATAGCCATGCTGGTTCAGTGTGCCTTCAGTTTTGGAGAAATCCCCAACAATGTCACCAGCAAAGCATCCCCACACCATCACATCATTCCTTGTGTTTCAGGGCTCAACCAAATCTCTTCTGCTTATTGCTTTTCCTTAGTAGTAGTAGTAGTTTTTTTTTAATCAGCTATTTGTCCATAAAGGCCTGATTCATGCAGTCTCCTCTGAACAGTTGATCTAGAGACGTGTCTGCTACTGGAACTCTATGTGGCATTTATCTGGGCTCTAATCTCTAACACTTGATGGCTTTGCGACTGCACTTGGGGACACAAGTTTTTGCAAGTTCTTAAAGTAATGATAGACTGTTGTTTCTCTTTACCTAGCTGATTGGTTCTTGCCATAATATGAATTCTAACTAATAGGGCTGTCAGCTGTGTACCAACCTGACTTCTGCACGGCACAACTGGTGGTCTCAAAACTGGAAAGGCACACCTGTGAAGACAAAACCATTTCAGGTGACTACATCATGAAGCTCATTGCGAGATGGCCAAAGGTTTGCAGTGCTGCCAACAAAGCAGAGAGTGGCTACTTTGAAGAGTCTAAAATATAAAACATGTTTTGAGTTATTTCATACTTTGTTTACTACATATTCCACATGAGTTCATCAATAGTTTTGATGCCCTCAGTATGTATTGTCACAACCTGGCTCAAAGAATGTGACAAGGATAAGGGAGACCACACCACTGGCTGTCACAGTATCTACAATGTAAATAGTCATGAAAATAAAGAAAAACCATTAAATAACAAGGTGTGTCCAAACTTTTGAATGGCAGTATATATGGAGAGGTATAGCTTGTATAACCTGAGAAAGCTTTAGTATTACTGGAACCAGTCCTTTTATTCTTAGTGATCTTTGGCCAAATATAAATCGACTGGATTTATGATTTTATACACTTTACCAAGTTCTATTGCTGTTTCCTTTAGGGGTATCCACAATGAACCATCTGCCTTCATCTAATCCTATCCCTGGCATCCTCCTCTATCTCACCAATCCTCTGGATGTCCTCCGCATCCATTAATCTTCTCTGAGGTCTTCCTTTTTTCCTCATGCCTGGAAGCTCCATATTCAACATCCTTTGTCCCCTATCTCTCATCTGCACATGTCCAAACCATCTCAGCCTTGCCTTTCTAATTTTTGCTCCAAACTGCTCAACCTGAATTATCCCACTAACTTTCTCATTTTTAATCTTGTCCATCCTGGTCACTCTCAATGAAACCCTTAACGTCTTCGACTGTTCCACCACCAGCTGTGCCTTCCATGTTTTATTAGTGCCATTATCTCACAGCTATACTCTCACTACCATCTTGTGAACCTTTGTCCTCTCTGGTACCTGCGTCTTACTGCAGATCACAATGTTGCAAGCATCATAGTCCACGGGGCCCCTGCCTAATCTCATCTGTCCACTTCTCAGTGTTATGGTCCTTGGGTCTCGGACGCAGGTTTTTGAGTTCTTTTAAGGTTTAGTTTTCATTTGTGTTTAAGCATGTGTTATATTTGAGTTTGTTTGTTGTTTAGAGTTTTTCCTTTACAGTTTTTCTCAAATGCTAAAACACATGTCACAAACGTTACCACCAGGTCCCCCAATGTCCAAACACAACACCCTTCTCTAAAGCTACATAAACACAACCACACCTTCCCACTGCAAAACTCAAACTCCCACACCAAGAGAGCAGCTCGAAGCTGTCAAAACTGTAAACACTATACACTGCATTACACACTACAGCAAAACAATTGAAAACACAATGCTCAATTTGTGAGAAGGTTCTTTGTTCCATAACTGCCAATGCATATTTTAGAAACTATACAGTAACGGATCGTCGTAGATCTCTGCAGAGGATTAGGCATTTAGATTTGTGAGTTTCATATGAGTAGTATAAATCTATAGAAAATCCTGCATGTACGTACACTACTGTAACACAACTCAATGCAAAAACAGAATCTATTGCACACAACAGTAATCTTGAAAACATGAACAGGGTGTGAAGTGTATTTACGTTATTCACACCACACACACACCACAATCGCTGTGCGGCATCATGTCGCTGAGCTGTTGCTCGCATCTCGTCCGTAATGATGGTGCGAGGTTGTCTTGCTCTCCCTCCTGGACCTTCTCCTCTCCCATGTTGGCCTTCTCCTCTTCCTCGTTGGTCGCTCCTCTTCCTCCTCTCATTTGAACTCCTCTTCCTCATTGGCCTGCTCCTCTTCTTCCAGGGTCAGCTCTTCTCCCTCCTCTGCATCAAATTCCTCTTCCCCTGACTCTGCCTTCATCCATTGTGTTTGTTTGGAATCTTCAGCATACTGTGCACTCTGAACTTGCTTTTACATGTGGGTACAGCATTAGCAACAAGTGTCTTCAATTTTGAGTCATTGTGTGTAGTGAATGACGCCAGGTGTGTTCCCTGTGTTCAAAGATTGGTGACTGTGGCAAGCATTTTGCATCACATGGGCTTTCATTTGAGGATATGAGCAGAGTTGTTTTGCAACATGTGTTTTAGCAAGGAAAAATGTGTTTAGATTTATGAGTACAGAGGGTTGTGTTTTGTGAATTGTGTCTTCATGTGACATGTGTTTATGGTACTGGAATATGGTGGCTACATTTAGTAAATGTGTTTAGACTACTGGTCATTTGGGTTACAGGATTGGCTTTTGTGTTTTAACATTTGAGAAAAACTGTAATTTAGTTCTTATTACAAGACTTTCAAGTCTTGTTTTCTTATGTTTTGTATAGATTCTTTATCGTTTATTATTTATTTTATTGATTATAGACTCTTCATCATTATTATTGTTATTAGAGTTGTCTGTTCTTACTCACTAAGGAAATTCTGTTTATTGTTAATTGATTATTCATATTTGATTCCTTGTTTTCCTTGATTCCTGCTCCCTCTGTGTTCCTCATGTCCTGTGGTTGTCTCAGTCGCTGTGTTTGTGCTCATATTTTGGTAGCTTCCTATTTTATTTTGGTAGTCCTTTGTGTCCTCTTGTGCTCTGTATTTAGTTTTATTTCTCCCTTTTCTTGTTATCTTGATTTCTGTTCGCCTTGTTTTCTCCAGCAATATTTGCTCTTTCTGATTACCTCATCTTTCTAGTTACAAATGTAAGTCTACATATTTGTGTTATTGTGTAGCATTGTTTCCCTGCCTTCCTCTTTCCCTGTTTGTTCTTGTTCTTTGTATTTTTGTTACTTGGACTCTGTTTTAGATTTGTATTATTTTTCAACCTAATAAATGACTCATCATTAATTTTTTTGAATCCCACCTTTGCGTCCTGCATTCTGGACCCTCACTCCTTCTGAAAATCACATTCTTGATGATCTGCATGTTTGATTTGGTAGTGATTTTACGCCGGATGTCATTCCTAACACAACCTTTCTCATTTATCTAGGCTCGAGCGCTAGAAGTACACTCACTTGTGGCCCCCTGTGGTTGAGTTTACCCACAAACACATTGATGGTGGCATGCTACCATGCAAGGCATTGCCTTAACCAAAGGGAGTAATTTGGGGTACTTAATGTAAGGCAGCTCGTGAAGAGGAGGAGCATAGATCGAATCACCAATCTGCAATAAGCAGATGCCCTCTACCTGCTGAGTCACCCTATCCCAATCAATACGAGGATGAATAGTTTCTTCATTCAGTATTACAAAAAATAATAATAGTATTTTATCCAGACCATTCAACAGTACAGGCATGATTGTCCAAATCAATAAGATGATAGGACAGGGATTTAATCTTTAAAACCTGTTAAAATAAGTGAGACACACTGTTGATTCACTACTGTGAATTACATTTTCCTCCCATCTGCAATGCCTTGATGCTTCAGGTACCTTGCAGTTGATCTGCAATATACATTAAAAAGAATAAGTTTACATTTAACTTCAAATTTTATTGCTTGACCAGTTTCCTTTATGTGCGTCTTTTGCCTTTTATTATTTTTGTCCTAGAATATATTGACAGTGTTACTCTGGTTTGGATTTAGCCTTAGCTCATGAGTATCTGTGTCGGCTTCTTTACTCTTCTGAATTAATCACTGTAATTAAAGAGGTGTACAAATACAGGGATTATTTGGATCTACGTGTTGTTTGGCAGTTATGCCCTGGATGCCTTTGAATTATGTAGTCAAGGAGTGTGGTTAAACAGCCACGGTCTAGCACTAGTAATAAGCAGTGTCTCAACACAGAACAGCAGAATCAATTCTCCAATAGCTCACAAACCAGTGAGTTACATTTCATGAGATTATTCTATGAAAATACAAGCTATGTAATTCACTCAAAGCTCAATATAACATACAGTTGAGCAAATATCATCCAGCAGTCAGGCAGTTAATATTTGGAGTTAAATATTGCGGGCCATTTGCTCTAACTTAATATTCCTGTTGTGAACCAGAATATGTATGTATTAGTGATTGAAAGCTAGGTGAATGATAGAAATGCAGTGATGCAAGGAAAGGTACCTTATCACTGTGATTAAGTGACTCAGTCACCTGGCACCAACTCAAGCCCTGGATAAGTCGCTAATGAAATTAGGATTGCTGTAATGCAGCCAAATGCGCAACTTGGAAGAAGCTTGTCTTGTTTGCATTGTGAATGCATTATTGAAATAGGCTTCCGTCATCTCCAAAGTGGTCTCTGTCCACTTGTATTGTTTTCCACTTGGTGTACTCTGCTAGAATTTGAGTAGACGTTGTAATATTGTGTTTGGATACATGCAAGGGCCTCTACTGATTATGGTGTCTTCATCAAGGTTCCACACTAAAATAATGAACATAAGAAAAATAGCAAATTACAAATTTTTGAGTATCTCTCACAAGAGACCAGAAGGCACTGGGGCATTCAAAAATATCAATTTGGTGTTAAAAGATTGTTCTATAGTAAAACTGGCAAGTTTATAAATGGTCTTCATACACTGAACTACAGCAGGTATTGATTCACTCTTGATAAATATTATACTTTGGCTCCCAAATGGTTTGGGTTTCAGGTTGTTTTCAGTTTGTACCTTGAGGACAAACAATAGTCAAAGCACTTATGCTGTGCTAAAATTTCATTTGTATTCTTCGGTTAATCCAATTCATGGTCGTGGTGGGGCTGGAATCTATCCCAGCTGTCATAGATTGAGAGGTGGGGTACACCCTGGACAGGTCGCCAATCTATCACAGGGATAACACAAGGAGACAAGACAACCACTCATCCTCATATTCACACCTACGGGCAATTTAGAATTACCAGTTAAACTAACAAGGATTTTTTGGGGTTTGGGAGCCTGAGTACCTGGAAATAACCCACACAGTCGCAGGGAGCACGAGCAAACTACACACAGAAAGGTCCCAGCTGACCAGTGGATTCAAATCCAGGACTTTCTTGCTGTGAGACAACAGTGCTAATGCCATTGTGCATATTACTACTTCTGGTAGTAAAAATCTTGATATTTCATGGCACTCCATCAAGATATTTCACCAAAAAGCACAGACATAAACCTCCTGGTGGCCCTTGTGGAAGAGCTAGGGGATCACGTAATGATTCATTATCTGAATGTCTGTGCACAATGTCATAGCAGTCAAACTAGTAGGTACTAAAATACGTTGTTCAGAAAAAATGTGGTGCAAGTTTTTTTTTGTTTCTTTTTTAAAAAAAATGCCATTCTTATTGCTTCATATTCTTGTTCATTTCAGGGGTTGTAATTTAGATTGCAGTTACTGACGAATATAATAGTAATCATGGGTTTTGCCCTAATTGAACAGCCCTGGACAAATCTGACCAAATTTCTGGGACTTCATTGATTCAATAGACAACTAACCAGCCTTCAATTTGGACTGTGCATTCTGTAAATGTTTGCGCATCAGATCAGCTGGTGCAAGCACGGATGCTGTCACTCCTGTCAAAATGTCTTTGATCAGAGCTTTCAGTCTCAGCTCTGTTGGATCTGCCAGCTGGAGATAACAGAACTGTCTTTGAATTTGGAAGCTCCCAGATGTTAAAAAAAGAGCTAAATGAGGTGTTCAGCCTTTAATTTTTGGACAACTTAACAATGAAAAACTGTTGATAGCTTTGTTCTCTCATCACAGTTCGTGGCGCTTCACGTAGCACCTTCAGAGGTGCTAAAAGAAAAGCCCAGCATGTAACTCTCCTTTGATGAGTGTTTGGGATATACTATTGAACATATAGTTACAGAATATGCAGATATAAATTTCAACTGATGGCCAAAAAAGCACAAGCATAACATTCAGGGAAAGAATTTGGCCTCCTAAGTAGATTTATTTCTAACCTGTAAAGGCTTAATATAGAATAAAAGTAGGATGTGCTTTAAACAGAGCTCTTGCTTATCTGCCTCGCTTCCAGCTATGTGCCACCCTGCTGACATGTCTGTCTGATGAGAAGGCAAACTGCTAAATAACATGTTAATCCATAATGTGCAGAATTGATGGGATGAGCCTTCAAGGCTTTGGTGTGCTTTAATCCTGGGACTTTAGGTGTTGGCAATGACACTAATGTGTAGGACTCCAGTGAAGTCAGGGCAACTCTGATTAAGAGGCTGATTCATTGTCTTAGTCAGATATAACCCATAATCCATAGTAGATTGTATGCCATTATGTATTGTATGCCACAACTGTTCAGCAGCTCACATAAACTTTTAACCACTGATGTACTGTTCAACGGTTAATTGAAAAGTGGATATTCTCTGTGTACACTAGTACCAGCAGGTAACTGAGCTTAATGTAATTACTTTTATTAAGAATTAGAGAAGAGAATTTAGTATGTGAAAATTAATCATAAAGTGAATCGCACAGGGACAGATCTTTTACATCCAAAACTGAGACTCCTAAAAAACATTTTGTAGCTCTTGTTGGCTCTCAGGTTGCTTTTCATGGAGCTCATCCCACACTGGCTAACCAGTATTTGTATAAGGTGTAATCAAAAAGTGACTGTGACTATAAAAATGAAACATTATACCTGATTTAAATTTGCTTGCTATCCCCTTCAGTTTAGTCTCCTTTAGCAGCTATACACTGCTCTCAATCGGCCATGTTTGAGTCGTTCCCTTGAAGTTCTGTTCTGACCTTGAATGTGATAACAGCCATACTGAGATCCAGTGAAGTTTTTAGTTTTTCTAGGCATAGTTTGGGGTCTTCTTGATTGCATCTCATATTTTAACACTGACACTGGCACTAAGTTGCTCAAGTAGTAAAAGGAGAATTTTCCAGTACACATAAAGCATTTGTCTTTGTTATGCCATTTGACTTGTTGTATAAAAGCATATGAAAAGAGCCGTATAGTAAAACAAATCTTACTCTCAATGCTCTAACACTCTTTTTTTCTTTATCAGTCTTGTTCTGTCGGCCCCGTTTGAAGTATCTTTCATCTCGCCTCTTTTTTTGTTCTTTGTCTCTTGCCTGCCCCCTAAATTCTGTAAAATCCCCTCTTTGTTCTGTCTCACTTTCATTCCCCACTTCTTCTCTATGCCTGTCCTCTCTCAGCCCGTAGCACTGCAGCTGAGCAGATTAATGAGCTTGGCCTGAGTGAACCTGACACCAGTAAACATCGCAGCAAAGACATTCTATACATGACACAGCAGATAGGATGGTAGAGGCACTTAACTCAAGACTAGAGATTACAGCCATTGTTTCATACATGGAGGACCCTGTGTTTTATCTACACTAGCAGCATGATTCTAGAAATGGCCACTTCTTTGGTTCTTTAACTCACATTGAACTCTTAGGGTAGACTGATGTTAAATTTTGTGCAAGATTCAATGTTTACAAGTTACCTTTTTGACCACAGTGTGAACATCTGGATATCCATACCTTGGTTCTTGACCAAATTCCAGCAAAACTGTTGACATCCCTGTGAGGGTTGGGTAATTGAGCCAGTACAGTGTCCATTGGCAGAGTTCATGATAGGATGACTTTTACTTATTTTACTTTTTTGTGATGAGGAGGTCAGTATGTAGCCTACTGTTAAAGCACTATGTTGGAGCTCTATTCTAGATAAACTATTGCCTGTTGCTAGAAGTGTGTCTGGTTGTGGGAAAGTTGTGTTGCACACATGTCAGCAAATATATTGACAATTAGTGGTGGTTATACTGATGGTAAGCTGAAGGTTTTAAGAATTAAAACAGTTTCTCTTTCAGACAATACTAGCATGCTACAGTATGACAGCAAACTGAAGCACAGTAGCATTGTGCTCAAGCCTAATAGTGCATTCCAAAGGTTGGAATTGGAACACCTGCTAAAGTCGAATTTCCAAATGGTAAAGCTGAAGTAGAGCTACCAAACCCAGCTTAATCCAAAATGCTGTTGCGTATTTGTGACAGGTTGAATAACATACATACATGGATCACTGCTCTGTCCACAAATGTGCTGTAGTGGTGTTTTTAAGTGCCAAAAACAAGCATTGTGTTGTATTGCTCGAGATACACTAATGGAGCTACCCTGCTAAGAGGGACAATAAACTGTATTTTTCATTGCATTACTGACTTTACTGCTGGAACTGCACCTCGAGGTCCAACTTGCACGATAAATGAAATGCACCATCTGTACAGTGTCATGGAGTCAGTAACATGGCCTGGCATATCAGCGTTATTTTAATGTCTAGCATTCGTACATAACAGACAGCAGTTGTTGTTTTTTTTATCCACATACCTATCACACTCAGAATGCCAGAAAATGAAATACAATATATTTATTCTCTGCTTCTTTTTCACGGTGGTGATTTATGTCTCTCAGGGAGCTGGCGTGTCTTTTGCTGATGCCTTTGAAGCATGCAGGAATAAAAATATGAGAAAAGGTGTAGAGAGCCGTTCACTGTTGGGAGGCAGTAAATATGAGTGTTTCTGAAGCCTGCTGATACAACCGAGGTGTGCTTAATTCTCAATAAAACATAAGAGAATGCCAATGTGATTGTAGGTCAATACAATATTGACTCAAGGTGAGATTCATCAGTTTAATTCTAATAGTTACGCTTGGCGTTAGAAATGATCTGCATAGTATAGTGTGAATAGAAGACACCTATGTTGCTAATTTTAATTATGCAGCTGAAACACAATCAAGTAATTTTCCTGTCGTACTTGGGAGGCATCAAAAAGATTATGGTATAATGTGGGGAACTGAGTAACAGACAGACTGTAACCACCCAAACTAAATCACCCCTCTGCATGTATAGAAGCAGTTGTAGCTCAGGGATTATGTACTACGATTCCCATGAGACTGCAAACACCCTCAAGGTGATGGTCTGTAAATGGATGTTTCTCACTTTTGCAATTTCCTCTGTCTGTCTCTTTGTAACACCAATTTGCACATTACTCAATTAGTGGATTCTCCATCTGCAGCGTTTGGCTGCAGCTACAATCAGGTGTTAGCGGTACTGTATCCCACATCTTCACAAAGAAGAAAAAGGAGAATGAATGAAAAAAAATAAGCAGAATGGATGTGTATTAGCCTTTCAACACTAGTTGATATCAGAAGCACAAAGAAATCTTCTCACCCTGGCACAGGCTTTACAGCAGGGAAATCTTTAAGACTTTACAGAAATGAGAGAGCAGTCTCTTGTTCTCGCCGCAGTCTTCTCTGGTGCTCCTATTCCCCTTTTGTCTTTCCTTTTATGTCAAACTTGAAAGGGGAGACAAAGCTTGTTTTGGAAATGCAGGGGCTTGCTGTGGAGTTGAGAATGTTGCTTGAAAGGGCGAGCTGAGGCACAGTGGCAATTCTGCACACGCTGATGTTGGCCTCACTGATGTCGGAAATCGTTCCGTTGCGATTTTTGCTCAGACACGGGTCAAATGTTTTATTCATGACTCAGTTCCCTATTTAATCATCATACTGATGATGTTCTCATCGAGGTGCTCTTAATTGCCAGTGTGAGTATTAGTGTGTGTGTGTGTTTTCTTTGCCTGTGTTTCTGATGTGTAATTGTGTGTGTCATTGCTGAACAGTTTATTTGCGTATCTGATTTTCTTCTTTTCAATGTTTGTGTGCAATTTCTGCGTTAATGAGAGATGGCACAAAAGATTTTGCTGGTGTCCACTGGTGGAGGGTGCCTCATAAACAAAAGGCATAGAGCTTTAATTACACGTGGATGCTGACATCCTGTTGGGGGGCTGCTGGCTTTGCAGATTGCAGACAACAGTATCCTCTGTTTGTGTGTGTGTGTGTTTGTGTTTGCATGTGTGCATCCAAGTGCTTCTGAATGGAGGTTTTGGACTGGACAAAGGAGAATGGAGACATAGCACCATAAGGATCATTATAATGACTTTGGGATTCTCACTTGGGTAACACTCTGTGCGTGCTAATTACTTTGTTGCAGAGACAAAATGAAAATGCTAAATAATTAGCGATGCTTCAAGAAACAGCCGAGATCACTCAAAGCGGTAAAGGATTGATTTTGGGCCTGTCAGTTAAATCATTTTTCCTTTAAGTGAACACTATGTATATGTTGCATTTTGCATCTCTGTGGGCTGAGATGCCTGTTGCAGGGGCACCAACGAGTATTAAGGCTGTACATATCCATGCAAGTTAGTTAACTAAGAGTGCCTCGGTCTGTGAGGTAATTATTGAGTGTGTGCTGTGGTTTGTGGTGTATGTGTTTGTATTGTAGCTGACTTGTTTGTTGTCTCTTGGGAATATGTGCTTGTCTGTGCCATACTATGAGATGATGGTGTGCTCTTCTTCTCTTCTTTGTCAATTCACAGGACCAGTTTAAGGGTAGAGGTGGAAGCCACACAGTATTCAGCGCAGTCTGATCATGTTTGAAAAGAAAATCTGAAATATGCATGTTGCATCGCTGAGCATACAAGAACATAATGATGCGAGCAAATAAAATATAAAGTGTCAATATCTTATTAGTTAAGGTATAAGAGTCAGCATGCAACAAGTATTCATACACTTATTTACAGTATTTTCTTTTTTAAAAATTTGTGGCCTGATAAAAATTGAGACAGATACATTTTTAACCTCCTAGGACCTGGCGTCTACATATGTGGACATCACATTTTGGGTTGTCTAGACCAAAATACTAAATTTTGCTCTACAAGGGCCTGATATCCACTTACGAGGGCATTATACAGCCACTGTTCTATCAAAATTTAAAACAAATGTCCTCTTATGTGGATCTCATTTTTCTCAGAAACAAAAATCAGGTAAAAAAAAATAAAAAATCAGGTAATTCTTTTTTTTTTTTTTTTTTTTTTACATTCATCAGGTCCCAATCAGCCCAAATAGCAAAGAGAAATTGAAAATGCATGCCACGAAAGAGTTCGGGTCTTAGGAGGTTAATGCATTTTATGATGTATAACAATACTGTGCACAACATTTCAACTAAAATAACCTTCATGGATGTACACAGAACTGCAAGACTGTGGTATGCCATTTATTATATTTATTTATAATAATTATTTATAATACCTTTCAATGTGAAAATTAAGAAAACGTGGCCATATATGTGTTTCTCAGTATGTAAGGTACTGTATATGTTCTGAGACTGCAGTTGTTCCACCTGGCATTTCAGCAAACGTCTAGCAGGGATCTAGCTTCTAGTTTGTGTTGTTATCTTGAAATGCACATTACCATTTTTTTCATCAGCAGTGATGGTGTGAAATCATCTGTGTTCCATCAGCTAAATTGTTTGCAGTGGCTGCAATATAGCAAAGCTGAATACACTATTGTAGTGTACCTGTAGTTGTATTAGGAGTCTACTAACATGTCCTTAAAACAGAATATAATGCTAACGTGTATACCAGTCACCCAATCACCATGCTAGTGGTTTTTTAAATGGCTTCTTCTTGTTTTTTAACAAAATACTCAAAGGCTTTTATTTTGAAGCAGCTAAATAATGTGCAGATTTAATTACAGATAGTAGCATGCTTTTTTTCATTAAACCAAACATTAAGCAAAACCAAGTTAATGCTGTGAACCATTGGGCTGGACAGAGAGGCACACAAAAGAAAGCGTCTTTCTCTGGTGGGGAAAATATTATTTTATTTTTTTCATTGTTTTAAAAAGATAATTCGGCATGCTTTCTTTTTTTTCAGAATCACAAAAGTTACATTCGACTTTTAGTCACAGTTATGCAAATGCCAGTGGACATGTCTTCTAGGAAAATAGAAGTAAAGAGCAGAAGTTAAACAAATCACTTCAGTCCTTCAGATGGCTGGATTGAGATTTTCAAGAGATCAGCTGGGAAAAGAGCAAAACTCTGGCTGCGGTTTGCACTGATATAAACTGTATCTAGGCTTATGAATCTTTTACAAGGCTTTGGAAGAGAAATGCTGCTCCCATGGTCCCATGGCATTTATTAACTCTGAATTTAGATATTTCTGCAATATAAAATGGGTTTATTGTTTTCAGTTCTGCTGTTGTTTGCATACAGAGGGTTTTTTTTGCCCATTAATAAAATCAGCCCTCTGATCAGATCATTTTCCCTCAACATCATATAATTTAGTGAGCTCAGTAACTTCAAAATGCATTATGTCACTGTAAATCTTTAATAGCTTACTAAAACACATTAATAAATCTTTAAAATTGTGATCAATGTAATTCAGTAAATAAATAAATCTACACCAGTGCACTTTCAAGTATAAATCCTGCTCTAGTGTAAATCCTAGACTTCACACTCTGACTGTTTACTTGTGGTTCCTAGGCTATTTAAAAGAAGAATGGGAGGCAGACCCTTCAGCTTCCAGGACCCTGTTCTGTGGAACCAGCTCCTAGTTTGGATTAGAGAGACAGACACTCTCTATAAAATTGGCCTTCAAACTTTCCCTTTTGATCAGGATCAGGTGACCCAGAACCCTCCCTTAGTTATGCTGCAATAAGCCTAGGCCGCCTGGGGCTTCCTCTGATGCACTGAGCATTTCTTCTTCACTCACCTCTTTTCTCTCTCTCTGTGTGTTTATACAACAGTCTGCATTCAATCATTAATCATTATTAAAGTTTCTCCCTCTTTCACAGTGTGTCTTTTATTCCGTCTTCCTTTCCAACCAGTCACAACACATGGCTGCCCCTGCCTGAACCTGGTTAATCCAGAGGTTTCTTCCTGTTAAAAAGGAGTTTTTCCGTCCCACTGTTACCAAGTGCTTGGTAATCAGGGGTCGTCTGCTGGTTGGGGTTTTCTCTGTATTATTGTGTCTAAACACACAGCCTCAATATAGTTTACTTAGAATAACAGCCAGAGGCCGCGGGACTGAGCGCTAGATTGATTGTGCTCACGGACTCCAATAAAATCCAGAATTATTAATTTTTTTCTCTCATTTGTTTAAATATTTAAGGTATTGATCAGTTCTCAAATTTGTTGAGACAAAGTAAGATAAATTACTGCATGAAGTAACCATTATTTAGGTCTTGCCACTGTTTTCATTTTATGTGGGTCTGTTTAATCTTAGCACCCATTTTTTTCTTTTAAATCTTTTATATCAATCAGTATATTATAGAATACTAAATTAATACAATACATTTCTAAGGAAACAGCATATTCTGATCTCACATTGATACCAGTGTCATGTGTTAGGTCAAAACTCTACAATTCATTAATTATCATTACGAAGGACTAAGCCATTTACTTCCCTCCCCTTCACATCATCCAGAGCAGTCTGGATCCCCCTCTTCATACGCTACGGCGCCTCTCTTTTTAGCTCATCTGCGGTCTATTTTTAAACTCTTGCTATAGTGGAGAGAGTCTGTGTGCATGGAATATTAAGCGCTCCCCCTGTTCTTACACACTCTTGCTCTTCCCCTCTCTAACTGTGGGTAACTGTAGTCATCATCAGCTCACTTCTATGCAAAGAACAGGCCACACTTCAGTCAAGTATCAGTCAAAGAACTCTCGCTTTTTCCTCCTGGATCTGTTGCTTTCCTTCTTTTGCTCTTCTCTGCACACAGAAATAGACAATCTATCTATTTTGTTTCATCTTCCTTTCATCACCTTTCTAATATTCCTTTTTATCTCTTTGCGAAACTTAGTTTTTTCAACACCTTCTGGCACGGTAAGCAGTATAAACAGTGAGCAGAATGGCTAACTGACTATTTTGTAATCTTATGACGTCTTGGCGAGCGGCTGTTCTGATGCACAGGGCAGCTCAGCGTTGCCTTCCACTTAGAGTGTGCGTGTGTTTCTTAAAACTACAAGAGGGAAGATTCAGCAAAGGTTTGTCTGCACTGTGAGAGCTTTCTTCTCCTTTCTTCACCTCTCTCTGAGTGAGGTAGACAGCATGAGAGTGACTCACTGAGAGGGTTTGATCTCCTCTACATATAGCTTCTGGCATTTTGTATACTGCTATGCTAAAACTGAATTGGTGTTTTGGATGTTTACAGACCCAACACTTGCATTGCTAGTGGAATGGTTTGTGAATTCCAGTAGGGATGCACCAGTATATTGGGAAATCAGCTGATATCAGTCTTATTGTTTGATATCATTCTTCCTGCAAATAAGATAATAAGATTTGCTGGTAGTTATTTGTGGTGTCACAACAAAAAAGAGGAACCAGTTACAAAAAGTAAAAAATTTACTGCACATTTTTATTTTAAACATTGTGATCCATATTGGCCCTGTATTTCAGAATCAGAATTTCTCTAGCATCAAGGGATTGAGGCTTTTGTGTGTGTGTGTGATTCTAAAATAGTTGACATACACTAAAATACAGATGCAAAGTAGGGAAAGTTAAGCATATTATGTTACATAAAAGTTCTCGATTTAGTATCATTTCAGAAGCAACTCCTCATACTCATGTCACACAGAGTCAAACGTGATCGATGGCAACAGTTTCCTTCATTCATCAGTGCCAAACACACAGCACTCATTTTCTTTTTGGATGTGACTGTAGTATACAATAAAGATCATTTGTCAGTGTGCACATATTTGCATAAAGAATAAGTGACAGACACACATACACAGCAAAAATAAACACACACACACCTTCTGTCATTAGCACCGCTGCTGGCAGTGAATCTATTTCAGACACATTTTTCATCAGTTACTGCTGATCCAATGGTCACAGTATGAAATATGGATTTGAATGTCCACTGAAAATGTGATGGCTTAGATTGGCTTCCAGCCCTGATGAGAAGAGTTTCAAGTTGCCCATCAAAACAGATAAGAAATGGGGAATGTGGACTTATGTTTGTGGATATATTTCCCCCTTGAAAGGCACTTGGAGAATCGAAGACATTTAGGATTTGGATTTTTAGGGTCAGAGTTTTGTGTAAATAGCATCAAAAATATGAAATCACGGCTCCATTCGGCCTTATATCAATTGCTTAAGCTGCTGCTGGTGATATATTAGTGGGCAGGATATTTTCTTGGCACATTTTGGCCCCCTTAGTACTGACAGAGCATCATTTAAATGCCATGGACTACCGGAGGATTGTTGCTAATCTTTTTGACCACAGTGCACCCATCTTCTGATAGCTGCTTAAAACAGGATAACGTGACATGTCACAAAGCTCAGATCATCTCAAACATGACAGCGAGTGCACTATACTCAAATGGCTTTCACAGTCACCAGATCTCTACCCAGTAGGGTGGAATCTGGAATCTAATTGGAATCTGACAGAATGGGAGATTCACATTATGGATGTGCAGCCAACAAATCTGCAGCTACTGTGTGATGCTATCATGTCAAAAATGGACCAAAATCATTGAAGAATGCAATTATATTGTCATTATGTAGCTAGGTACATAGTGACATTATGTACCTAGTTACTTCCAAATGTTGTTCTTGGGCGACAGAAATGCTCCTAATCCAGATTTTAAATTATTCATTATGTCCCTCAGTCAAGGCAAGAAATGATTTAACTTTCAAAATTTACAGCTGGAGAAGTTAGCTCTTCAGATGAAATGATGTCCAAAAGCTCCTGAAGACATTATGATATGCTGCTTTACAATGTTTTCCATTTCCACTTTTCAGTTACACTTTTGTGTGGATTTAAAGAATGAAGCCATTAATCACAAGATGATGTTTATCTAAACAGACGTCTACTTAAATTCCCGGGCCCTGTTTCAGGCCTCAGAAATCATGACTCCCTTTGCATGTTTAGTAACAAACCCCAGTCTTTAATCAAAGATGTGATATAGAGCTATAGTCCTGTTTTCTTTGTTTTCTATTGTTTTTATTTTCTCGCTGTCCGACTGTCCATATTTTTAAACTCTTTATTTTCCAGTCATTGCAGGGACTCTGTACCTCATCTAAATCAAGAGAACAACAAGCTTCTCAGTCTTGATCAGTGGTGTGTTAGGTTTGTGCTCTGATTTCAGGTTAAAATTTTTTGCTTCATATGGCTTATGGGATGAAAAACAGAAGAGACTTTCTTTACCGCTCCCCCTTAACACAATTGCACACAGATGTTTGATTGAAAGACTTAGTTCCTCTCTATTCGCTGTGGATTTGGGCTTTCCTGATTCAGCCGTTTTGACACCAAAGCATATTTTAACAAGGTTTCAGTGACTTGGCATAAAAGCCCAACCGTTTTCCAGTAAAGTCTTTTTCCTATTCATGTTTCTTATGAAGCAAGTGGAAAAACCTTTAAATCTAAAAATCTTTAAAATCTTATCCTGCATGGATTAATAATTGAGCTCCTATGACTCTGAATGTGCAGCCGTGCATTGTCTCATCACAGCAGCACTGTGTCCCAGCCAGCCAGCCAGCCTAGTGACTTTCCACCGCCCTTGAATTTTTGGAGATGCTGGGGAACCACTGGTCTCCATGGCAACAAGATTATTACATCACTACTCTCCAGCTGCTGTCGTCAGGCTGGTGTTTGGCCAAGCTCTGCGGCAGCCCGGTAGTGACTCCACACACTCATCACATACACTCACTGCTGTGCATGTCAGAACCCTCACTGTGAACTCTTCCAACTGTAAGAGGAGGTCCATATGTCCACAAATATCACGATTTTGGTGTGAGACTTTTAGCTGTGATTAGCATAAGTTAAAATGGATTTGTTTTATCTTATGAGTAAGGTTTACAAAAGTTTGTTAATCCATTTTTAATGTTTTTGGGACATTTTACAGACAGAAAAGTGTTGGTTAGTCCAGAAAATTATTTGATAGAGACAAAAATAGGTAATTTCATCTCTTCTTGAGGTTATATATATAATCAACATTCCTATGAGAAAAAATAGTAGTATGAATTAATAAAATAAATACAATAAATATATGAATACATCTAAAAGGATGTGTAGTTTTATATTTTACCATAATTACAAAGGATCCAACCAACATCAAATGACTATAAATTGGAGATGTTATTCCTCAGTGCTTCTGAGACTTCTAGGCTGTCTTTACCCCAGTTTGGCTTTCGCCTCAGGGAAGGTTAGTTCCTAAAACATTTGGCACTATTTAAATGGGGTTAACAGTTTGTGTTAGCCCAGTTTTCAGTCAGCTTGGTCCCTGTGGGTGCCTGTGATAGATGGCTACATGAAAGTAACGTACCTACAGTTGGCTGTAATGTGCAAATGCAGAGGATGGGGTTATGATTGGTACAAAGTATTCAAGGCTTCAGGCTTGTCATCTGTGTAGCTTCAACAATCCTGTCTCCCTTTCCTTAACCCCTGTACCTGCCAGCCAGGTTTTCTCTGGTGGAAGTGCATGAAGGCAGAATAATCTACTATGTCCCTCAGCTACATCATTCATCAAGTTGTCATTACTGTTGCAGACTGGACAGCATATCCCAGAAGAGCATGTGTACTTTCAGCTTTAGCAGAGGTCAAAGTGACCTTGCTGTCTGACTGAACTCTTCAGTCTGACTTTGGTCCCTTGGCTATTGAACATTTATTTGCATGCAGCTTGCTGCATGCTCTAGGGTCTCACTAAGAGGAGGGAGTGATGGATGGATGAGACAAGTATCAGGTGAGCTGTAACTGGAATAAGAGTAGAGATGACAGTGGGAAACAGTTGGTCGAGGAGTGAAAAATCATAGTCAAATGGGTCTCTGTGACTGTGGATCATAATAAGTTTAAAAACACTGTCCACTTGGCATTTCAAGGCAAAAGTCTTCTTATGTAGTTTAATCTAAAATGAGAACACATCTCTGCAGAACGGTCATGAAAGGTACAAATGAAAATATATACATCTTCAAGAGAGGTGAACAATCTCCTGAATCAAAGGTAAGGTCCAAGCTGATGTGCCTAGAGAAGAAGACAAAGAAGAAAAGATAGAAAAAGCTAAAGTGAATTTAAAAAGACCCATTAATTGATGTATTTGTTGGTAAGCCTTTTCACTGTTGAGCTGCTTCTCTATCCTTCGGCATTTTTCCATCCGAGAAGGCTTATGGATAGCTTTTTACTTCAAACCACAGATCCGATAAAGCTTTTAAATGTTTTCCTCCTTTTCTTTGATTTCATGCAGTGTGGACTAATAAGTCTGAGAAGTTAAGATTATAGTATAGATTATAGATTTGAAGATATATAGTAAACTCTTCTTGCCGAGAAGAAATGGAAACTTGTTAAAGAAATGTTACTGCCAACAAATTATGGGTTGACAGCGCTTTCATTTTGAAATCTTGCTACAGTATCTTGCAAATATTCCATCCTTCCACTTAAACGTACCGGGAGAGGGTATGCAGAAATCACGCAGACACAGAGCAAACCATTCACCTCTTTGTTTTTTTCCCCCCCAGTAGTTAAATAAATATAAATAGTAATATTAATATTTTAACTCATTTTAAGTGAAGGGATTTAAATTTGGCTACTCTCCAGATCAGTTTAATCTCTTCTCATCAGCAGTCATTTACAAATCATTCCATAAAAGTACCGTTATATCCCGCTGAATTTGTGCCTCCGCAATGCAAGGTGAATCTCTTCCAATGTTTCAAAATCTTCAACTTCACCTTTTCAGGAAGTGGCCAAAGTCACAAGGAGAGATAACTGGTAAGCAGTCCTGGTTGTGAGCAATTAAGTTGTGCTGTGGTAGCTAAAAAAAAATACAACTATTCTTTATTTAACTCTTACATTTAACAAATTAACTCTTTTAATGTTCAGTTTTCAGTTTTGTGCTATCTTGCTGGCATTATATTCTCCACCAGAGGCATCAGGATATTTCAGTAGAACACTGAATTTAAATCAGGCAAGGTTTGTGATTTGTATATATAGACGAGTAAATAAGCAACAGTTTGTTGTTAACTATGTCTAACTACCTAAAAGCTGATGATAAACTACATTATTTACAAAATCAAACATGAAAACGTCTTTCGGACAGCTGTGGTTCACGAGGCAGAGTGGGTCATCTACCGAATGGAAGGTTAGTGGCTCGATCCCCAGTTCCTCTCCACTGAAGCGTTGCCAAACCACTGTGGGGTGAGATGCTGATACTAATTACCTCCGATGTGTGTGTGTGATAACTAGAATGCACTTAGGGGAGACTAAAGTGCTGTGTGAGTGGGTCTGTGAATGAGGCTTGTAGTATAAAGTGCTTTGAGTGCTCATTTAGTCTAGAAAAGGGCTATATAAGTACCAGTTCATTTATCTTGCTGTTTTTACCTTTCTTTCCTCATTACTTCTGGATTTAAAATGCAATTTTATTTATGCAATTTTATTATTCTTTACTCTTCATCATTCACACTCGGATCCATTGAATCAAAAACTTAGCTCTATGTTATATTCAGTTGACCCATTACTTAGTTCTTCTATATCTATGGAAGGGTAAAAACACTATTTTTTTTAACTATATCATTATCATTAGTGCACTGGTGATGTGGTTGCCGCTCAATATTCAGATGTGAAAAATCAATGAAAACAGGATTCAGCTGCTGTGTTACTCATACATGTTAAATAAATAGTTTCAACAGCCAACACTAAACTGGGAGACATTATATTTAATCTGTTCCTTAAAACATATCACATTCAAGTATTGAGATACAGAGTTAAGAAAATCCACTAGCTTGGTATTAAGAAAATCAGTTTTTATATCAGTGGTTCTCACTTCTGCAGAGTTACATGGTGTTAATTAAGGAAGTTGTTAATTCAATTAATGAAATGTCACCAATTTGACATCAATTTAGAAAGACATTTATCTTAAAAATGATAAATGAGCAGTTATGCCAGAATCTAGAATGAGTACATAAATTAACACATACTCAAATTTGCTAATTGAGTGTATTAATGAATATTTACACTAGGGTGGTTCATTTGGGATGAGAGGGGAAGATTGGATAATGGAAAAAAGAGTAAACATGTGAACAATTTTTGTATGTTTGCATTAATCTGACAAAAATCAAGAGAATTTGCACAAAGAAAGTAACTTAGATGGGTGAATTTAATATTCTGTTTTTTTTACACTAAAATGGATAAATCATAAAACCTATTCCTGGTTCCCCGAATAACTTGAAAACCCTTGAAACTATAGTTGTTCATTAAGACTATCTAGGTTTTTGTGCAATTGCTGTTAAGCATTTCTTTTAAGATTCTGTTCACATTGTTGTTAGTTGGTATGAAATAGTGTCATCTGCATGTGATGACTTAACAAAACTTATTTAAGCTTTTGCCTTGCACATCTTTTTTATCTTCGCTGAGCTCTCCTCTGTTCTGCATAAGGGTGGCTCAGCTGTTGGTAATTAGTCACTTCTGACGTTGCAGAAACGCCTGACCTCAGTCTTACCTGGATACTTGGATGGATCGCTAATTTACTCTGGTGGGGATAAACCACTATGAAAGTGCCTGTCATGAATTCCCGCTCTTGCTGTAGATGACTGTACTTGTTTAGCTGTTGATTAATCAGCAACATTATTCTCATCCAAGGGCAAAACTTTCACTGGGGACTGGACGCCAGGAATGTCCCACCCATTGCTAATTATATTCCATCACTTTTAAACCTTGACTTCAATCTAGTGACATAAATGTTGTTTTTAAAAATACATATATTTGTTCTTCATGAGTCATCCAAATAAATAAATAATTATATAAGCAATCTATACAGGCATTTTTATTTTACAATGTGATAACCATAATTTTCAGCAATGAGTGTTATTGGGATATAAAATTTCAGACCAGATAGAAACTAAACAAAACTACTTGCATGGATGAAAATGCAATCCATTCGTAATAAATAATATTTTCTCCAAAGAAACATCAGGAGTGATAATCACAAATAAATCTCTAAAGGTCAAGTGCTGATTTATTCAAATACATCATTACTATTGGAATAATATGGGGGACATCCTGCAGAGGTGTACGTCTTCTTCTACCTCTTAATTTTCGTATTGTCTTATATTATTTTATGTAAAGCACTTTGTGACTGAGGTCTGTAAAAATCTCTAAACAAATGTTGTTTCCTTGTTTGGTTACTTCAGTTGGCTTTTCATTAGCCATGGTAATTGATAAGAATGTAATGTGATTGGAATTGTAATTCCATTGCTTATCGATTTGATTCTTTAATGATTCATTTACTGATTCTCATTGGGTTTTCACTGGCTCCACTTTGATAGTTATCACCATCTCAAATGTTTGTGCATGTTGGAGGCATTCATTGTTGGGGTCACTACTCAAAAAAAGTAATGTATTAAACATATAACACTAAACACTTTATTTAAAAATAATGCAAAGTGTTACTTAATTGCTCTCAGGAGAAGGTAAGTAGGTTGTTACACTACTCGTCACATTACTTTCTAGTTTCTCCATAAATGACCTGAAATGCATGTTCTCATAATTACCATTTATCAATATAAACCTGAGGCTACACTCCCGCACACCAACACAAATCCCTTTCCTAACAAGGACACAGACGTATGAGCACAAAGCCAACAGCACAAAGCAAAGATGAAAACCAGCAGAAACAGACTTCAAAGTGATCGCCACAGTGATCCTACTTTAGAAACATAAACAGGTAGAAACAGAGGCTGCAGCCTGACTGCTCATCCCTTTGTTACCTGTTGAAGTTCAGGGTCTGGCTGCTGGGCGTGGGTCAGCATTCACTTAGCTTTATCATCACTCACAGTCTGTGCAGGGGTTTGTACGCAGTTTGCACGTCACCATCTTGCTCTTGTCCTTTTGTGTAGGAAAAATAAAAGTAATGTCCATATCCTCACTGTAAACAGCAACACTATTTTCCTCCTCCAGCACACAAAATGAAATCAGCTGAGTGTAGTGCAAGTGCAAGTGGAGCCGATAAGCGGAATCGATAGGCAAGCAGACTAACAATTTCAAGGAACCAAACCTCTTTGATACAACTGGTCTCAAGTCCCATCCCTACTTAAGATGCTTGAAACATTTCATTTAATTTAATTATGGAGATTTTGGAGTGTTTAAGTGTTTCTGTGATTGTTCAGGGGATAAGAGGTCCAAAACACAGGACAAAAGGATGGGTAATAATCCACAATCCACATCCTTAATGCAGTGCTGGGTCATTAATAAGTTAAGTAGCATAGCAAACAGTTGAGTCAAAAGGAAGGTAAAAGGTCTCGCAAAGGTCAGGGACAAGGAGCAAATGGGGGAATACATATGTATATACTGGGAATATTTTAAACTAAAATGATTCTGTAATACTGTTTAATTTTTTTTTTTTACCCACCAAACAGTACGACTGGTTTGATATTTTTCACGTCAGCAGCCAAGGCCATACTTGTTTGCTGTGTATTAGGACAATCTGTATGCCATTCATGCTGTCTCTCCCTTCCATGGCCAGCCTTGCTAACATCATTTAGAAAGCATCTAAAAGTCAATTACAAACTCAGAGGATCAATAATTGCTCTGTTCTTTACAGCAAACGGGGTCTAATAACCAAGGCCTCAAAGCCCAATTTTCTCTAAATTAGTCTATGTTTGGTTGAACAGCCTGACTTCTAAATCTAGTGGGCTACTTTACTCCAAACATCACATCATTTGTTAACTTGACATTCCTTCAATATCCAAAATTGGGACAATGATGGATGATTAGTAACCACAGCTATTACTAAGAAACACAGTATAGCCTTGCTTGAAAGATCTGACAATATTTTTACTGCAACTAGTTATCAAGATGCATGTGCTTGGCAGTTTATTTTCGCATACATTATCTGTTCTCCATCAGATGAAAGAGCAGTGTGCATGCAGACATTGACGCTATGGACGTATGGCTTAAATAGGGCTTCTTTAAGTGTCAGTCATCCTTCCTAATACAGTGCATCAGAGAAATGAGGCCCGCTATATTGGCAAGAGTTGGCAGCACGTGATTGCAGAGAGCTTAGCAGTCAGCCTCCCTTTCCTCCTCAGTGCACAGCTAGAGTGACACAATTGTCTGAGGTACTGGAGCTTTTAATTGAAAAACTTGTACTGGAAGTATCTTTCCTAAATGAAGTGTCATCTCAGTGGGATTTTCACTCTTACTCCTCAGCTTGGAACACTCGAATGAAGAGAGAGAAATCATTTTAAGCTATTTTTAAATATCCAGCAGGGTAGAAAGATGTTTATTTTTTACATGGCCTCTAAGAGAGGAGTGTATGTTTATATACTGTGGGACCAGTTACTTTTCATTGCAGTGCCCTTGCTCTGTACTAAAAGGAAGACTAGAAATGAATCAGCCCATTGAGCCGTGTGAAATAATGAAAAATTAAATGAAATACTTTAGGAAGAAACCGTGATATACTACTGTGTACACAGCTATCATTACTGTCTGCCCATAATTTTAAGCCCAACTAAGAGTCAGCTATAACAGAATATTCATCTTTCACCTAATATTGTTGATAATGGACTTTATTAGAATTCATTTAGAGTCTCATTTCTGTCCATTTGATGAATATAATTTCAACATTTACTGTTTTTTGCTTTAAGTTATTAGCTTCTTAGGGAGGATAGAGGTTTTTAGCAGTTAGTTGCTCGCGGACTGCCTTTGTCTGTTTAGTGCTAAGCAGGGAGTATCATACAACGGGTAGTATACAAACTGTTCAAACTGTACTTATATATTGTTAAGCGCTGGTTCTCATCCAAATCAGACCCTAAGTGGTCTCAAGAAGGGATCAAAACATGAAAGTGGCATAAAAGAAAAAAATAATGATGATTTTAAGGAATCTTATTGACAGGCCATTACAAGTAGAGATGAGCTCAGTTTAAATGTTTGTAAGCTAAAATGTCATCCAGCTCATTTTCCATCTACATAAAAAGACAAATACTGAAGAGAATGGACTGTTAACTCTCTTGTTGCATTGGATGCTTGGTTGGCAGAGGTTGCCTGTCCTGTGCAGCTTGCCCATTTACAGTAGCCTACAAGAGGAAGCTGGCATTGAATGCTGGGTTTAGCTGGGCATGTGCCTTCACTAGAGGCTTTGCTCACACTAGGATAACAGACAGTGTGAAATGTGAAATGAGCCATCTTAGCCCTGTGTGTACTTTTTCGCTTTAAATAAAATATTACGTGAAGTCTGACCTGAAGAAACAAAATGACCTCCTGTCTTAAGTTGAATTTGAGCCCTGCAGGTTTAAAAAAAGTCAATTTAGGTTAAAAGACAAAAAAAAAAAAAAAAAAAAACATCAGTAATAATGTCAAGAGGTCAGGGGCTAAGCTGTAGCAACATGAAAGCAAGGAACAACATAAACTGTCAAACAGGTGAAAAGCATCACAGTAATCTTCTGGTTATGTGAAGGCATCCCCTTCTTGACCTGTCTGTCTTGTTGGACAATAACGTCGGGCCCAGACTTAAACAGTCTCAATCACGGCACAATCTGTTTCCCTTTTACGACTGTCTGATTTTTGTGTGAGGAGCGTGTTGCGGAGCTCGGGGCAGTGTGACAGGATAAGAACGACTCCTGCTTGTCCTCTCAGGGGCTCGGTGAATATCTGCAGCTATGCAGCTAATTGTCTCTGCCGCTTTGCGTCGGCGTTCTGAATAATGCTGCAGCAGTGTTGTTCCTATCACAGGCTGCTGTTTGCCTCTGGCAGTGATGAAAGGGAGGGCCAGCTTTACCTGTGAGGATTTAATGAGCATATAATATAATAACAATAATTACTTTTAAGAATTGAAACATTACCTTCCTCCTCAAGTGTTTAAATTTTATTTCTGAGAATAAAAACATTATAGCCTCATAAACCCTCAAAAAGCACAACTGCAGGAGTCAGAGACTTTCTTGTTGCCTTCCTTTAACCCTTTGAATTTTTCACAAGTGTCATTGTGTGCTCATGAGGATCGATGGGTCTGTGTGTGTATGTGTGGGCATCCCAGTTCCAGAGGGATCTCATGCTCCACTGTCATTAATGAGACAAGATTTATTCTAAATATCACTGCACCCTTGTTCAGCCCCAGAGTCTAGCATGGTGACTGGAGTAAAATAAATGTGTCCACCTCAATCCATCTCAGACCTCTCTGCAGCACACTTTGGTTCTTTTTTTAACCACAAGGGCAAATATTTATGTTAAATTAAAATCAAATTTCCACTGTGCCTTGTGTTGCAAAAAATTCAGTGGGATTTTGGACTGGGCTGGCACGCTGTCAGTTCACTTCAGCAGACAAGCAATCAACCCGACTTTTCAGCCAATATAATTGTTATGCACATATTTTTAAAAAATGTTAGGAAAAACCTTCTTGTACCTTTTAATCAGTCTCTCCGACTGTCTTGTAGCATTTTAATTTGAAAGGGAAAAATCATGCACTGTCGTGAATGTATGTCTGCTGTACCAGGACACTTTTTCCTGTCATATTTGAAACTGTTATCATGTGAAACTAATCTGGAGCTGACTTTTGCTGCTATACAGCAGCAGACTATTGTTTAGTTTTAGCCCCCAGCACTATATGGACCTCATATCACATGCATGCATTCACAATTGGTATAGTTGACGGGTGTAATATTGTAGGCTAGCCTTGTGTAATTTGTCTGTTCATTGCCTGGACTTGGCTGAGCATTAGTGAATGTGTTTCCTTTCCAAATATGTTTATTTATAGCTTGCACACTTGCTGTATTGCAGCTGAGCTGCATTTTAATGATTCAGCAAAATTCTCTTTCTGGCTTTTTTTTTTTTTTTTTGCAGCCCTCTTGATATTTACAGGCCTCTGTGATGGGCTTCCAACTATATCTTTGAAGTTGTTGTTTACATGGACCCCAGGAGACCCCAGGCAGAACAAAAAGGTGGAGAGGGATTAATCAATAGTTTTGGTAAAGGAAGGGGGAAGGAGGGTAATGTCTGCGCCCCCAAAACCTCAAAATTCCCACTCTTCCCTCAGGCAGAGATGATCAGGGTTTAATGAACAGAATTAGTTGGAAAAAAAAACTTAATGTAACAGAAATATTGCCTTAAAAGAATAATAATTTTGGGAAATAGACATATTGGCTTTGTTGACAAGTCCAGTACTTCTTTAATGTCTGTACATAAAAATTAAGCTGGAGCCAGGATTTGTAAGCTTTGATTAAAACGGAGACTGAAAATACTGAGAAAAAACTGGCATGGCTATGGACGAATGGAGGCAGATATTAAATAAAGTAGCGTCTAGAATTAGTAGCAAAATGAAGCATTACTATAGCTTTTCATGCATATGGTACATTTCTATGTCTGAATAGATAAAAGATTATTCTATTTTTCGCCAAGCAGTATAATTACACTTCAGGATCAGATTTAAGTTACTGATGTTTCTCTGTAAGAAACTTAGTGAGTTTTAAAACTTATGCAAATTTTCTATTTCACTAAGCCTGACATGGTGAGTGCTCCTCAAAGGTCCTTCACTAATGGAATCCAGCAGTCTGAATATATTGACATGATGTGACTAGACTTTCATGTAGTTGTATGAGTTGGTGTGCAGTAACTCTTGTCATCAAAGATATTTAAATCTGACGCTGCAGATTTAATGTGACAGGGAAGCTGGAGGATGAATAGATCAGCAAAGAAAGGAAATAAAAGACTGCAGAATTTGTGTCTAGGCAATGGTGCAAATATGGGATATAAATGTGCTTGTATACTCCGTTCATATCAATAACTGGTGATGCTACCATTCAAAAAATAGCAGTGTCTTTATCTGCACCTGCTAACACTTAGACTATATGGCCATTAGTGTGATAGGTTTCTCATATTGATGCTAAAGGATGTAATTCTATCACAAGGTTTTGGATAAAAGACAGCTGGCTGTGTCACTGTTGGGTTGATTTGCTTTACTAGGAAAAGCTCCAAAATTGTACCTCAAGCTCTCTCGAGTAAATAGAGTGCTATTTTCTCTCCAGTCTTCTTTAGAGCATGCCAGAAAAACGCAATATGCTTTTTCATCCTACAGTGGTCTTCATGCACTCACCCTACTGTCTGGCTTTCTTCTTTAATTTAAGTCCTTTTTAAAAAAAATAAAATAAAATAAGGACAGAGGTGTAACATTGCTCCTTTATTTGCTGTTTAATTAAAGAATGAAAAAAGTAAAACTTATACACATATTATCTGAAAATAAATCTCTAAAAGCAGAGTTTTAAAGGTTAGACTTTCAGAGTGCTGCCCTTCAGCAGACAACCAGAGTTTACAAAAGAAAGGTTAGAGATGGGCATAACATCACAACATGATAAAAGAAATTTTTGGGGGTTTTTTTGTCCTGCAGTTTGGACATGAGAGGTTTTTTGAGGGACCTTGTCCCCCTTTGTCTTTGTTGGTTTTCAGCTTTAAATCAGAGTTTCTCAAAATCTCTTCCCCTTTCCAAATAACTTAAGATACTAAAAGCAAATGTTGGAATAACCAGATGTCACGGTCCTGGGTCTTATGACCCAGTGTTTTGAGTTTCAGTTCTTTTGATGTTCATAGTGTATGTTTAAGCTTATCAGGTTTCCTAAGTTTATTTGTTATCATGCCTAAGTGTTTCTAGTTCTTATTATTTCCCCCTCGTGTTCCAACTATGTTAAATCTCCCTTGCCCTTCGTGTGTTTCATGTCTGTTGTCTTATGTTGTTATGTCTGCCTCTCATGTTCCTGTTTCATTTTGGAGAGATCTCGTGTTTTTATATTATGGATTATGTTTTGAGTCCTTTGTGGTACTGTTTCGTGTTTCCCTAGATCTCAGTTATGGTTATCTTAGGTTTTGCTCTTTGGCTTCGTCATATGGCTTCCCTGTGTTCCATGTTATGTCCACTGTGATGGTTTTGTACCATATTTCAGGTTCCTATATTCTGTCTCCCCAGTTGCTGTTAAGTTTGCATGTTTAGAATTCAGTCAGTGTGTTTCCTGTTTTACTTTGAAGGTCCATGTCTCATGTGAGTGTTTCTAGTTTTGCTTCCCTTGCCTCGTCCTGCTTTATTACCCTCAGCTGTTCCTCCATGTGTTCCCACTTCCCCTAATCACCTCCTGTGTATTTAAGTCCTCTGTTTTCAGTGTGTGATTGTCAGGTCGTCTGTTGTCCACGCCATGTTTCCCATGCCATGCTTCCAAGTTTCTTGCCTAGGTTTTTCTTATTGCTTGTTTAGATTCCCCAGTTTAGGTTTGTGTTAATTTTGCTTCAGTTTGCCTTGCCCTTTGTTTGTACCTCTTCTACTAGCCTTATTAAACGGCTCGCCTTTTGTTAACATTTCAAGTTCTGTTCCCTGTTCCTTGGCGTCTGCGTTTTGGGTCCTTTTTCAATTCATACAGTCTGCCCTCGCCAGACTGTGACACCAGATTTCCAGTAGGATGATGATTTTCTTAAATACAATCACTCCGAAGATGCCACCTGTTGTTTAACATTTTTGCTGTTTACACTGAAGCAGCAGCTCCCTCTACACATTAATCATGCTGTTTTCGAATGTAAAACCTTCCTTTTCTTATCTGCTTGAGGCTGTTCAGTGGCGTTTGATCAAGTTGTCCAGCTCACCTGGTACACAGAAGAGCCTGTGTGTTTGTGTAGGAGATTTAATATCACAATGCAATAGGGCCCTTTTATGAATGTGGCGAAATCGTGGGAGAAAAATTATAAGGTAAACCAGACAGCAGATTTATATATAAAATGCAGTGTAGGCTCTCAAACTGGAATAATATGAAATAATATGAAATAAGTGTATGTACATATACACTTATATGTTAATGAAATGTTTAGATTTTATTATTCTTATTTAGGGATGAAACACACCACAAACCTAAGTGATGATACTGGGGACCAACATATGATTATATTAAGTCTCTGAAAGAGTCCAAGTGCCTTTATGTGAGTGTGTGTGTGTGTGTGAGTGACAGAAAGAGGACACAAAATCTATCTGAAAGCAAAACAAACTACCTGTGAAAAACATTCTAACTAGGTTTTTAATATTGTAATAAACATAAATTTGTCTCCCAAAAGCAGCCTGAACTTGTTTCTCCATGATTTATTGCCACATCTGTGGATTTATTTTCTTTTGTGGATTTAGGCACACACTTATTTTTCCCCATTCACTTTGCACTGGGTTTTAAAATTGTGCCAGTATATAGAACTTTAAATTTATGTAACGCCACCAAGGCATAAAATTTCATTTGAACATGGTGATGGTCTGGTTGCTTCTCTAATTTGTCTATTTGTTCTACTTTTAGGCTTCAGCAGATGGGTGGAGATCAATTTGAGTCACCTGGGGCCAGTGTTTCTTCTATGTTGGGAGGGACTCTTGCTTTCATATTTTATGGTCCACATAGGTCACTAACACAACCTCATAATTCATGCAAATGTGTTTATACAAAAAAAAATAAATGCAGATATAAAATACTATAATTTCACTCCGTTTCACAATAGACCTGCAGGTTTATTGCTCTGGGTCACAAAATAAACTTTTAACATATTTTCAGGCGAGAAAGTAGCTGTGTAAACATCAAATATCTGCTCGGTTTATCAAGATATCGCATATTTGCAAAAGTGCCTCGACGTTTTCGGAGACGTCTATACCCACCAGCTCGATAGCTAGCTGGGAGTCCGAGGGTCACTGAAGCCGCCGAGAACGGCACAACTCCCAGCACATCATTTTCAGATCACCGCAGACTTTTGCTACTCTGGTTAAACGTAATATATAAGTCACTTAGACAACCTAAAAATGTTACTGTTGGGCTTTTTTTAGTGTTTTGTTTGTTCGTGAGTAAATCAGTTTGGCTGAGATTAAAGTTATTAGATTAGATAAAATAAAACTTTATTAATCCCCCGGGTGGGTTCCTCCTTGGTTTTTACACAGCTGACTAAACGTCAAACAGAAAACTGATTAAACAGAAGTATGAGACGGTCGAGAATTTACGCCAGTGTCCTGTTATATTTTAGATAGCAAGGAGCAGACGGCTGAGTTTATTAAACTCCACCGAGACAGCGGTGACGCTAATCAGAAGGCTAGACCGTCTAATTTCCCCAGCCGTTTACTTCCAGCCTACCCGACCTTCTGAGGACCCGGCCCACGTAGACCGCGAAGGCCGGGTCCTCAGGAGGATGCAGCCCATGAATTTGGACACGACCACTAAACTAAAATAAAACAGGAAGTAACTAACAGAGGCTGGACACACACACACATAAACAGTAACTTTACACCAATAGAAACAATGAGGAAGACCAGGAAACTTACATTAAAACTATATGCAGAGAACCCCTACAGAGTACATATAGGAGCAAAAAGAAAACAAACGTCAACAAAGTAAACTAGTGACTAAAACAATGAAAACAGGAAGCTGTAAATTCCAAGAACTCCAAATAAATAAAAGCAAAAAGACCGTGGGACTCTGACATATGCATTGGTAAAGGTTCTTTGTGGGCGGTTAATCACTGCTCATGTGCTGAGGATGAGATGAAAACAGCAGGCAGCTATAAATGCCCACAGATTAAAACACTGAAAAATATAATATTGTAAAATTGTGTATGAAATAAAAAAGATTTTTATTAGATTATTCAGAATTGTAAAGACAAAAAAGTAATATGAGTGAGATTTTAGGAATAAGAGCATTTTCTGTAAGGTACTGGGTAAACAGGAATTATTGGTCATGAATACAAAATATGTCCCCTGTGATTTATGTTGTATGTAAATAAAGATAAAGCTGGTGAGATAAAGATGGTCAGCAAGGTGGCTGTTTTTTTTGTCTGTGGGCAAGTACCATGTGGGCATTAAGATAGATATATAGCTTTTTTTGGAAGTAAGTGCTCACGGAGATTCAGATCAGAAAGACTAAACATCAGTTTAGTGTGCTCTGCACGCTGGGGACAGTTAAAAAAAAATTACAATCATTGATATGTAATGTCTATAATTTTGTTTATTCTTTTTTTTTCCTTTTTTTTAAATTAGAAACTGGAAAAATTAAAGCATGCTAATTTCAGCATAACATAACACTTAGAGAATGTCTAGAATTATGAATATTAAGACGGATGTTAACCTTGGTTGTGGTTTACTGAGATTAGATTACATTCACTAGACACTTTATTCATCCCCAGGGGACATTCACAAATTCCAGCACATCCTCCCTTCTTTGCTTAATGTATATAAAGTAAAGGTCCCTTTGGTTTTTCTCAGGTTTTCCACTTGTCTTTATCAGCACATAAGTTAGTAGAAGAATGAAGCCGCTTTAGTGCTTCTCTGGCGCAGTTTTCCATTCTAAACCTTTCTGGCAACATCACGAGTGTTATGACGGTCCACTGATGGCCACTTTGTCCCCAAAGGGAAAATAAACAATTCATTCAACGCACAAGCGTGCTCATTGTACATTCTGAGGAGCAGGGGGAAAGCTAATAAAAAAATCTTTTGTGTGAAGGATGCATTAGCGTGACTTTGTCTGAGTGAGAAGTCTTTGTGTGTATTCGTGTGTATACACACACCATCTGGTGCATTTGATGAACGCAGATAATGATAGCGTATGGGAATGTGTGCATGTCTGCATGTGTAGCATGGTTTTAGGAAAGCCAATTCCAAGTGGCTGGTGTCTGTGAGCCCTAAATCACCCAGTGTCCTTCCGAATCCTTGTCTAGATGCAAGCACAGCAGATGCAGGGCGCCTGCTTCCATCATGGACCGTGATCACTAATACATTTGACCTGCTGACTGTTCGGTCAGGGCAACAGTATTGGCTGTTAGCACTTTTTACAGAAGGACTTCTCTGATACCATAGATAGAACACTGTCTATGGTATCAGAGCTCAAAGCATTTTGTTGCAGTCCTGCCCTTAGGCATGACAGTGAAGCTGCTTTTACAGGAAGAAATATTTCAAAAAATATATAAAGTATTTGTACTGAATATTGTTTTTCTCAGTGTCACAAAGTTTTTCTTTTCTTATTGTTTTAATTGGGTTTTGCTGACCCTTTCCTCTCACTAATTTCACCACAATCTAATCCTATGACTCTTATAACTTAACGTTGTGCAGTGAGCCAAATAATCACTCAGCCAAGTAATAACATCTGATTATTAGAAGTCCTCCTTGAGTTATTCTGTTAAATGAGCTGCCGTTACAGTGCCTAGGAAACTGAATAATTATTGGGCAAAGTGACTTCTGGGCATTTACTGCAGTTACCTGAACAAGTATTTTTTTTCTGCCACTTTGCAGAAACAATCTAGGAGCCATGTCCACAATAGTGTGGTTTAAACCCCTCCTACTATATACAGAAGAAGTTGTTTGTACAGGGATATGTCAACCTTTCACAAATGCTCCACAGGGAAAAACTCACCAGATACATGACATTTGTGCTGCTGCTTTACACCACCGTTACATAACAAGTGTCACGGAAGGTAAACACTGCTTGATGCTAATCGAGTAGACGTTGAACACAGACAATCATTGCGCTCCTATCATCTGTAGAAAATTCCACAGATTTTTGTCACTTACAATTTGTTATTTTACAAAAGTGAGAAGTGGGTTTTGACAGCAAGTAATATGTCCAAAAGTATCCTGCATACATGTCTATTTTTAAAAATAATAAGTGTCAGCTTAACAATGTTTTAGTTCTCTCCTAATTGATCTGTTTTTCACACAGTAGCTATAGTTTTGCTTTATTTAACTGTTTTTATAATCTGTGCTCTTTGATCTGCAGTTCCTCTTGGTTAGAGACTTGTGAGAGAACTGCTTAAAAATTGCTGAGCTCAAAGCCGTTGTATACTACAGTAACACATTTTTCACTATCCTACAAGTATGGGTCAAGTTTGTGCTGCCTGATTGGCTTAAAATTGATTTGAACATTGTGTGAAGGTTTAGCTTAATGAAAATTAAAGGTTTTCTGCATTGTAAGGGTTTTTAACACTTTTTTTAAAAGCCTGACTTCTCCCTTTTTCTCTGGCTTTGCTGTATACTCTCAGCTAAGTCCTTAAACTCTTTAACAATCAATGAAAGCCAGAATCTTTTTGCCTTGCCATGTTCTCAGGTGACAAAGTGATTAGTATCCTGATTTAAAATGTGCAAAATAGCCATGATAGCAACATGGTAGTAATAATAATAATAATAATAATAACGGATTGGATTTATATAGCGCTTTTCAAGGCACCCAAAGCGCTTTACAATGCCACTATTCATTCACTCTCGCATTCATACACTAGTAGTGGTAGTATGCCTCAGTCAGTTAGTTAGTCCTTCTCTATATGCTATACTGCTTTTTTCAGGCAACCTTAGGAAGGGATAATGAGTCCACATATATAATCCTGTTATGTTTGCACCAAACCAAACTTACGATGCCATAGGGGATACCACAGATGGCAGAAGAATGTGATGGTGAAAAGGTACAAATACTCTATAAAAGACATAGAAGCACATTCAAGCCAAAAAAGGGCAAGAGCAAGTCCAAAAAATGAAAAATAACCTTCATGGCTCAAATTTCCACCTATTTATTGACCAACCCCCCCCACCCCAAAACCCCCCCCAAAAAAACAACACGATTACTCCTCATCAGAGAAAACTTTGGGTGCCTATGCAGCTTCTATAGCTGATCCTTGTAACTTTTTAATAGACTGCAGTAAACATTTAATCTACCATCTTCTTCACAGGCAGTTTATGCTTGTTGTCATAATCTCTGTGCAGCAGAAGGCACCAACAGAGACATTATTACTGTTGGTGCACGGTGAGTGTTTGTATTTTGACTGGTCATTTCCTGTAAGTGCTGAAGACTGCGCAGAAGCACAAGTCTGCATCAGCAGGATACATTAATGCAGGAGGATTGATGGCACAGATGCCAGTTGCTGGAACAGGTGGAAAACATGGGACGCACTACAGAAAACTGCTGAAAACCATCTGTGTTTGCTTTGTTTCCTGTTTTGACATTTTCGGTTCCTGTTCCAGCTGTGAAGCTTTTTTTTTGTTTTTTGTTTTTTTGCAACAACACCCAAAGTTTAGAAGAAAAGTGGAGCAAGCAAAGATATAAATTATTATGCCGCTGTGTATTCTGAATGTTTATCAGTGAATGAGTTGAACTGAGAAGGTGAACATGGTAAATAAAATGCATACTTTATCATTGCACTTGTTATCAAAGTTAATTTTATTAAAGCCATCCATTTTCTAAAATAGCTTTAGAGTCATTAATTAAAAAACATGCATGTGTGGGGAGGAGGCTAGAACCGCCTCTGGCACGAGGAGATCATGAAAACTCCATAAAGAAACCGCTCAGCAGATTTGAACCCAGGACCTTCTTTTTGTGAGCCAACAGGACTTACCATTACACCAGCTGTGATAAAACGGCAACATATTTAACTGACAATTGTTCTAGTATAACATTGCTTCTTTAACAGTAATGCAAGGGTTTTCAATTAAATGTAGGTATTGCCTGATATTCCTCCACAACTTGCACGCCTAAACAGACATGCACACATATTATTTGGGGTAGTAATTGTAAAATGTAATTAATTTCTCTATTTCAGAAGCAAGCAAAGGGAAAGCCAGACACCCAGTTTTCTTGCAGGTGAAATGGAGCTGGATGTTAATCTGCATCTACATTTGTAAGGCTAATACAAAAAAACAAAGATGTATACACTTACCTTGGTTCTGCTGTAGTTTAAATTCAACAGTGAACACCATTTAGCAGCTAATATAGGTTAAAGCTAGATTTTTAAACACCATTATATAAGACTCCAGGACTAAAGAAAACGTCAGTTTGATGAATTAAAGTGTGAAGCATATTACATTACTATTTGAAGAAAGTCTCTTGTGATCACAAGCAGTGTTCCAGATTTTTGGCACAGTTTAGCTAATCTAATTTAGAGTATCCCTTCATTTTTTAAAAAGACTAAATTCAGAGAGACAGTAATAGCTTAATATGAGACAAATGACCTGTTAGTAATGTCTTGAGGCCAGAGTTACCTCCAGTGATTTGTTTCGGCACAAAATAATATTGTATTGTCAAGCCAAAATTCAAAGATGGCCACTCAAATTAAATTGTATTTTTAGGCTTATATTGAACAACCGTAGCCACAGGGATGTTCTTGATCTGTCATCTGTCCACGTGGCCCACCCTCTTCTCAATATCTCAGAAACAGCTTTAGGGATTTCTCTGTGATATCTAAAACATAAAAGACAAGCTTCAAAGGTTAGATATCAAATGAGCTGTGTATGTATGCATTACACTTCTAAAAATGTCCACTGAGACCCCAGTTACCAGATGGTTGTTAGTGTATCTTTTACCCATATATAATGAAAGAATGAATTTCTTCATTCTCTCTCTCTTTTTGTAAGACATATCAGTCATAATCTAACAAATAAAGAAAGGAAGTTTAGGCAGAAATAACTCAGATATAGCTGACTGTGTGTCACAGAGAGCAGTAACTGGAATGTGATCCATTTAATTTATCCAGCCTTACATTTGCCCTCTGTGATCTTCAGTATCAAGATCATGAGCTATACAGTGAGCAATTCATGTATCTAAAATGACCAGGAAATTTAAGAACCTTCTGATTGCCTTTTTGATGTGCATGTGAAAGAAAGTACATGTACAGCAATCATGTAGCAATAAAATGTCTTTCTTCAACTTTATATGTCACATATTTATAACGAATGCAGCTAGATAGAATATATATTTGTTGTATGTGTGTTTTTAAACGAAACTTTGACTGTGATCCTACAGTAAAAATGCTGACAGGGCGTACACTGCTGCAGAGCTTGTTAAATGCCAGACACGGCTGCAGCTCTTTCAGCAGTGATTCAGCAGCTGTGCTTCCACTTGACTTTAAAATGTTTCCCTGGTCTCGTACTTGTAGTTGCATGGACATAGAATAACACCATAATCAAGTTTTGATATAAACCCTCAGTGAAAAATTTGAAAGTGTAGCAACTACAAGGAAAGTTATACAGAATTTTAATGAAGACTTTTTAGGGGCTCTGCTCAGTGTTAAAGGCAAAGGCTGCAAAGTCTGTGCAATGAAAAGTCTGATGCTATTTAAGAATTTAAAATGTTTCTTAAATGACTGATAATCAGAGGGTGGTAAAAAGGCATTTAGGTATTAATGGGGACTGTGCATTGGGAAAAAGTTACAAACATGTATTTTGATTGCATGGAGAATGCAAATTAGCTGCAGCTTTCTTCATAATGATATATTGTCTTGTAATTAATGGGTTAATTATTAGCATTTTTGAGACAAAAATAAGTTACCAGTTTGCTACTATAGTTGTTGCTGATAGGTTGAGGGCATTTAATGTTAAAACAGTGCAGAAACTATAGTCTCACATCCTATAGAGCAGTGGTTCTTAACCTTGTTGGAGGTACCGAACCCCACCAGCTTCATATGCGCATTCACTGAACCCCTCTTTAGTGAAAAATAAAATGTGATTTTTTTTACTGGTGCACAAAATGAGCCATGCATGTCATGGCGGAGGCTCTGCCGAACCCCTGAGACTGAGTCACTGAACCCCTAGGGTTCGATCGAACCCAGGTTAAGAACCACTGCTATAGAGCATACTGTATGTAAAGCATTTCTCCCACACAAATTACTGTGTATATAGCAGAGCTGAACTGTTGCCAGCTACAAAGCCCAGGTGTTAGCCGTGAACATGAATATTATTTTGAAATGCAGCCTATTTCAAGAAGGTTGGCCGCTGTTTATGGTACACGTCACCATGTTTTGTTTGCCTATCTGGTCTGAAATATGGAATATTGAAAATATAAGATTGGACACTTGTAATTAAACTTTTTAACTTTCAGCCAAAGTTTTGAGATTGTGTCAGGCTTTATTGTGAGAGCAGTGCTCAGTGCTTTGAATCAGAGGTTAAAGGAAGGACGAAAAAACAGGTGCTCTGTGGTTTGGCTTGTTTTCATCTCATGCACATCACAAGATTTTTCTAAGAGAAAAGACAGAGAGACTGCTCAGCTGGGGCTACAAGACATCTGTGAAGGTTGTCTTTCTTTTTGTACTGGCTTCCCTCTATTTATTTCTTTTCCTTTTTATATCCTGCACTATCCTGCGTTTTCCACATAGCCTTTTATCTCTCTGTCCAAAACTCTCTCTCCCCCTCTTCCGTCTTCCACTAACAGCATGTTTAAGCAATAGCGTACACTGAGTATGGTTGTCCTAATAATTCTTATGGGTTTCCTGATCTCAGGGACACTTCTCCACTGTGGCATCTCTTTAATGAAGGCCCCAGGAGCTCGAACCTCTACCCAAACAAGAAAGGATTTATAAGACCAAGCCGAGGAGTGATTGCGAACAGTCCCAGCATTGTTCAGTCCCACTGGGCCACTTCAAGAGCAATAAAGATGGCAGCCTGCTGACAGTGAACATCTTTTTAAGAGGATCACTGTCTTTTCCCCTTGCAGCTGAGGGTTGTTTTAGGGGCATATGAGTGAGAAAATAAAATATGTGTATTAAACTGTAGTCAAGCAATGTCATAGCATGTTAGTGTCTCACAGATTGACACTACATTGTATATAAATTTTTGCTTAAGCATGTCTTTGTGCAACTTTAACAGGGTTACATCACCCTACATTATATTGTTAGTTATTCTCTTTTTCTGATGAATAAAACACCCACTGAACTCTTTGCGTGGGTTGGTCGTCCGCGCCATCATCATAATGAACTTGAAAGGGTGGTGTTTATTCTAAACCTTAAACGAATCCATTCATTTAGAGCCCTAATCTATTCAACCACATTGTTAAGAATAAGAAAAGGTGACTAATATTCTGAAAAATCATGCTGTGCCCATCAATTTGGAATGGCAGGCTGGTCTATTTTATAATGGTCAACTCTGGGTTGCCAAGGAAAAGAGGCCAGTCAAATCATCATATTCACTGCCATAGCTGTTGTCACAGTGTGGCACCATAGTTAACAGCCACTCTTTTGCTTCCTTACACCCTTCATTAGCAGAATTTTAAATTCAGTGATTGTTTCTTGCTGAATTATACCTTGTGACTCACAGCTTTGCCTACAAAATGTTTATGCTTATCAAAAACCAGACACTGCATCATGGTCACTGCCGCGTCTTTTTTTGCTTGTTTCCATTAAACACTGGCTTGTGTGTCTGTGTTTGTTTTGCTTCCTCTCGTTGGGTTTATTTTTCTCACTTTTTCGATTGTCACCTCTGCCCTCATTAATATCACCTCTAGTGTGCTCCTCTTGTGTAGTTACTCTGTGTGTTGCCTTGTCAGTTGTCAGTTTGTCTTTTCGGCTGTTTATCTTTCCTGTAATTCCCCGCATAACCTCCTCTTGCTTTTGTTAGTTTTGGATTTTTTTTCTGTAGATTTTTCTTTGTTGGCTTTTATTCAGACTTATCTGTTCTTTCCTGAATCACCAACCACCTTTTTTGTTTGTGTGTGTGTGTGTGTGTGTGAGCGTGTGTGTGTGTGTGTGTGGGTGTGCGTGTACGTGTATCCTTTTATTTGGTTGTCCATTTGAAAAAAAGACTATATACTGATCAGGCATAACAGTATGACCACTGACAGGTGAAGCAAATGACACTGATTATCTTTTCATTATAGCACCTGTTAGTGAGTGAGACATATTAGGGAGCAAGTGAACATTCTGTCCTCAAAGTTGATTTGTTAGAAGCAAGAAAAATGGGCTAGCTTAAAGATTTCACCGAGTTTCACAAGAGCTAAATTGTGATGGTTTGATGACTGTGTCGGAGCATTTCCCAAAGTGCAGCTCTCTGTAGGCATTACTATCCATCAAAAGTGGTCCTAGGAAGGAACACTGGTGAACCCGTGACAGGTTCTTGGGCAGCCAAGGGTCATTTATGCGCGTAGGGAGAAATGGCTGGTCTGATCCAACAGGCGAGTTATTGTAGCTCAAATAGCAGAAAAAGTTCATGCGCGTTCTGATAGAAAGCTGTCAGAATGCACAGTGCAGTTTGTTGCGTTTGGGGCTGTATACCTGCAGACAGGGTGCCTATGCTGACTCGTGTTCACCAATGGTTGCCATGTGTGCATCAGAACTGGCCCACGGAGCTATTGAAGCAGGTGGCCTGGTCTGATGAATCATGTTTTCTTTTCTATCATGTGGATGGCCTGGTGTCACTTACCTGAGGAACAGCTGGCAACAGGATGCATTATGGGAGGAATGTAAGCTGGCGGGCAGTGTGATGCTTCGGGTAATGTTCTGCTGGGAAACCTTGGGTTCTCCCATACATGTGGATGTTGTTTTGACACGCTGCAGACCCTTTCATCAAAACAGTACTCACTGATGGCTGTCCCCTCTTTGTGCTCTGCCGCAAAGTAAGAGGAATGGTTCAAGAATGGTTTGAATTCTCCAACAATGACTTTGAGATGTTGACTTGACCTCCAAATTCTCTAGATCTGGACAAAAAAAGTCCAATCCATGGAATCCCTATCTTGAAATTTAAAGGATAACGTATTAATATCTTGGTGCAAGGTACCACAGTACATCTTAAGGGGTCTAGTGTAGTCCATGCCTCAATAACTGTTTGGGCAGCAAAACCAAAGAAATGGGCACTTACATAGCATTAGGTAGGTGGTGATAAGGTTATCCCTAGTTGTTAATATGTTTTCAACGTTTTAATGATTTGATCATGAGAGTTTATACTGTGAATCACCCATATTTTTTTCATGAAAAAAGCCATATTTCACGAATCCTGTTCTAAAAGCTAAGATTTAATTGAAATGTTCAGCTCAAAATGAGTCACTTTACTCATGTCAAAAAGTCCCTCTCCTAACATGACTTCATACTCACTGTGTTTTTCTTGTGTTGAACTGAGATTAAATCTGAGGACGAGCAATATATTCTGAGCAATTTAAAGTAGTGTAACTGTGCTGTGCAGCAAGAATGAATCACCAGTAAATTAATGGCTGTAGAGGAAAATAAAGACCCAGTCTCATGCAATTTGGGGGAAAATACATGGAAATGAGAGAGCTTTATCTACAAGAAGTGGTGTGAGTCATCCCCATAGAAATGCCATTGAGTACGGTTTTATTCAGTGTGTCTACTTTCTTTTTTCCAGTGTCAGCACGGGTCTGCATAGCCTTGTGCTTTTAGTTGAGCTCTACTGAATTCAGAGAAGAATTCCATGCTCTTTTTAATCATGCTGCTGAGAAAGAAAAGTGATGTTTTGAGTCTTGAGTTTGGATCCATTGAGTTCTGATACAAATCCTTAGCTATACTTTTAGATTATGCACTTTCAAAGAGGCTATTCGTGCAAGATGTCAGGGATAAATAAATACTGTTCTTTAATACTGCTCTCACATGCGTCCATGAATTATGCAGCTAGAGCAAACAGCTGGGTGACTACAGCTGTTATGGAGACAGCCTATTTATTTAAGTAATGTAAGATATACTAAGCAAACATACAGAGAAGCTTAATGAAACCTAGTATAATATACAGTGCACATCATCACCAGGTTATTTAAATGTATAGTAGTACTATTACATCACCATGGTGCTGGTGCCTGTTGTCTATTTATTTAAAGTAACTCGTGTATGTTCAGAATATACACGAGTCACTTTCTTTCTTTCTGCAAAAGCCATTGCAATATAGCTGATTTATTTCTTCCCTGAGATTGCCAGTGAAGGCATGTTGAGTGTAAATCTTCTTACCAAACAGCCGTTGACTGACAGGAACATCCACTACAGTCTTTCGCTCTGTAGAATATGGAAAGTACACATTACCATATCATAAGATTATACTAAGGCATTTACAGGCTTGCAGCTTTAGGGACAGCTTCTTAAAGAACAGCAAAAATCAGCGTAAAGATCATGCAGTGGAGCTTTGAGATATGCTAAATATTAACTTTGTTGTTGAGCTCCAAAGAAGCAGGCAACGTTTGAGACCACCGTGAACCATACTTCCATTTAATCGTCTGCTAACCTAAAGCTGAGAGCTGTGTGGCGTTGCAAAACTGGAACAAAACGTTGTCAAGCACCACTTTTACCAGACGCTATTATAAGCAGTAATTTTTTCAAAACTATTCCCACAGTTGTTGCAATTTCCATCCTCTAGCTTAAAATGACACCATTATTTATTGATGTGGTGTTTCCCAAGCTGATATGGAACCCCTCTCAATAATTAATCTAATGCAAGGCCTGGCCATGCTTAGAGAGCGGCGTGCTGCTGCTGTTGATGCTCCCACTAAAGGAGCACAGTGATCATTTGGCCCCAGTCTGGGTTATTTCCATCTCCCCGTTTATCACTTTTATTGTAGCTGTGATGAAACACGGCGCGTGCCTTCATAAAGCACTTACGGGCCTCTGCTTGTTTAATACATTCCTCTCCCTGTGGCAGGTCTGCACTAATCTAATTTACCCAGAAGTCACTGTGGCTAATATCACAGTGCACACATGCCCATGCTACTACACTTATCACAACGCATCTCATAAGAACCCCGATACATACATGAACATGTATATATGTAAAATGCTACGATTCTTATTACTCATAAGTTTACTGCTATTGCCACAAATAATTCATTCAGCTTTCCCAGATTTATATGAGTTTGAGCTGAGCCTAAAACGGGTTAGTGTACTTTAGCCAAACTTAATCCCACTCCTCCAGGACTCACCATGGAAGAATTAGGATGTGCAGTTTTTGAGGTCAGCTGCTTGTATTTGAAATCTCATTGTTTCAGATGTTAGCCAGCATTCATGAGCCTTGTGAAGGTTAAAACGCTTGCATGTGGTCAGATTTAGTCATGCACTTCATTTAACCTCATTCACTGAAGTATAGGCTAAATTTTATTTCAGTTATTAAAACTATCAAACCCATTTGTGTAATGACACTGTGATGAAACCAGTAAGAACTAGTTTATCATCACTATAAAATAAAAATTGTAACCATGACATTCGCAGACAAAACATAGCAAAGATCAAATGGCTCAGCGCTGTGGTCTTTCTACCCTATGTTCCTGCTGTACATCTTCAACTATACATCCTGAAGGATGCTGTCATAAGCTTTAGTAAGTGCACAAAGACTGGATTAGCAAATTCCCATAACTGCTTGAGTGTCTTCCCAAGAGCAAAGAGCTAATCCATCGTTCCTCAAAGGCACTGAATGTGAGTCTTGAATCTGAAGCCAGTCTGTCTCGATCCAACTAAAGCTTTCTCTGGGAGGACTGATAAATGGAGCATACTCAGTGGACTTCTTTCTAAAAAGCGGGAAAGGCAATTTTCACCTGTAAGAACAGTGTGCATAGTCTTCTCCTCAATTTTTGAGTTATATAAGAGGCAAAAGAAAATCCTTTTTCTGATCCTCATCTTTTCTAGAACTCAAAAGTTGATTTCTGTGACCATAAAAACTGGTTTTGGTCTACAGATCTCTGTCTGCTTTTTTGTGATTTATCACAAGTCTTGAATGTTCCCCTTGGCTCGCATAAAATCCATATTCATGAGATGGTTGTTAAGATTATTTGATCTCTTACATTAAATTATACCTGAGGTTGCAGGCACTCTCAAATACACCTGAGCAAGCACACATGCAAGTGTTGGGGAACAGAACCTCTAGGCCATTCATTTATTCTGATCAGGGAAGACCAGTGAAATCAAATACCAAAGCTTAATGATTTTTTCAGTGAATTTAATGTAAGCTGACAGGATAATATTAGCCCGAGCTACTTTATCGGTACAAGAATACACACATAATTAATTAATTAAATAATTAATAATATATACTCATATATGTACTCATTTTAACTGATCATACACTGTACATCACAGTATAAAGAAAACATAGTTAAGGCCTAAACCTTTAGAAAGTAGAGTTATTCTAGGAAAGTGGTTTTAATGAATATGTGTGATTAGTTTTTATGCTTTTTTTGTCTGTAAATTTGCTATAAAGCAAATTTAATTCTAACAGTCTAACCCCAGGGTTCTCAATGTGCGACCTGTGGGCTAGTGTTAAACTTTACTCATGTACTTAATAAGAAAAGAGTGGACTATTAATCTATAGTTTTTATCAATATCATACCATTATATAGGAACAGAGCAAAAGAAAGGGGGATTCTCTTCAATTCAATATCTAACAGACTGAACCTTTAAATGCTGAAATACACAGCTGCTGTAAAGAAATATAACAAAAAAAACACTACAGTTACAACAATTACCACAGAAATCATCACCCTCTGAGCAGATATATGACAAACACTACAATAAAAGCAAAGTCGGTGAAGCAGTCAGTTATATGATGGCTCCCTTAATTGACACTCAAAACGTTGAGAACTCCTGATCTCAACCCAAAATATACTTGCATGAGAGACATCAACTGGACAATAATAGAAAAGATATTTCAGAGTGGCTGCTGACAGAGGATGTGGTAAAATTACCGGAGCATTTTACTTCAGCCACATTTCGATACTTGACTTGCACAAATGGTAAATGGCCTGTATTTGTATAGCGCTTTACTAGTCCCCAAGGACCCCAAAGCGCTTTACACAACCAGTCATCCACCCATTCACACACACAATCACACACTGGTGATGGCAAGCTACATTGTAGCCACAGCCACCCTGGGGCGCACTGACAGAGGCGAGGCTGCCGGACACTGGCGCCACCGGGCCCTCTGACCACCACCAGTTGGCAACGGGTGAAGTGTCTTGCCCAAGGACACAACGACCGAGACTGTCCAAGCACGATTGCCCCACAAAGGCATGCAAGCAGTCTGGTTGCCATTTTAGCTACAGGAAATAAATGTATTCATGTCATTTCAGCCACTTAAGAAAAGTATGAAGTGTGTTAGCAACTGTACAGGGAGTGCAGAATTATTAGGCAAATTTTGTCCACATCATCCTCTTCATGGATGTTGTCTTACTCCAAGCTGTATAGGCTCGAAAGCCTACTACCAATTAAGCATATTAGGTGATGTGCATCTCTGTAATGAGAAGGGGTGTGGTCTAATGACATCAACACCCTATATCAGGTGTGCATAATTATTAGGCAACTTCCTTTCCTTTGGCAAAATGGGTCAAAAGAAGGACTTGACAGGCTCAGAAAAGTCAAAAATGGTGAGATATCTTGCAGAGGGATGCAGCAGTCTCAAAATTGCAAAGCTTCTGAAGCGTGATCATCGAACAATCAAGCGTTTCATTCAAAATAGTCAACAGGGTCGCAAGAAGCGTATGGAAAAACCAAGGCGCAAAATAACTGCCCATGAACTGAGAAAAGTAAAGCGTGCAGCTGCCAAGATGCCACTTGCCACCAGTTTGGCCATATTTCAGAGCTGCAACATCACTGGAATGTCCAAAAGCACAAGGTGTGCAATACTCAGAGACATGGCCAAGGTAAGAAAGGCTGAAAGACGACCACCACTGAACAAGACACACAAGCTGAAACGTCAAGACTGGGCCAAGAAATATCTCAAGACTGGTTTTTCTAAGGTTTTATGGACTGATGAAATGAGAGTGAGTCTTGATGGGCCAGATGGATGGGCCCGTGGCTGGATTGGTAATGGGCAGAGAGCTCCAGTCCGACTCAGACGCCAGCAAGGTGGAGGTGGAGTACTGGTTTGGGCTGGTGTAGCAGATGTGAAATGGTCGACTGCGTTGTGACAACAGACACGGACTGGCTGGAAACAGGGTTTATTCCAGTGTGGAGTCCGTACAGCTCTGGCTAGGAAACCCCACACCCGCAATGTGGCCGCAGGTGGCATTACACTGATTAATGTCCCACTTCAACAATAACACACGGAACCTTAGTTCCACAAAAATAAAGTTCACACAATAAAAAAGTATAACCTATGTACAATACAGTTTTGAGAATGTTCACAATTCGTACATTATATCTCAGCTACATACTCCCCCCTGAACTTCTCAAAACCCGTTAGGTAAGGGTGAGCAACTGAGCGTCACATATAACAATTCGTAACTGTCAGTGATCTGGAAATTCACTACCCGGTGATACGTGCAACAAATATGTTTCCCAACTCATGGGGAAAGTAAACAGAAGAAAGTTGGCCAGACCCCCTAATGTTTACTCGCAAGAGAAAGTGCCTTATACACTATCCTGAACAAACAACACGGTAACAGCTACTATATGATGAATAGTACTCTGAGCTGAAGACAATCTCAAAATAGGTGTTAACATCTGACATGAAAATCACCCAACATATAAAACAAGTAGCCCTCACAGAAACAAGTTCTTGGCAAAGCTGCTCACTACATTGCCTGTTTGTAGGTTTCTTTGCTTCATAGTCTGGATTAACCTATTCACAGGCTTCACTATTCGACCCACTCTCGTCCTGATCTGGCCTGCTGCATTACTTGGGGGTACACCACCATGTTTCACGAGGCTCCCAACCTCGCTGACTGGCTGACTTTCAGAGTAACTGATACTTGGTAGTGTTCCCTCCTCAACTGGGGTAGTGCAAGCCCTGCTGTTGTTGTCATCATCTACTTCAGGGTAAGCAGCTACTTCACTACTGGCACTGTCACTGTCCTGATGCTCCTCATCATCCAACTGCGCACAGACACTGTCTCCAATACTGTCACACTCTTGGGGTCCTCTAGGAGCCGGGACACAGTCATCCGTCATCTGAGCCACCCAACGGGCTGTACGTTCAGTACAATCGTCCTCAGGATCAGCGACAGGGGATTCTCCATCAGATTGACTCTGCTCCTGGCCGAGTTCTGATTCACTGGCAAAAGACATCTCTGGTTCGCCCTCGGACTCTATGGGCAGGAAATTAGCCTGCAAAAGCAAGTTCCTATGGACAACTTTCTCCTGTCCACTCTTGACGTTCCTGATGCGATACGTGTGGCATGTGGGGTTCTTAGAGATCACAGTGTAGATGGTCGACTCCCACCTATCAGCTAACTTCCTACGACCCCGTTCGCCCTTGTTTGCCAAAAGGACACGATCTCCTTCCTCAATGTCAACACCTTTCTGCTTTTTGTTGTACAGGTCTGCTTGACGCTGCTGACTAGCTCCGGTGTTAGTCTGGGCCAATGCGAGTGCTTCTCTGAGGTCATCTCTCATCCTTTTTACATAACTGTCATAGTCTGTTACATCATTGTCCCTTGCAACATTGTGAAACATGACATCCACTGGTAACCTGGGGATACGCCCGTACATTAGGAAGAACGGTGCGTAACCAGTGGACTCATGAGCGGTGCAGTTGTAGACAAAGGTCAATGTCTGCAACATCTGAGGCCACTTGTGCTTCTCCCTCGGAGGTAGGGCTCTGATCATATTTCCCAAGGTCCTGTTAAACCTTTCGGTGTGACCGTTACCCATAGGGTGGTAAGGTGTCGTTCTTGACTTCTGCACCCCGGCCACTTGCAGCAGCTCTTGGATCAACTCACTCTCAAAATTGGCGCCCTGGTCTGAATGGATCCTTTGAGGGAAGCCATAGACACAGAAATATCTGTCCCACAACTGGCGCGCAACTTGTTTTGCCGTCTGATCTGAGCACTGGAAAGCATGGGCCATCTTGGTGAAATGGTCAGTCACTACTAGAACATCCACATTCTTGCCCCTGTGATCCTCTGCGGACCAGAAGTCTATGCAGACGAGCTCAAGAGGACCGGTAGTTTTAATGCTTTCAAGAGGAGCCCTCCCCTCAGGCTCGAGTGTTTTGCTGACAACACAACGTTTACAGCACTTGACATGCTCGCGAATGTCATGCTCCATGTTGATCCAGAAAAATCTCTGCCTGGCTAGGTACAGAATTCTGCTTTGGCCCTGATGGCCAGCATCATCATGGACACCTGACAGGACTTGACTGATTAATGTGGATGGGGTCACGTACTGATGGCGCTTTTTGCCAGTGAGCAGGTCTTTGCTCACTCTGTACAGGATACCATCCAACACTTTCAACTTTTCCCACTGTTTCATCGTCTTTTGCGCTCTGTGCGACAGGTGAGCTCTTTCTCTACGTGATGGACGCCGACCACGTACGACGAACGGAATGACTTGAGACAGTGTCACATCTGCTCTCTGCTCCTCCTGTAGCTCCTGGAGATGGCGGCACACGTAGTTGCAGCAGCTCAGTGTTCTGAAGCATGTGTGTGGGAATGTATGTGAATGTTTTACTGTTATATCTTATTAGTATTTTAAGTATTCTATCTATTTTATTTATTGAATTTTATTGTTTTATTTATATTTTGATATTGCTAGGGATGATGCAATGATCGGGGACCATTCTTAATTTCGTTGTTCTCATGACAATGACAATAAAGTTTCTGATTCTGATTCTGAGAAGGCAGACAAGGTGTTCTGGCCTAGTGAGGGAAACCGATCTAGCTCTTGAGTCAACCAGGAGATTGCTCTCTGTTTTGAGCCTTGGTCCCACTCAGCGTGGCCTGCGAAGACTGCGGAAACTTCATCATTAGTCAGGGAACAACACCCTAGGCTCTCTGCAGGGGCCAAACACTCAACACTTTGGTGGTTGGCACTGAGCCTGAATGCATCCTGAACCGAGATTTCTTTGACCTGTTGCGACTCCTCTAACAGGGTTGCATAGGGTTCAGTCATGAGTCTCTGACTAACACGGTTGTGAACGAATGGCTGCCTGCTCAGTGCATCTGCAACGACATTTTTACTGCCAGGAATGTACTTGATGCTGAAGTCGTAGGGGGACAGCTTTGACACCCACCTCTGTTCACATGCATCAAGCTTGGGCTTCGTGAGAATATATGTTAGGGGGTTATTGTCTGTCCAGACGGTAAAGCTATGCCCCTTCAACCAGTGGCTGAATTTGTCACAGACAGACCACTTTAGCGCCAGAAACTCAAGGCGATGGGCGGGATAGTTTCTCTGTGCACGGGCGAGGGCCTTGCTGGCAAATGCAACGGGACGTGCTTTACTCTCGCCCTCTTGGACTTGTGACAGCACAGCACCCAAGCCGTCCTGTGAAGCGTCTGTCGACAAGATAAATGGTTTGTTGAAATCAGGGTGAGCAAGCACAACGGAGTCAAGGAGTGCAGCCTTCAAGCGTTCAAACGAGTCAACATGCTCCTTCTTCCAATCACTTGGGCTGAGCCTCCGGAAAGAAGCAGCACCTCGGGCATTTACTTTCTTTCCTTTAGGAGCGGCAGTCAGGGTAAAAAGGGGTCTGGCAATCTTAGAACAGTCCTGTATGAAGTGTTGGTAATACATTACCATACCCAGAAACGACTTTATCTTCTTCTGGGATGGCGTAACCCCGTCCTCCATCATGAGATCAGCCTCTGAGATAGCGGTGATCGCCTTAACCTTGTCAGGATTGGTCAAAACCCCGCCTTCAGTCACAACATGGCCCAGAAATCTCACACTCCTTCGGAGCAGATGACATTTTTTGGGGGCCAGCTTCAGTCCATGGGCACGTAGTCTGCTAAACACAATCTCCAACCTCCTGAGAGCCTCTGCTTCATTGGGTGCATAAACAAGCAGGTCGTCCAGGTAGCACAGCAGGGTTAGGAAATTCTGGTCGCCAAATATGCCCATCATGAGACGCATGAAGCTCGCCGGGCTGTTGCACAGGCCTTGGGGGAGTCTGTTAAACTCGTAGAGCCCCATTGGTGTTGTGAAGGCCGTTAGCTTTTTGTCCTCCTCTGCCATCTCAATATTGTAGAAGCCAGAGGTGAGATCCATGGCACTGAAAATTGCGTTACCTCCCAGGGCTGCCAGACAGTCTGACTGGTGGGGCAAGGGATGGGCATCCTTGACTGTGCGTGCGTTCAACCAGCGGTAGTCCACGCATATTCTGAGATCTCCATTCTTCTTCCACACCAGTACCAGTGGGGACGCCCACTCACTGTTGGATTTGCGGATCAGCTCTCGCTCCTCCATCTCTGTGAGCACCTGTCGCAACTTGTGGTACTGCCCTGGAGGGACGCGCCGATAGGGAAGTCTGAACGGCCTGTCGTCAGACAGATGGATGCGATGGACAAAATCCTTTGCCAGTCCACAGTCCAGCTTACCCTTGGAAAAGACATCCTCATACCTGTGGATCAGTTGCAGTACCTGAGCCTTCCAGTGGTCTGAGACTTCACAAGAGTCGAGGTCTAGGTCCTCCAACCCCATCTTCTGCAAGCTGTCACGCAGGCTAGGGCAGGAGGGAGGGCTACTCTGTGCGTCGCTACACACTGTCTGGCTCTGGACCCTAAGGGTCTCACTTGGGTTTTGGTCAGAAGCCACTTCGAGATCTTCAACAGCTACACAAGCGGAAGCATCTGCTACCTTAGCGTTTCGTCTCAATGTGATAGGCTTATCACATGTGTTCAGGATTCGAACAGGGACCCACCTATCGCCACTCATAGAAACCACAGTTCTACAGACAATGACACCTTTTTTATGAGTTTGCGATTTTGGTGGTTCAACCAGAATGGCGCTGCCCTCGGAAAGGGGTGATGACGCTGGCAGTCTGCCCCATACAAGGTGCTCTTGCTTGGGGAGTAGAGTCACTGCCTGAGCTAGTTTGACAGTGCCAATGACATCTGGCATTTTGTCACCCCTCCACCGGTTAATGCCAGACAGCATATTCAGAAACTGCACTATTTCAGGCGCTTCTGCTGATTCGGGTTTGCTCAGGACTTGCCAGAAATGGGGGGACAGCCTGAAGTGTCTGAGGAGGTGTTTGATAACATTTGTCCCTAAAATCAACTGATCTTTCTGACCGGGGACCACTAGGGCAGGCACTCTGAACGTACAATCATACACTTCCATTTTCAACTCGCATATACTCTTGGGTTTAACCTGAACTCCACCACAGCCCACTAGCACAATGTCGGTACGAGTGTCGCTTAATTCCAATGCGACCCCAGCGCTCTTTAACTCTCGCTCCGCCTCTTCGCTCAAGGTACACGCCATGGAACCTGTATCAAGAAGGGCCTGCAAAGAGACTTTGTCATTCACCAATGCATTCGTGTAAAATAGGCTGTCTGCCTCATCAAGTCTTACTATATTCTGGGAAAGTACAACAGTACCAGGTGGGGCACACTTCAGGCTTTCTTTGTATACAGTCTGTATGTCATCACTGGGATTGAGGGTTTCACACTCTTCGCTCACACTGTCCCCTCTCAAGTGCAAGCACCCTAGTTTCCCTGGGGATTATTTTGCTGGGTAATGGGCTCAGCTGCTCTGGGGCAGTCTTTCCTCTGATGCCCAACCTCCAGGCAACCTAGACATCTCCTCTCTCTCATGCAGTGAGTGCGCGTGGAATGTGAGCTATTGCCACAAACCTGGCACGAAGGGAACCTGGCTGAGGCTAGAGGCTGTGGTCTAATTACGGGGTGGACAGGCTGGTTGGAGCGCTCTAACACCCTCTCCAGCATACTGAGCACGCGGTCTAGAGCACTTGGGTCTGAAGCGGCAGCTCCAGCAGCCTTACCCGGGCTGTCCTGGGAACATTTTACTGTACCTACTTGGGCATGGTTCAGTTCAAACTCAGGCGACTCGCTTGTGGTTGTCGCAGTGGCCACGAGGAGGGGATGGGGTCTGGCAGAGCCCAGGCTCTTCTTTTTTGCATGACACTCTCTTTGGTGTTCATCAATGGCTTCCTGAACCTCCATTACTGTCCATTTACTGATGGGCTTACATTTGAAAACACAGGCGAGGCTGGGATCAGGACAATTTCTGATAAACATCATGGCTATCTCTGCCTCCATGTTCTCCATTTTGCCTCCCTGACGCTGTAAATGCTTGTCAGCTGCCTCAGCAGCGATATTAAGCCTCACCCAATAGTCTACTGGGGTCTCTTTTGCAACTGCTTGGGTGGCATAGAAGTCAGCCAGTGGTTGACAGGAGCCAGGACTATCACTAAAATAACGCCTGAGTATGGCATAGATGGTCTCAGGGTTGGTCACTACACCAGAACATGAGTTACTTTTCAAACCCACCTTAACAATGTTTTTAGCTCTGCCGAGGAGGTGGTTTAAGACTTCATCCACCTGCACGGCTCTAGACAACCCTCTCTTCTCTAAGTACACTTCCATCATGTCTATCCACTCATGAACAGAGTACTTATCCGCATCATCACCTCTGTACATAGGTGGGTCTTTGATATCTTGTCGGACCACTAAGTTCACTTTGGAGAGGTCGAGAGTGGTGTCAGGGCTCTTAACTTTGGGGGACTCGGCTGGAGCTGTCTGGTTTGGACCAAGTGGGACTTGACTGGATAGTAGCCGGCTAGCGATTGAGTCACCTATCTGGGTTCCCAATTCACCAATGAGCTCACGTAGCTCTTTGTGTGTGCTGTCGTCGCTCAAAGCAGGGGTTGAGGACTGGCGCTCATGAGCTTTATTTCGAATAATGTCATCTGACTCTGCTGGCTCATCACGCGACATTATAGACCTGTCTCTCACTTCATCTGCCCCAGACAGTCTCCAACCTCTCCCAGCAACTGGCGTGAAAAGGTTAAAGGAGTCTTGGCCCCTACCAGCCATGTTGCTTACAGGAGGTTAGCAATAACTACAAAGGGGATCAGAAACAAAAGGAATACAAAAATACCTATCACTCAGAAAAATACAACACAAGTAAACACGGCTCAGTTAGACTCTAACAGGTGTAACTGGGAGAAATGCCTACTAACAGAACACTGGAAATTTTTTGCTGACCCACAGAATAATTTTACTTATATTACAGGTGTCGGAAGTGTTCAGCTCAACCTCAGCGATCGGCAGCGGCTGATCAGATGCATCCGGGTCACGGCACCACTTTTATGTAGCAGATGTGAAATGGTCGACTGCGTTGTGACAACAGACACGGACTGGCTGGAAACAGGGTTTATTCCAGTGTGGAGTCCGTACAGCTCTGGCTAGGAAACCCCACACCCGCAATGTGGCCGCAGGTGGCGTTACACTGATTAATGTCCCACTTCAACAATAACACACGGAACCTTAGTTCCACAAAAATAAAGTTCACACAATAAAAAAGTATAACCTATGTACAATACAGTTTTGAGAATGTTCACAATTCGTACATTATATCTCAGCTACACTGGTATCATCAAAGATGAGCTTGTGGGGCCTTTTCGGGTTGAGGATGGAGTCAAGCTCAACTCCCAGTCCTACTGCCAGTTTCTGGAAGACACCTTCTTCAAGCAGTGGTACAGGAAGAAGTCTGCATCCTTCAAGAAAAACATGATTTTCATGCAGGACAATGCTCCATCACACGCATCCAAGTACTCCACAGCGTGGCTGGCAAGAAAGGGTATAAAAGAAGAAAAACTAATGACATGGCCTCCTTGTTCACCTGATCTGAACCCCATTGAGAACCTGTGGTCCATCATCAAATGTGAGATTTACAAGGAGGGAAAACAGTACACCTCTCTGAACAGTGTCTGGGAGGCTGTGGTTGCTGCTGCACGCAATGTTGATGGTGAACAGATCAAAACACTGACAGAATCCATGGATGGCAGGCTTTTGAGTGTCCTTGCAAAGAAAGGTGGCTATATTGGTCGCTGATTTGTTTTTGTTTTGTTTTTGAATGTCAGAAATGTATATTTGTGAATGTGGAGATGTTATATTGGTTTCACTGGTAAAAATAAATAACTGAAATGGGTATATATTTGTTTTTTGTTAAGTTGCCTAATAATTATGCACAGTAATAGTCACCTGCACACACAGATATCCCCCTAAAATAGCTAAAACTAAAAACAAACTAAAAACTACTTCCAAAAACATTCAACTTTGATATTAATGAGTTTTTTGGGTTCATTGAGAACATGGTTGTTGTTCAATAATAAAATTATTCCTCAAAAATACAACTTGCCTAATAATTCTGCACTCCCTGTATGTCAATGAAAGAGGGTTAGATTTAACTAATTAATAGGTCTAATTCTCTGCAGTTCAATGGGATGATATGGCAGCAATGATATTTACTCTGTGTGATGTGTAATGTTATGTGGCATTACCAATTAAGAGAACTTAATAACTCTGTTTTTAAAGCCCAATTACTATAAACTTCATGAGTGTTAAATCTTGAAAAAGAGGATGCATAACAGACTTCGTTACCAAGGCCTTTTTTCAGTCCTTATGTTTAATATAAAACAAAAGACAATCTCACTACAAAGCCTCTTGTACAAGGTCTTAAATGTGTGTCTGTTTATCTTAATAGCAGGTTATTATATTTCAAAGTTTCATGATGTTTTGACTATAAAAGGGTTTTAATCCAAATATAGCACAGATCCAATTATTTCCTCCACAGCAGTAAAACCAAAGGAGAGAAAGCAGTGAGAGAAGCAATTCCCACAATGAAATCACATGACCACAAACCACATAACAGAGCTGCAGTTTATCTACTCAAAAACAATAAAACTGTGCTTTAACTAGAAACATATAGCATTTCCTCCCTGTAGCCAACAGTGTATTGCTGCTTAACTCTGAGTTTAAGGATGTTGAAGAACACTTAACTTCAGATCGATAATGTTTCAGTCTTTGTCTCCCAGTGGAGCAAGTGAAACCTTACTGAAGTTCAGTGAATCTTATTAGTATGGAACACAACACCATCCATACATTACAAGTGTTTGGTCAGCTGCCTATGGGCAGTTTTATTCTGGTGCTTTATCCTACATAGTTTAGTCAAAGCAAATAATGAGCACAGGACAAAGTTACAGTGTGCTTTGATTTCAGTAATACAAACTGCATCACAGTGCAGAGTCAGGTAAATTACTAGGGACAACAGGATTATATCATAATGCACAACAGGAAAATCAAGGTCAGAAGTTCTTTACTTAGTCAAACCACTTAAAATGTGCTGTAAGAGACACTGAAACCATTGTAGAACATGTATGTGTTTACCTCTGCTGCAGCTATAAAAAGCACGTCTGCTTGCTTACCCAAGTGAGGAAATATTTTCTCGGAAGACTAGTAATCTTGATGAATGGCTTTTGCAATTATCTTTCATTCCTCTTCATTTATATTCTAAAGTGTTGGACAGAGACAAATCATCCTGCTTCTTCTTTTGTTGTTTCATAACTTGTATGGATATTGACCATCAGTTACTCACTCACACACACAGGGAAACACAGGCAGACACACACACACACTAAGATATGGCATATACTAACACTCGAGTGCACATATTAGCATAGCATAGTGATTAAGTGGGATTGCATAGTTTACACTACAGAGCTAAGCAGATGGAGCGAGTGGGAGGTACAGGCTCTGAAAATGCTGTGGATTTAGAGGTTTCACAGGTGTATCACCATCCATTATAACAGTGAATGTGCGTGTGTGTGCGTGTGTGTGCGTGTGTGTGCGTGTTTGTGCATGTGTGTGTGTGAGAGAGAGAGAGAGAGAGAGAGAGAGAGAGAGAGAGAGAGAGAGAGAGAGGGCAAGAGGGATGCGCCTTTCTATTTTTGCTCCTGGGCTGGTCAGCAGGCTTGTCCTGGTGAGTCTGGGTGTCTGTCATGACAATGACATACAGACACACTGACAGAGGAGATGGAGGGTCAGCCTGGTGCATCCTGGGAAAGGTCTAGTAAGTGCACATCTTGACACAACTAAACATGATTCATGTTAGGTTGTGCTTTGGTGTTTGCTAAAGAATGGATCAAATACTTCATTAAAAACACGTATTAATTGCATGCTTCTAAGTTATTTCTTGCGGCAGATTTTTCATTATAGATTCATTTCGTAAAGACTGTTCTGAATTAACTGACAAATTAATTGTAATTTTGTCTTCGCCACAGTGGATTTTAAATCAGACAATTCAAGGGCTTTACAAAAGCATTGCATCAAGTGTTTAGGAATCGCAATAATTCTAATACATAATCACCCATTTTCAAATAAACTAGCATATGTTTACATGTAAGGAATGTTTTTAATACTTGATGAAAATCCTTTGCAGTCGTTGACTGGCTGTCTAGTGTCCATGGACACCAAATGTTGTTTTCTCCTTTGAAGTGGTGCCTTCAGTAACTGAATAGCATGCTTTCCTTTTGTTGAAATCAAGGGACTGACTTGCCCGTTGAAGAACATCCCATTTGTTTCCCTTGAACAAGTCTCGGGTTGCTTTTACAGTGTGCTTTGCACCATTATACATTTCCACTGTGAAGAGCTGGTTCTTTCTTCTCCGTCCTTCCTCTTCCTATCATGTTAATACAAGTTCATCTTGGTTTCATTTGTAAAAAGAACCTGTGGCGGTTTTGTTAGATGCTTTCTGGTAATGTGGCGTTCCAGTTCATGATTGTAACCAGTGGTTTGCACCTTGTCATAAACCCTCTGTATTCACATTCATAAAGACTTGGCTGTAAACTTTAACAACGATACATCTACGAAGATATTCTTGACTTGGCTAAATATTACGAAGTTATTTTTGTTAACCAATGAAACAATTTTGTAATCATCCAATTTAGATGTCTACTGCGGACTTTAAAGATTTTTAGTGTTGCTGGGCGGTCAGTGCATGCTCTCTTTTTAAGAACATACTAGATTACTGATATGTCCATTCCCAATGACCTAATGATAGCTGATAATAGCTCTATCGTGATTAGCATGCTAAGGAGCCACAAATTCAGACTTTGGAGGAATATAAGATGTAACAAAAATAAGCTGTTTAATTAAGATGATTTAAATAACACCATGAGAGGAAAAGTGCACGTGTGCACACACACACAAAAACAAACAAACTTCTACAACAGCCATACAAGGGAACAAGGGAATTTGCTGAGACAGAGACTGTTGGAACAGTCCTATTTAAACACATGAGAGTAATTAGAAGAAGTGGACACAACAGGGTAACAAGACTCAGACAATAACAATCAAAGACAATGACACATGAGGAAGTAAAGCTAAACATAAGACACTAGAGACAAGTAACAATACTAGATAGGAAGAAACTGACAAATACAGACGCCAGACACACATATGCACAGTCATTTAACATTCAGGGAAACTAGAAAAAAATGAACCAAAACACAAGCAATCTGGTAATGCATGTGAAAAGCTAATAGAAGCTAGGTTTCAATTAAACAATAACTAAAAATAATAATCCTAACAAAAATCCTCAACTAAGGGCTAAACCTGAAAAACATAAGTAAAAAGCTTAAAATAATAGACCTAAAGGCCATAATGGCCTCCTTACCTTGTATCAACATCTCTTTGGACCTCATATTGAGAGTTCTAGTGAACATCTACCGAATGTATGCTCAACCGTTAGAATCATCTCAAGATTTCTTTATCTGCTTAATTTGTCATGAAATAAGGAGAGAACAGGCCACACTGGTCATTTAGCATTCAGCATGTGATGTAGCTTCACTGGCACAAAGAAGAGAATGATGTTGTCAGCAAGGCTTCATGTTCAGACAGAAACCAAGGCAGATTTGTTAAAGTGGAACACCACACGAAACAGAGTAAATAAAATAATAAAATTGTTCAAAAATCTGATCTGATACTGAGTGATATGAAAGTGTGGACAGGATTCATCATAGATTCACACATTGCCCGACATGATATGTCTCAGCAGGCCTGAGCATAGATTGTGGTTCACACATGAACCAGTCCTTCAGTGCAGTTATTCTCCTATCCCCTATTGATTGTGGTGTTGGATAGAGACATATTAATCAGAGTCATCTGGCCTTCTTTGTTCTCCGTCGTCTCCCTGCGTTCTTGTCCTCTCTCTTAATTTGATCTCACTTTCTGTTTGGTTTTGCCTTTCCCTTCTCTTTCTCCCGTTCTCACATATCTGCCTATGACTTTCTCTGACTCTGCAGTTTTGTGACACTTATGTGAACACTGTGTCTTCTGAAGGGCAGAGTCAGATATTTTATAGTGTCCTTTACAACAAAGACAAAATATATCCTATATGTACAGTACAGTGTACAAGGGGCAAAAAAAATTCCCTTGCTGTACATCCAATCCATGGTGATACGCCTCAAAGGAGACATTTTAAGACATACTGCAATAAATCTCCATTATTATATAGTGAGGATATCAAGGGAGAGGTATAACAGTGAGTGTCTGCAAACAGAGAACACGGTGGAGACTCTGTCAAAGCCTGCATTTCTTGTCAACGTTGTCAAAATTGATTCAATTATAAATGCAGAAAAGTACCATCAGACTTTGATCCTACTGTTAACTGGAAAGTGTTTCAATGGCAAAGAGTTTGATTTTTAAGGATATCAGTGTTTCCAAATACACTGCCAATGCAGTAAAAGCATAACTGGTAGGGAAGCGAATTGATAAGAATTTAGAAATTCCGATCCCATTATCGATATCACTTATCGATTCTCATTGGGTTCTTATTGGCTGCACTTTGAGAGTCACTACCATCGCTAAGCAGCATATCAAAGACATTACATTTGTGCAAATTAATTGCATGCTGTTTGGTCAAATGTTTGTGCATGTTGGAGGTATTTTGCCTGTTGGGGTAATTACTAAAAAAGTAATGTATTACATATATTACACAGAACACTTTCCTAAAAGTAATGCAGAACATTACTTAACTACTCGCAGGAGAAATTAATTTGTTACACTACTCATTACATCTGTTGTTACATGAAACACGTTGTCTACATATGCTACAGTCCCACACACCAACACAAATCCCTATTCTAATGAAGGCACATATATAATCTTTCTCCTACTATTTAAGTATGAATACAAAGCAAAGATAAAAACCAGTATAAAGAAACATGGAAACATTGTTACCTGTTGAAGTTCAGGGTCTGGTTGCTGGGCGTGGGTCTGCATTCACTCAGTTTTAACACAGTCTGGGTTCTGGGCTAGCTTAGGGTTAGCATGCTGTATATGCTAGTACTTGCAAAGAGCCAAAGTTGTGTTGGAAGTATAATGCAGTTAGGGTTGCCAACCGTCCCTTAAAATACGGAATCGTCCTGTATTTCGAAACAAAAGTACACGTCCCGTATTGAGCTAATAAGGGACGCACTTTGTCCCGTATTGAGCTAGAATCAAAAGTAGTCTATAAATGTTAATGGAATTAACGCTTTGTTTGAAAACATAATTCCCAGCCCCTCTCCTGCTTTGTGACCAATGAGCTGACAGCACACTTATGACAATTCGAGTATGACAATTCAGATTACCGCTCATCTCATTGGTCGAGGAAAGGTCGCTTGCGGAGAAAATACCGGAAGACAACAGATGACCACAACAACAAGCATGGCCAACAGGGAAACAAACGCCGACACTGCGGTGCAAGTCTCGGACGACAGTACACCTAAAGCTGGGCAGACACTGTGCGATTTTTTCAGTCACGTTATTCAGCTCCTGCTCAAACTGCACGATTGACTCGCAGAGGTTAGAAGTTCATAGGTCACGATGCAGGGTCTCACACTATACCGCCCGATGCGACCTGAGTGCTCACACTGTGCCTCCATAAAATGAAGGTTATAACAGAAAATCTGTCGCTCTCCCTCTCTGTCTTTCACTCACACAGACACACCACCACCATCAACTTTGCTAAACTGATAATGAAAAACATTTATCAGGCAGCTGTGATTGAGCAGCAGTGTAAATCCAACTATTTTCACGGTTGTTGTGGTCGTGATAATTTTGTGATGCCACATCGAAAAGGCTCGGATGAGCTTTCCAAAGTTCTACAAGTTGTGCCTCCATCACTTGTGGATAGTGCACACGCTGCACAGCCGTGCTGCTCCGTCTTTTTCACCGACGTTTACGTGTTTGCGCGTGAGCAGTGTGAGCGGCTGTGGTGAGACCCTCACGAGCGATTGATGATCGGGAGCTGGTCGTGAGGTGTTAATCACTTCTCGTTACCCCACGTATACTACACGATGCACGATGAAGGCCAAAATCGGGCCGATCACCAAATCGGTCGCACTACTCAAAAATCGTCTCAAAATGGGCCAAAAATCGCACAGTGTAAGCCCAGCATTAGAGCAGCAATGTTTGTTCCCCTCAGAGAAAGGGAAGAATGGGAAAAGGAAAACACCTGGCTGGAAAACGTTAATATGGGCATGTGCAGTGAATATCAGCGCTATGTGGCCAGAAGTGTGATAATATAACTTATTTTGTGTAATAAACAACTGCAAGGATAGATGATTACAACAAATTGATGACTAATACATAAAAGTAATACATAGATGAATAATGATGATGAGTTAAGATGCGTAATCATGGGAACAAGCGGGTTTACAAACAGGAGCAGCTGATTAGCATTAGAAAAGCTGAAATAATACCTGAAGCCAATTGTACTAAATGCACTAAATGTGCACTGTTACAAGAATATTTTTCTTTCTATTGTTTTCTATTATTTTAAGTTAAGCAGGACAGAGTTCTTTTAAAGAAAGATTTACTTATATTCCCAAAAGTTAAGCATGACAGGCTTCTGTTTAAGAAAGAGACCTGTTTTATCGTGTTAATGTTGTCATTTTGAGCTAAAAATAAATGGCTAAATGATCATTTATTTCACATGTGTTCATATCACAAAGAATAGAATATGCATCTACTTAAATCAACTTCAAGTCAAATGGTTAAAAAAAAATAATTTCACACACAAAAAAAGAGCTAGAAAATTCACCACACTGGGAAGGGTGAAGACAACTGGGTTGCCCGGCCCTGGCCACGAGGTGTCCCTTATTTATTTTTCAGAGAGTTGGCAACCCTAAATGCAGTTGTGTCTGTTCTGGATGCAGTTTGCACTTTACCATTGTGCTCTCACCCTTTTGTGCAATAAAAATAAAAATAATGTTCATATCCACGTTGTAGATGTCACCACTATTTTTCTCCTCCAGCACACACACTGAAGTCAGCTGATTGTAGTACTTGTGCCGGAGCTGTGAATGGAATTGAAAGGCAAGCAGGCTAACAATTCCAAGGAATTGAACTGCTGGGAGCCGGACGTCTAAAAGTACTGGTTCTTGATTCCCACCCCTAATACCTGAATATAAAAATACACAATGGAACATTATCAGTCATAGACTGGCGTCCTAAGAGCTTGAATTTCAACATCATTGAATCACTGTGGGATCATCTTGACATAGAATGAAACAAAAGGCAGCAATAGCCAAAGAAGAGCTTTGAATGTCCTTCGAGACGTCCTGTAGACTACTTGAAGAAATTACAGCTTGCCTAAGAAAGTTCAGGCTGTGTTGAAGAATAAAGGTGGTCAGACTAAATGTTGACTTTCAAGCTTGTTAGAATTATACAAACTCTTTTTTTGCCACATATACTTAATTTCCATTTACAGTGCTATTGGACCACCCGTATAGTAAAAAAATAGTAAAAAATATATATATTTATTTAACCAATGTTGAATGAACCGGATTGCTCCTAGCTGACTGAAGTCCATTCATTCAACATAGGAGAAGTGTATGTGAAATGCATGTGTATGTCACGAAAACCCCTTTTTAAATCAGTTAAGGTAACTGTTCCCTTTTCTTTCTCAACATCACTTTTGGTCTATACTACAAGCCCAAGAGGGGTGAAATATTGCAGTGTTGTCCATCACAGATGATTTTTGTTGGCACTGTTATAACACACCAAATTACTTCTCACGGTTCATTTTGCATTCAGTGGGAGCTATGCGTCTTAATGATGTAGTTAAATCTAAATAAAGACTTCACTAAAATAGATTTTCAATGAGTCACATTGGGTACATGCAGCTTTTTGTAAAGCCATATTTACTCTGAGTTAAACTGCTAGTTCCAAAAGTGAATAACGTTAACTGTCACATCTGATATATGTGTGTGTGTGTGTGTGTGTGTGTGTGTGTGTGTGTGTGTGTGTGTGTGTGTGTGTGTGTGTGTGTGTGTGTTACAGTATCCTGGGGCTCCCCCATATCACACCTGGCTCAGCGTGTCTACCATTCACTTAAGACTTATTTCTCCATGCAGTGACCTGACTTTGATTCATCCTCTGGCCCTTTGCTTCACTTCATCTCCCCGTCTATCTCTCCCCCTTTCCAGTCCATCTTCACTCTTTTGGTCAAGTACAGGCCCACAGAAACAAAAAGAAATCTAAAAAAAATTGTCATAAATTTAGATTTTTTGGCTGCATTGCATGACAAGGCCTATATCTTCTTTCCAGTCTGCAGTGAGCCTACTCACTGTCTTGCTGCTTTTTCGGGACTTTTTCTGCTGCAGTAATGTTTCAGAGCGTTCACAGATGGCTGCTGCCTCCATATGAATATTTGATAGCCTTCATATATCTCCCTTGAGGGTAGTAAAATATTAAAACATTTTCTGGTGGCCGTTTTGACTTTTCAGAGGCTCAAAAAGAAAAGAAAAAAAAAGATTGACTTCCTGATGAGACAGAAATAAATCAGCTCGATGTGGCACTATTATTATGTCTTTAAATGTCCTCTTCATTTTATAATGCATGATGCTGTTTGCTGCTCTGTCTGTAATGTGGAGTCTAGATTTTGATTCCACGTGTTTGTGTGCACAGTAAACAACATTGATCTGCTTGGGGTTCATTAACTGTGTCCCAGTATGCAACTACTGTGAGGGAGGATGGAGACTGTTCAGTCATGTCTTTCCCCTACCCTTCTGACTTTAATATCCCTCAGTAATGGGCACATTGGTTGAATCTTCTAATACTATCTCATGTCACGTCTCTTTCAGCGGGACGCCAAAGGACAGTACTTGTTTGACCTCATCTGCCACCATCTTAACCTGCTGGAGAAAGACTACTTTGGCATCAGATATGTTGACCCAGACAAGCAGAGAGTAAGTATGAATCTTCTTCACAACCAGGGGTGCACATAAGTGGTCGGCAGGTGCGCATGCGCTGTCAAAATAAAAGACGCGCACCAGATAAGAAGTTGCAACGCGCGTTTGTGTACAGAAGATTTTCTGGAGGAGGACAGACATTTTTTTAGAACTCTTAAAGATGTCGAAGAAGCAAGCTCCTTTAAGCAATTGCTTTGATGCTCCTCCGCCTTCAAAGAAATGTCAGAAGGAGCCCGAACCGCAAAAGAAGCGCGTATTCTTCGAAAAGTGTTTGCAGGAGGTGAGCTGGCTTCAAACAAATGATGAACGCACAGAGATGTGGTGCGGAATGTGCCGTGAAAATCGTATGTACGCAAACGCGCGTTGCAACTTCTTATCTGGTGCGCGTTTTTTATTTTGACAGCGCATGCGAATCTGCGGACCACTTATATGCACCCCTGTTCATAACAAACCCATCAAATAGAAAAATAAAATAAAACAAGTTAAAAAAATTTCCCTCTGTCAATAAAACCCAACCTTTTAATATCTACATTTCCCAGCAATAATTATCTCTTGTTAAGTTTCTTACATTATTTGAGGTTTTGTTCACCTTTTAGATCATTTGTGAGCACACGTTAGCTGGGTCCTTGTCCTCAAAAATCCATTTTATGCCTCAAAAAGGTTATACAGCATTGAGATTCATTCGCTACGCTGGATTTAAAGGATAACCATATTCAAATATAAATCTTAAAAGCGCTGAAGAAAATAATGGGAAGCTGATGCAAGGATAAGAAAGCATTTGGGTCTATTTAAGGATTCTGAACAGATGGGTAGATCTACAGATTAATAATAAAAGCTGGCAAAAAGCCAACCTCTTTGACTGAAGTGAATGTGAATTAAAGGAAAAAATGATACAGTGATAGGTAGATTTGCAGAGCTTGAACTGAGGACTCCTTAATTATTCAACCTTTAACTGTAAATAAGATTACAAATTCTTTAAAAGGTCTAAAAAGCTTTGTTCTTTTTACACTCTCAAAGGTCACTTCAGTATTTTACTTCAGTGGTGATATTTTTACATTTTTCAGCCTCCACCAGTAATCCAACAACCACCCATTTTTGGATGGCGGTTACTTTACAGCCTCTAAATACACAAAGTCATAAGCGAAACATATGCTATTTAATGCTAAGAATGTGCAATCCAATAGGCTCTGAGATAGTGGATGATTCAGAAATAAACCTGGAATAACGATGCTTTGTTGTACAGCATTTCACATCACCATTCCCATCATGTATGACTGCATTTGATAGTCAGACATGATAAGACTTTCTGCTGGATCTTTGTGTAAATCTTTCAACTCTAGCTCAACACAATGAAAAGATAGGAGATACCTTGAGGGCTATTCAGCATTGCGTTTTACACATGCATTATTTACCAGGTTGATATCTCAAGGAGGCAGATCTTGTAGAGAACAAAAATCTTCAAAAAAAATTGCCCCAGAAAACTAACCGACCTTGCCTCAGCCAATCGCCCTTTCTTTATAGCATCTTTGGCTACCCTGTGTTGACTTCCGTGCCCCATTGTCAAACTGTAATTATCTCACTGATTAAAACCACTAATGAATCTTGATGGTTGGTGCTCAAAATAAACAGAAAAGCAGCACTGTCCTGATTATCTTCTAAATGTCTTTCTTTTCTCTGCATGGTGACTGTATTGGAGGGAGTCTAAACAAACAGAAGGAGAGGCGATGGGAGTAATTCTACTGTGCCTTCCAGCTATAGATTTTAAGTCATCATGCTCAGCTGCTGAGTAATCAGACCCCAGACTGACAGTTTGGCAGATATCGAATCAGTGTTAAAAGTGCAGGTCTTTACTTCTCTTTCTCTTCCCTACAGCACTGGTTGGAGTTTACAAAGTCAATTGCCAAACAAATGAAATGTAAGTATTTAGTTTGAGATCCCTGATGAGTTTGTTGATACTGTTTTTGGTTTATTCATTTTCCAAGATGTCCAGAGTTGATTAGAGTAAAACCCCTGAAAGAAATATATCTCCTGTTTGTAGCCCAGCCTCCATTCACCATGTGTTTGCGTGTCAAGTTTTACCCACCTGACCCCGCTGCCCTGAAAGAGGAAATCACCAGGTAAGACATTAAGATGGCTTAGTCGGCTCCACATGGGAAAAGGTGGGGTTAATTTATATCATATTCTTCTTCTATGGGAGACCTTTTGAAGTTTAAAATATGATAATTTTATGTCTTATACCTGAATTTGCTTAGAGCTAATTTTCATCTGCAGATAACAGTTGAACTTTTTGCACAGTAATCGAGCGAATACAAACAAAATGACACATTGCAGAGGTGCACACAGTAATAAAATATGCCATCAACAAATGATATTTGACTGTAAGGTGTCAGTTTTTACAACTGCCTGCCAGTTCACATCTCTTCACAGTCATGTTTTGCATTTCTACATGACTTAAATGCCTTCATTACAACAAGCAAGTATGCTAATGTCACACTGTCTGCAGCCATTTGTATTGACTACTGGGAAAACTAGAAAAAATAAATAGTTAACAAATGTAAAAAATTCAAATAAAAACCAGATGTGCAAGAAAAAAGGGGGATTTAATGCATACCAAGAAAACTGAGCGACTCATTTTCACTTGCAAATTTCCTTCTATCAGGTCACGGGGATCTGTCACTTGCAATTTCAGAATAGGGTCAAGACGTCTGCCATTACACTGAAATGGGACTGCCAATCATGACGCTCATAGAAAAGAGAGAAAAAACAAATTACAGACACACAATGAAAAAAAACTGCAGTGTCAGCCTCGTTTTATTTGGAGCTCAGGGCATTAGAAAATACTGAAGGGCAAACTTGAGTTCCTTTTGTTGTGCTTCAAGTTAGCTTACATTATTATTATTATTATTATTATTATTATTATTATTATTATTATTATTATTATTATTATTATATGTGTGTGGAATATTCCTTTTTAACACAACTTAAAGCAGGAAATGTGTATAGATGTCTACCTTTTTGCTTCTTACACTCAACAATCTAAGAAATGCTGACACAGATCAAACTTAAATGGCAGATGTAAAATAATAAAAGTCTCCACAGCAAAGAGAGACTTTTATTGAACCAAAAAGGGGTGGGGAAGACATCTTTTTCTTCTGCCCTTACTTATCTCATAAAATCCAATCAGATAATGCCTTTTTATGCTTCTGTAGCTGGCTTTTACAAAATGGAAGAATGAATAATACCACTGCAACTTAAACGAGATTTTTAGGAAATCCTATTTGATTTTAAATAAGGAATCCTTTTCAGTAAATTGTTATTCGCTTAAGGAAAAAAAACCCTGGAAAGTATAATAGCAATTTTAAATGGGTTTCTCCATTCTCAATGGGTTTCAACTTGGCCTCTTTATTAATGAGCCAAAATGACCCTATAAATTATCTAAAGTCCAGTATTAAAATGGGCAAGTGGTTATGAAGGGGCAGAAACCCACGCTTTTCAATTTGTAAGAGTACTCCGAGTTCAGCACAGTGGCCTGTGTGCAGAGAGGATTTGAGTGTTTCCTTTTGTGCAAGCCGTGGTGTCATGAAGCTCTGTGCCACTACTGTATGGCGTGCAGCATCTGTGACAGCTGAACAAACTGCTGTGAGGCGTGAGCCGGAGAGCTTCCAAGTGCACAGATCCCTGTAAATCACATCCCTCGACTGGTTGCCATGCAATGAAATCTCTTATTCACAATCCAGCTCATTTTGATAGACCAGCGCGCCGGCAAGGCAGAGCCCCTCCATCCTCATCCATCTGTTCCGACTAGAGGCTTTTACAGACAAATGAATGCATAGCGGATAAGCAAAAATATATCTAAATAATACCAGTTATTTCACAGCAATCCTGCTTTTGTGTATTGTAAAAGAAACTTGGGTACCATGCAAGATTTTGTGAGCAATGAGGTGGCAAAGGCAGTAGAAATTACATAAAAATGAACCTTGTATGAAACTTGCACACATTGAAGACAACAAGTAATAACCTCAGTAATGTAAAATGCTCAATAACCACACTTTTTCCCAGCAATGCTTAATACTTCTATGCTATTTATTGCTTTGCTGCTTGGAGAGAAGCAGAATCACAGCCGTATGAAATGAATTTAGGGTGAGCAAAATGACAGACAGGAATTCTTGGATGTTGTAGAAGAGACCAGAAGATGAAGTTGTACCCAGAGGGTTTGTCCATGAAACTGCAATCATATTTTAAATCAATCTCAATTCCCAAAATGATTATGTATAAGCTCGAAACTCCAGCGACAGACTGGTCCAGACCTGTCCAGGGTGTGCTCTGTCTCACACCCTCTTCAGGCTCTTCATGAACATGTAGAGAAGCTGGGATAGGCTGAAGCAGCAGAGGATGGATGGATGCTCATGCTCTGTGTGAAATTAGAATAAATTTTCACCTTCTTAAATGCATGACCAGTCCATTTTAGAAGCCTGGACATAAGATGATGACTCATTTTTCTCATAAATTGTGTTATAAGTGAATTAAAAAATGGGCTACAAAAAGGCCTGAGTATTCTAATAAGGTTTCAAAAGTTACATTTATGTATTTTACATTTTACTGTGGTTGTGGTCTACAAGGTTGCTTATTCGTAGTAAACACAGACATACAATCTCAAGTCGCCTTAAAACACTCGTGTCATAATCTGTCATCATGTCTTTCACTCTAAACACTTTATAGAAGTCAGCCTCAGCTCTTATTTGGTACTCTCAGAATTTCATCTTCTAACAGTGACTTCCCATATACTATATACGCAGCCTCAAAAGGCACTTTAATTTTAAATTGTAAACATCTAGACGTCCTATGAGTAATGACCCAAATCAGTTTCTCTGTGTTCCACTCCACAGATATCTTGTCTTCCTGCAGGTTAAGAGGGATCTCTACCACGGCCGCCTCCTGTGCAAGACATCAGATGCAGCTTTGCTGGCTGCCTATATATTACAAGGTATGACAAACAACCTTTTTTGAGACGAGTATGTTTAATCATACTGTAAACATATATTTCACTGTGTGGTTGTGTGCAAACATGTGAGCAGAGTGTGTTTAAAAGCTGAAGACTCATAGGGTTCATACTGTTGTTTGCAAAGGGAATCGGAGTTTGTTGTTTTTATGCTGAACTGAATTTTTTTTTTTTAAATAACAGTATGAAAAGCAACTTAGATAAACTCAATGTAAAAAAAAAAATCATCAGTTTAATTTAAGATGTTTACATGCTTTGAAACCAAATCTGAGAGTTCTGACAAAAAGACTTCCTGGTTCCTCTGGGTGTTAGACTCATCAACATGCAGAGGGGTGAGGTGCATGTTTCCCTGTCACACACACTACCAAACATCTCTGCTGCCAGGATTCTGTCTCTCAGACATTCCCTGAATCTAAATGTCCTCTGTGTCTCTTTATGTTCCTACAGTAAATAATACAAACCGCAGTGTGCCTTAGAACGCATGCATTAACAAAATTGTGCATTTCACACTAAAATAATGTAGACGAATAAACAGAATAACAGGCCAGAAAAGAAATGTAATTTTTTTGGGTGAACTGTGTCTTTTAATTATTTAGCAATAATCACTTGAGAGGGAGAATAACAGTTTGAATAAGAAACAGCAGCCTTGAGTGGCTGCAATACAAATGTGGTTTCAACCACACCAGTCTTTAGAAATATTGTATTTTTATACACCAGATAAAGAGAGTTCATCTGCGGGGGCTTAAAAACATTACATATATATAATATACACTTAATGCAATGTATACAGTTTATTTGTGAGTTGGAAAACATCTCAGCAGTTACGACAATCACAACTCTGATACTATCACATGGGCAAAAAACTTCCCCAATCTTTTGCAGCTGGCACTGTAATTAAGTTAGCTGTCATTAGCCTGGTTATCATAGCACCTATTTTTATGGTGGATCTACTTTTCTTAACCTAACCAAACCAAACACAACAACAGCTCAGATGAAACTGAGAAACTTTGCAGATTTACATGCTTTTTAAATATTTTTTCAGTCACAGTGTCTTTTATGCTCTTTTTATTAAGTCTGTCTTCTTTTTTCGGTGGGGGTGGGATGGCTCTGTGAAGGCTGTGAAGCCAGGAATGAGAGCTATTCCACCAGGATTTTCCACCACTGAGTCACACTTTTCACCATCTGAGGTGACATGTAATCGCCAATAGGGACACCATTTCTCTGAAAGGACCTATATTGGCCAGAGTCCCCCTTTACAGTATAGAAGAGTCATATTCTCCAAGACTTGAAAAAAGTAACCAAGAGGAAGAGCAAAGTATTCTCATCTCAAATCACTCGTTTTACAGTGTGCTTAAATTTTGTTATTGACTTTTTGCCCAATTATGCTAAATAATTACTACCTATGTTAATTTGAAGTAAATTACCATAGCTGTCTCGTGCTGCACATCAATCCTTTAGACACAAATAACACATTTGAAGGTTTCAACTCTGATAAATTCCACTAAACTGATGTTTACATATTACATTGTGTTGATCTTTGTTTGAATGTCAAAGTTTTGATTCAGAATAAAGATTCGTGTATTCGTGAGCAGATGTTTTAACCTTGAAAAATTATAATCTAAGTTTAATCTTTTTACTACTATTAGTTTAAAGAAATGTCTTTCAGTATCATGCACCCCAGCACAAACTCTTTTCTGTCAAGGCCAACCACATAAATGAGAAAGTCAAACATTGTCACTGGTAGCTGAACACAACATAAACTGAAATAATTCTGAGTAAAAGGAAAGACCTTTTAATGTCAAAATTGGCAAAGTGAAAATATTTTTCACTGTTTTCTATGTGACATTTTCATGCTCAAAGATATGCTGGGCAGCAGGACGGAGATAATATTCTCTTAATACTGAGAACACACTGTCTCTCTGTGCATGATTATTCAACTTGTACAATTTATCTTTAAACTGAGCTAATAAGAACAACCCCTGTATGATGAACATAATTTAGTCCAGTTGTTTGTTTGAAAGTTCAAGCAATAGCATTTAGCTACGATTTCTTTATCCCATAGTTGGTTGAAGGGTCTTACATCACAAAAAAGTGACTCATGGGCCAGCTGGTACCACATACACCATCTAATTTATTACCTCAGCAGTCCCAGTTCCAACTCTGGCCTTTTGCTGTATGTCATCGTTTCACACTTAGCTTTACCTATCAAATAAAGGCAAGGCAAAAAGCCAAACATAAAATCATTTAAAAAAGTCATCCTTTTCTTTTATTTCTTTCTTTTTAATTTTCCAGCTGAAATTGGTGACTATGACCCTGGGAAACATCCAGAGGGCTACAGCTCCAAGTTTCAGTTCTTCCCGAAGCACTCAGAGAAGTTGGAGCGGCGGATTGCTGAGATCCACAAAACTGAGCTGATGTAAGGTGGCATCTGTCCAGATGCCTGCATACCTGTGTAGTCTCCTTCAGTTTTATCAGAGGCAAGGTGCAGGCATCACAAGAGCATAGCTGACTTGGAGCACCTATGCAATCAACTATTCTATATAATATATAGCTTCTTATTTAACTTACATGAGTGCGGATGCTTTTAGATCAACATACGGCAACATTGGAATTCTCATTTAGGATATTAAGACAAGATAGGCAAGCATAATTTCTTATATATTGTAAAAAGTTCTGAACTTTTAATTATGTAGCAGGTATTGTGAATTAAAAGCAGTGATGTAGAGGTACCTAGATGTTTTTTCTGTCATGTGGTACAAAACCTTTAAAGAATGTTTAAAAAAACATGAATACATTTTTTTTTTACTGTGCTGGTAATTTGTTTTAAGATTTTGGAAAAATTGTAGTTCTTCTGTGGATTTAGACTGACTGGATAATTTAAGACCAGCTCAGTGATGTTGAGACTAGGAGTACATTGTACAATGTTCTGTACAATGTTGGAAGATGAACCTTGCAGATAGTATTCCTGGGCAAAAGAGGATTTAATCAAATAAACAGCTCCACAGTAACTTATACTTGCTGTATATACAATGTACAAAACCCAGGAGGACGCTGGCACTGGGTATAGATTCAATCCTATACTGCCCTCTGTTGCTCATTTCCTTCCCATAATTAAGTACATTCCCTGGAGTTAAGTGTCAAAGGTTGTCCGTAAAACATTTTGCATAAGAATAACAGTGTAATTTGCTAAGATACAAGAAACTTGAGTGTGGCAAAGGGATAATGACGTTAATTCAGTTTATTTCAGACTGCCTGAGCAAAAACAAAGAGCTACAGTATGTTCTCCAGCCGAGCTAATGTGACTCATACACTAGTTTCATCAAGGATTATTAATAGAAGAAAATGTAGACAGCAGATTGATTTATAATCCTTTCATTCCTGTGGTCAGTACAACAGCTGTTAGAACATTATAGTCACTGCTTTAAAGTTTGACCTGCAGGGCTAAAAACTGAAGTAAGCTTTTGTTTGATTCTTTACACACAGTGAACAGATTTAATTATGTATCCTTGATCTGCACAGTTTACACCCTGGTAGCTATAGACATTTAAAAGAGTAAGTAGATGGTTAGAGACTTTTTCTTTAGGAAAATTAAAGCATCCAAACCTTTCTGATGCTACACATTATCAAGTTTGATAATGATAATCTTCACATAAGTCTGTCTCCATGAATTAAGAGTTGTGACAGAACCCAGTATGTTGACTTTATTTATTTAACTTTTTTCTCAGAGGTCAGACTCCTGAAACATCAGAGCTCAACTTTCTTCAGAAGGCTCAGATGTTGGAGACCTATGGGGTCGACCCACATCCATGCAAGGTTATCATTAAGATTTACAGTAAAGTGAACCCTAACATGAATGACTGAATGTCATTGTGATTTAAAATGTTAACTCAAATCCATGTTTTTACAAAAACACGGATGTGCTGTCAGGATGTGTCTGGGAACCCGGCTTTTTTGGCTTTCACCCCTTTTGGATTCACTGTGCTGCAAGGAAACAGGAGGGTTCACTTCCTCAAATGGTGAGTAGAGATGAAGAGTTGAAACTTCACTTGATAATCATATTCATATCAAAGGTTTGTACTAGCAAGACAGTGACTTTATTTTAAATAAAATCTCCCCATCAGTTGCAGAAAAAGCTCAAATATGAATTAAGCATCAAAAGACTTTAACATTTAAACTTATTTTAAACTTTTATGCCCATGAATATATCAGCTACATTCCACTTCAAAATGACCTCAGTGCTTTAAATAAAGAAAAGAACAAATAAAATCCTAAACTTGATACAATTTCACGCATTGTTGGAAAAAAACACACAAAGTACAGTACAATTTTTAAAATATTGTGAAATGTGATGCAAGAGAGTCCAAAGGAAAAAAGTAACCAGTTATCCATACAAGAAGATAACAGTAACCTTTGTAAGACCGCAGAGAAAGCTTCGAGGTTTTCACAGCATCTGACTTGTTTTGTTGTTTCCAAATCAGCATTTGAGCTCTTGCAGCTCTTGCACAGAAATGAATCACTGTTAGCCCTGTTAATTTACCTACAGCTCTTAATATTTTACAGCCTTTTTTGGTTTATGTCTCTCCTTTCTTTTGCTCACTTTCTCCCCTATTCTTTCTGGTCGGATTTCTTTGTTACTCTGTTTGGTTTGTCTTCTTTATTTTAACCTCAGGGAGGAGGTGACCAAACTTAAGTTTGAAGCAAAGACGTTCCATATATATGCAAATCAGAAGGAGGTATGTGTATTCATTATTAAAACTGCCTATTCTAGCCTGTGGAGCTCAGGAAGTTAAATGAGTGCGTCCATGTTTTATGCATGGAGACTCTGCCACTGGGGAGCCACTGTACTATATTCTTAATGTGGAAATAAATGAGGAAGGATTTGACAAAAATGTGTGCTACCCATAGGTTTTAGCAGACAAAAGAGTAAAATAAAGACACCGTGTTAGAGGCGGTTGATGTTTAGATCAGAAGGATTATTTCTTTTGGGTTTTCTTTGGCTGATTGGTTACAGTGCCCTTTAAATATATCTGTATAGACACCTTCTCATATTCTAAAACTCAATTTAGGCTTTGGTTTGAATGAGAATGTAAAGCCTTTAGATGAAAAAGAATGTTGCTTTCATCACAAATATGAGTTAATATAGTGGACTGGTTACAGGATAAGAAGATCATACTGACTTACTTTGCACCTACACCAGAGGCCTGCAAGCATCTTTGGAAGTGTGGGGTGGAGAATCAGGCCTTCTACAAGTGAGTAAAATTACATACAAAAACTGAATAGGTATCTTTTCATTTAAGCTAATGACTGTATTTATGGTTTTTCACTCACAGGCTGGAGAAGTCAAGCCAAGTCCGCACTGTGTCCAGTAGTAACCTCTTCTTCAAGGGTAGTCGCTTTAGATACAGGTATCAACAGAACAATATGTTTATTGCAAAGCATGATATGGGAATACTAAGTACAATTGGGAGTTTTCAGTGCTTGCCGTAGTGGTCACGTTTATCTGTTTTTTAGCGGAAAGGTTGCAAAAGAAGTAATGGAACAAAGTGCTAAAATTAAGAGAGACCCCCCGGAGATCCACAGGTAACAATCATAACAATCATGCATTGATTAAATTATGTAACAAATTGATTAAGCTCTGAATGCACTGTCAAATGTGTTTGTTTGGGGCTTTATGCATACATGTGTTTTCTCACAGGGCTGGTATGGTGCCTAGTAGGAGCTGTCCATCCATCACTCATGGCCCTCGTCTAACGAGTGTGCCAAGGACCCGACGAAGAGCTGTGCACATTTCCATTATGGAAGGTAAACCGCACAAACACAAGAAAGATAGTGTAGCTGAAGCTCTCACTGTGTTGGTGGAAGTCATGGGAGTCAGTCCTCAAACTGCCAAACAATATAAGTATTTGCAAGTGTGCAAAAAGAGGGCTGTTTAACCAATAATTTTACCTAGTATATGCTCATACTATAGCATTGTTTGGTTAGTGATGTTAGTCCATTAGTGGATGGTTACTATTAACATGCTGACATCATAATATATCATTTTTGTGGATATAAATTATTTGCTATTGTTACTTTATGAAATACAAGTGCTATTATTGGGCTTTATAAGTGCACAAATACTGCACATGGATCATTTTAGACTGTTGGTTGCTAGGTAACACGATGGCGTCACAATATCTATAGGTAAGTGATGGCTGTGATGGTAGAGCGGGTTTTCTACAAACTGGAAGGTCCACTGTTGTTATCCCCGGCTCCTCCATACTGAACCCTGAGGAATCCATTTGAGTGTGAGAGTGCTTGTGAAAGTTAGATAAAACACTAAGACATAGATAAAGGCACTGTATGAATGTTCATGTGACTGGGTAAACGAGACTTCTAGTAGAAGGTGACATGATTGCTCACACTGAAGAGAAAGGCGCTATAAAAGTATTCTTCTTCTGGCTGCTCACTTTAGAGGGCATCTGCCTCTATTTCACCCTATCCACAGGTCGTCGTCTGTCACACCAGCCCTCTGCACGTCCTCCCTGACTATATCCATGAATCTTTTCTGTGGTGTTCCTCTTCTCCTGCCAGACAGCTCCATTTTCAACACCCTTTGTCCAATATATCCACTAGATCTCCTCTCTTAAACAAAGTACCTGCACATCCAAACCATCTCAGCCTTGCCTAACTTTGAATCGAAGCCGCTTGATCTGAGCTGTCCCTCTGGTATACTCATTTCTAATCTTGTCCATTCTCTTTGTTCCCAACAAAGAAACTTCAGTTCTGCCACGTCCAGCTCTGCCTCCTGTCTTTTTTGTTAGTTGCTGCTATCCTTCACACAAGTCACCCCCTGACACTCGTCTCCACCCACTCCACCATACCTGCATTCTCTTCTTCACTTGTCTTGTGCACTGTCTGTTGCTTTAGATGGTTAATCCGAGGTGCACTATAAATCTATCCCATAAGAACCATCAGAGTTCTAAGAGGAACCTGTGTGCCATATTTGGTTGCTCAAATCCTGATAATACAGGAGGTATTAAATATGTTGCTATAGCTCAGATAGTTTTAGTTCATTTCTTTTCCTTTAGTTTACTAATATAAACACTTTATCCACTGTGCTTTTTTTCTTGTTTAAACATATAAAGTCTTCCCAGTTAGGCCAGGTCTTACTGTAGCTACCTAAACTTCTTAGCTAAATTGCTGATTTCCATTAAATCTTGGGCCCTGGTGTTGAGGCATTACACTTACCTCAAAATATAGATTTTTATTATCTTTTAAAAAATTATTTTATTGGTTAATTTAGAGATATCACAGTCTGCCTTATAGTGTGCCCTGGGGGATCAGTCCCCCAGGGCACATAAGAAATCACTGTCTTAATCCTGTGATTTGATCTGGGTTGCACAGCAATGGCACAGCATTTTTTTTAGATTCCTTATAACACTATCAGACATAGTTGTGAATACCTGCATGGAGAAAGAGCGCAATCTAAGTGCTTTTCCATGTTAACAGCCTACCTACTTGCAAATGTCAGTCGCTTTCTCTGTATTTTTGTGAGATCTCACTCTTTCTCTAAAGGGTGTGCTTTACTGAAAAGTGCACACACTGGAGTGCCCATCAGCAACTGGCCTCAGGTATTATTTTGACATGAGAAAGTCATCCTGTCAGTTTATAAAGGGCACTTACCATCCTGCCTTTCCTCCAACAGGCTATTAACCTTTTGCCAATGCTGCCACTGAGAGTAAGTTTACTCTTTGCCGATCGGCCTCAGTCACACTAATAAACTTACAACATAGCCTGTCTGCAAAAAAGAAAAGCAAATAGAAAAAATTTATTTTATCAAACCAGCCTTAGTTCTTGTCCTGGACTCTGACATTGCACCCCAGTGTATCAGCAGGGAAGCAACCCCCCTGTGTTTTGTCATGTTGCTATATTTGTACTGGTATTTCAACTGGCAATGATATCTCAGCCTGAAAAAAGCTCCTGCTGTCAGGGACCATGCTGTGTGTGTCACAGCCGACAGCAGGAGGGGAGGTCGAGGTGAACTGTGGCACAAGGGGACCACATTCCTGGGCCTTGTCTTTCACTCTGACTGTCTTTCTATTTATCTACCGCTGTCAGCCCGCCTAACAGCATGTGGGAGCTTACTGCATAGAAGGGAGTAGTGCTGCTTAGCTAGACCAGTCTCAGTTGGAGACAAAGACAGGCAGCAGACAGGCAGAATACAAAGAGGCCGTTTTAAGATTTAGAAAGCGAAAGGATAGCAGTTGAAAACGTGTAGAAACTCAATTGGAAATAGTGCTTTTGCTGTTGTGTAATCATGGTGAAGTGTTTGATCCGCATCAAGACCAAGGTGAATGTTCATCTGCGTATGATCAACCATTGTTATCGGGATGTGAAGGTGCGTGTGCTGTCTTTGGGACCCAGGCTTTTGGGCAAGGCTCTGGGAGTCCTTCCCCTTTTCCCCGCTCTACCGGGGGGATCTTCAAACTCAGGCTCTGGACCTGGGTTAAGACAGGAGTCCAGGGCTCCTTCCAGGCTAGCTGTTCCACTCCAGTTACATGGCTGCAGCCCAGCAGGCAATCGTGCAGGTAAAAATCAGGCTGGTTTTGTTGGATTGAGATATTTTGTGATAGATTTCCTGATTTTTAAAAGTGATTTTTTTGTGGTTATATTTCAAAACATTACAGTATTAAGTGACTGTAAGACCTATTGCTAAAATCTAATGTGATAGATAGAAAGTTTGCACTGTGATGAACCTCCAAAAAGCAGCTGTGAGAATATGAGAACTGAGTAAGTTCCTAGAAGACATCGGTTTTATGTTGCATGCTTGCTTTGGGGTTACAGTTGCCATTTGTATTTCCTTGGACATAGATTACATGATGTGAAGGCTAATTTTCTTCTGCATAAGTTGTGAAAAGCTAGCCATTAAAAAGAAATCCAGCTTCCCTTATGACTATATTAGCATAAGAGATGTCAGCACAGTGTTAAAGAAAGCACAAATGTACCAGAATATTCTGGCAGCTCAGCAAGCCAAGCTCCAGAGGCTTGTGGAAACTTTGCTTCAGAACTAATTAATAAGGAACAAATGAACGTAATTTCCCTTTAGACCTCCTCTTTTATGTGCTATAAGGGACAGGTTCTTTATATCCACTTTTATATCTATAACTTTCAGACATAATAAGCATGTCTTTTCCAGGCATCTACTAGTTATGTGGATATTCATGAGCAACTATTAATTGCTGCATACCTATAAAAACTGCCTATCCAATGCAATGGCACCTACATGTGTAAAGCTGTTATTTCCAATATTACCAGATCAGCCTGCAAAAACAACATGATGGATAGTCTGTAAGTCAGTCCTCGATTCTAGGTATTTTAATACCGCCTGCTTTCAGAAGAGAAAAACAATACAAAATGATGACTTAACAATCAAGTAGGTTTGCAATCTACAGTCTATTTTATGGGGTAGTGGTTCACACATGAAAGATCCATAGTTCAAGACCAGAGGGAGACACAAATCCTACTGTACTCTTAAGTGCTGTTTTCCAGGCTGGATAAATAGGAGGATTGCATCTGGAACGGTGTCTCGCACAAAATCTGCGCCAAATAATACATGTGGATCCATCTACATCCACGCATTGGGGACAGACAACCTCTCTATGTTTAAGATTAGGGTTAAAGCTTTCCTTTTATAATATTGTTTAATTTAGTTAGGGCTGGATCAGGTGACCCTTAATCCTTCTTTAGTTATGCTGCAATGGGCCTGTTAGAAGAGTATTTCTTCTCCCTTAGTTCTTCACTCTTCTCCACTCATCTGTTTTCATTCTCTTTGTGCTTTCACACAATCTCTGCATTTAATTATTAGTTTTATTAGTCTTTGGTTTTCTTCCACAGTGTCACTTTTGTCCTGTCTCCCTCCCTTCACGCCCCAACCAGTCACAGCAGATGGCTGCCCCTCCCAGAGCCCGTTCTGCCAGAGGTTTCTTTCTGTTAAATGGGAGTTTTTCCTGTCACCAACTGCTTGCTCATAGAGGGTTGTCTGATTATGGGGGGGGGTGTCTTCTCTGTATTAATGAGAGTGTTTAGTGCTTTTTAGATGAAAGTTCGTTATTGTCCTGGATCCCGCATCTAAGACAAAATCCCTTTTTTAAGTGGTGCAAGGAGCACCAAACTTCCTTCCGGTTATTGAATCTTATGAACTCCTGTCTTTCCCTGCTGTTTGTGTCAGGTTTGGAGTCCCTTCGAGACAGTGCTCACTCCACACCGGTGCGCTCAGTTTCGCATGGCGACTCCTTCATGCCTTCAAGGAGCCAGACGGTAGATGGCAGTGAGGCAAGCACGTCAGCAGTCATCTCAGATGAGAACTACAGCCCCTCTGACAGCGTGCTGCCTACACCCGTGGCAGAACATGGAATGGAGATGCCTTTGGCTCGTCACCTCAATGGTGCCCCCTGCAGCATTGACGAGGAGGAGTCAGAGGCAGGGACATCGAAAGAGGGGCAGGCCACAGAATTTGGGCACAGCAGGAGAGAACAACGTATGGTCAAGAGGAGGCCCGCAACATCTAGCGAGGTAGAGGAGCTCAACAAGTTTATCCTGAGCGTGTTGCGTCTCTTCCTGGTTACCATTGGACTTCTGTTCGCCCTGCTGCTGCTTCTCATCATGCTGACAGAGTCGGACCTGGACATTGCCTTCTTAAGAGACATCCGCAAGACACCTGAATTCCAGCAGTTCCACTTTGAATACTTCTGCCCTCTGCGGCGCTGGTTCGCCTGTAAGTTACGATGGATGGGAGGTTTCCTTGTTAGTGAGGCAAAGTGAAAACAGACCAAATGACTCAACAAAGGCCTGCGCTCATGGAAATTGGATACAGATAACAGACAGGTCAGAAGAGAAGGCAAGAGGAGAGAAATGGATGGCTCTGTTCCTGATTTCAACTAAGCTTCTCCCAGGAATAATCCTGTCACAAGCCACGTACTGTCCCCTGAAGAGCCTTGTTTATTACGTTTGACCATCACTACGAGGAAAGGAAATGTTACTTTAGAAATTCAGGTCATCAAGGTATTTTATTTTTTCACAAAATCACAGGAGCTGGGTTTAATTTGAAAACTGTATCAAGTATGCCTGAGTTCTCTTCTTCAACCACAGATAATAGTTGCCTTTATTTTTTTATTAATTTATATGTTGTATCATCACTGTAATACAAAACGATCTGAGGTGTTGGGGTGCAACTGAGAGTTTAAGACATTTAAAAGATTTAAAAATGGAGGGCAGACTATATCATCAGTTTTTTATATCAAATCAACAATATTCATGGTGATTAAATGTTATTATGGCTGCTGTTTTCAGGTGGTGGGCTTAGAGAAAGCGTGAAATTGACAAATAAGCATTACTGAATGTAGATGAGTCCTGAGTCAAACGTGTTTGCAAATATTATAGTTTTATACGATTCTTAGGCAGATGCAAATAGACGTTACACATTTCTCCAGATGTACTTTACAATCCCAGATCTGAAACATTCAATTTAAAAACACTGCTAAACGACTAGTTGTAGTAGCTTTGTGACACGGGTGTGTGATGGTGCTGCCCTGACAGAAGACTTTATTAGCGGCCAAACATCTGCTGACAGTTTTTGTCCAGACACTAGGGAACTGTTAAAGTTTCATCATCCAATGACTAGAAATTAAGCCTTTTTAAGGATATAAATAAGTAATGGAGTTTATAGGTTTACTGTTTAAGAAATAGCAGCCAAATAACTCTAATAACTACAATGAACTTCTGTGCGTGAGGAACAGTTGTCACTTTGCTGTAGTTACTTTTACAGTAGTTATAAAGGTGATGGGACTATGTGAGCTAGCGCTATAATGGTAGTCAAGTGTCTGGTCAGTTCTTTGACTACTGCAATCTGTAGGAGTAGTTCATCTTGATGTGCAATACTGTTAATATAAAAAAAGCAGATCCTTTCTATCAAGGGAAATTTGACTTTGTTTTACCTTTGTAAAGTGCAAATATTAGTGCAATTTTCCAACAGTAAATAGTTAAGAGTTTGTTTTTAGTTGAAGACCCATGTTGAGTGACTGTCCTTCACCTTTGTTTAGCTCTGCTCTGTTAAAAAAAGTTATGCATTTATGTGTAATGGCTGAATATATTTAAATCATTTTTGTACCATCTTGTTAACGCACTGACAGTTCCTCACAGTGACTTTTAATGTACTTGAAGCTGTTTTTCGTTTGTTTTTGTTGCAGTGGATCTATGGTTTTCAGCCCTGCACTCACAAATGAGCCTAAGATAAGTCATGTTTACGTCGTTCTGCAACCTTCATCAACACCAACCAAAGAAACCGCTGTTGTCCCATACTTCTGTCAGTTTGTGTCAACAGATGGCAAAATAGTCTGCTGTCCTTCTCCGGCCTTATTTCTTGTATTTCACAGGTTAGCCTACAGTGTGTCTTTACAGCCCAGAGCAACAGAATCAATTCAAACTATGAGGTCAGTTTTCACTCTAAAAGTATTTGCCCTTTCAACAAGCCTACAAGTGCTTAGGATGCTGTGTGTATACAAGGAGCAATCAAAAGATTTTGTGGCTCTGCCCATAAAAAAGCAAAAAATCATACCTGATATTAGCTTGGCTTAGGTCACATGTTGCACACATCTGAACGTCTTTCAGTGCTGTTGACATTTTGAGAATGCTCCCTGGAAGTGGTGTCTGACCACTTGCACTTACCTGTGGGCAATGTCATCATGGACCTCAAACTCACGCAGAGAGCTAAGATGAACTTTCTGTTTTCACCCAACCATCATGTTGACTTTCATCACTGGAGATGAGAATCGCAACTCAAAGACCAAACAGTCAACAGTGTTCAAACCTGCAGGCGCCACAACAGTTCAGGAGCTGACCAGTCTATTTTTCATGAAGTTGCACACTGAATAATTCCCCCAGGGTCGACACCGGGTTGTCCCTTAATGCCCTGAAGCTTTAAAGGAAGCACATTTGAAGCAAACCACCTCAGCTGTGGCAACAGCCAGAGATCCATGCATGCCTTCCCAATTTTGTCTCCCTGAAAAGTTCATAGATTCTAAAAATGAAATTCAATCAATCCCTGTGAAGGGTTTTATTGCCCCTAATAAAATATCTCTGTGGAGCTGCAAAACATATTCAGACCTTATGATGAACATGACACAGCCTGTTAGCTATGGATTATCAACATTAATAACTGATACCACATGCTTGGGGATTTATATGAATATAAATATATCAAATAAACCTTGTATTTTTAACATTAATACCATGTTTTTATTGTATTAAAACGTTTAGAAATTTGTTAACAAGAAATAAAAATTTTAAAAAACTACTTCCATGTAAAAGCCTAGAGTCCAACCTCTGTTTGGGCAAATTATTCAAACTGAAAAAAGTCTATTTTAATTATTAGTTTGAATTTGAATTATTATTTTGATAATTGGCAATGAAAGAAAACAAACCCTAAAAACATAGCCATTGCTCATTTTCATTTCAAAGTATTATTTGTCACAACCACACACACGTGTAAAGAAGTTTACCTTAACCCTTAATCCCTGCGATATCTCAATATCAGAAGAAAGTGAAATTTCAACAATGTGTTTCAGTTTTTCTGCATGATAAAGAAATGCTGCTGTAAGAAATGAAAGAAATCTGTCAATATCTTTGGACTTAAATTGTAAGAAATAAATGCATGAAATTACATCTCACCGCCCAAACTTAATGTAATTATCAAACAAAGTGACCTAATTTCTATCAGGTATGGTTTATACACTGTTTTTTTTTTTTTTTTTGGCAGAGTTGCAGAATTTTTGGATCGCACCTGGTATGGTACAACATGCTGAATAGACATATGTCATACCAAAAAAAAAAAAAAATTAAGCATGAATTATGTATGCAAAAAAGGATTTCAGTTTTGCAGGTTCCTGTAGGTGATTTAGAAAGTTGATGTGTTCAAATCTTATTCAAAGTTAACACAAGAATGATTGCTTTGAGAGTTGCTGTAGTGTTCAATGTGGAGCTTTAAATGCTGGTTTTATTTTTGTACCCAGAGTGAAAAAAACAGAAGTATTAGCACCAGTGTTTTCCCCTTTTACCACAAAGTTTAGAGAACAACATAAGCATCTAATGAAATATTTATATTTTAATTTAAAAAAACAAAAACACAAAAATAGATTTTGGGGTTGTTTTCAGACTTGACTTATTTAACCTCCTAGGACCCAGCGTCCACGTATGTGGACATCACATTTTGGGTTGTGTAGACAAAATACTAAATTTTCCTCTACAAGGGTCTGATATCAACATACGAGGACACGATACTGCCACTGTTCTAGCAAAATTTAAAGTGAATGTCCTAATATGTGGCCCTCATTTTTCTCAGAAACAAAAATGAGGTAAAAAAAAAAAAAAAAAAAGCATGTAATTCTTTGTTTTTACATTCATCGGGTCCCAATCAGCCCAAATAGCAAAGCGAAATTAAAAATGCGAAAGAGTTCAGGTCTTAGGAGGTTAATTTAAATGGTGTTCTGTGGTTTTTGATTGATGCGAGGCAATTGTGTACTGAAAACTACGGCTAGTAAAGGAGAACATTTAGCTTTTTACTCACCTTTATGTCGAAAAATCTACAACTAAAGCAATCGGAGCAATAAATGTCAGATGTAATAACCGTAAACTACAAAATGTTTGTCTGAGTCACACAAACTGTTTTAAATCCCCTCAAAAGGTGAAACGGTTTGCAGATGTATGCGTGTACCAGCAGTGGTAGACCGCTCTCTGCGATACAGAAACTTCTCCAAAAAAATCTTTTCATGTAAATCGTGTTTGGTTGTCTATCTTAGACTAATTTTTGACTGAGTTTATAAATGTATCACATACAGGTTTACTTGGCAGAAACAACTTAACACCTGGCGGCATGGTCAAGATTTCCAATGGAAGAAAACAGGTATATTTTTAAATAATTTAAACAGCATTAGTAGCATTTTTAAACTGCCTGAACCTTTCCTTGTGCAATGTAGTTCACTGGCACGGTGACCAAGGGGTAAAAGTTCCACTAATAAGCAACTCTTGTTTTCAGTTTAATGAATGATGTAAACAAGGCCTCAGACATGGCCTTACTGTAAGCTTCCTTCCTGTACCATGGCCCTGCACATGGAAATGTCTCTGTAAGCATGTGTCCTGCATTTATTACCTCCAAACAAGACTGCTTATTTCCAATCACTGAAGGAGGACTCGTGTAATCTATTTATGAATAAATATCATCTATTCTTGACAACTGGGAGCTAGTCTGGCTACAAGTTCAATTCTGAAGTCACAGAAGCAGTAAATAAAAGCATTTAGTGTGAAATTCAGTGAACAGTGCAACCCAGATCAGCACCATGTGGAGTTTTTCATTGCATCCCTGCTTGAAAACAGTAAAGTGTGGTCAATCCTCTCTCATTCTCACACATGCACACACACACACACACCTTATTTTACCAGCTTCAGGTGATAATGATGCTGTCACTACTGGTGAGATTCACAGCATTCATGTGTACAGTATTTTGTAATAAAATGTCTATTTATTATGTTTACTTTACAAATGAGAAAACAAAGGAAATTAACACATAACAGGCATTTCCAAAAGCACTTTCACTGACAGAGAGACTCAGTGCAGAAATGACATTTACATCACATAAACCTTACATAAAATAATAAACCATGAATTTTTCGAATTGGACTCTTATGTTAAAGAAAATCCAAATAAACTCCAAATATCAAAATAAACCAGTCTACACACTGACCTACTGTAACTTGTGGCAATATATGACATTAAGTTTCTCTGTCACTAGTTGTGTCAAAACTGGTTGTGATCATGGAAGTGTACCTGTCAACAACAATAGATGAACAGTTGGTTAGTCGTTACCCTGCCAAATAAACATGACAAACATGATAAATCTGTCAGAGTAAAAGGTTTCAGAGGAGAAAATGGATATTTGAAGACACTAAAAACAGTCAGGAGGCACTAATAGAACGCAGGTCTACATGTGCCAGAGAGCAGCCACACAAGCTTTAAACTGAGCTTGTATGACTACTCTCTGAATACTGCCCATGGAAAAGAAAAACAATTAAGGTCTTGCAGCGGCAGCACCCTGCTGTGTGCATGCTTCTTTGCAAGTCTGACAGTTTTAAGAAACACTGGGTAGAATAAGTGAAAGAAGAAGAAAAAAAAAAAAAAAAGGCAGCCATATGAGGAAAATGTGTCTGACATCCACCAAGGACACAATTGCAAACACAGGAGTGGGTTCAAAACAGGCTTATCCTGGAGTTAAGGCTTCATGTCATTTGAGAAGTTGAGCTCATTCAGTCTTCATGAAACTGAAGCATCGACTTACAGTAGGTTGGAGAAAAGAATACATTTGTTTCCTACACTTTACTGAATAAGATTAATGCAAAGATTTAGTGAGACAATCATGTGGCAGACATCCAGTGTGCAGTATAATGTCTGGATGGGGAAAAATTAACAGTAAAACTGAGAAGAGCCAAGCTGCTTTAAACTGACAACAGCAACTTAAAACAACACATTAAACAGTGCAACACAGCATGTTGAGTCAAAGTGGATACAACAGTAGAAGACCACATCCAGTTCCATTCCAAATTTCAGTTGGCATGAAAGTTTTAACTGGAACAAATCTAAATATTATAAGGTGTAAAATGAGAGGAAGCACAAGATAATCCCTTTGTTTAAATCTAATGTAGCTATAAATGTGTATTTTGTGAGCAGTGAGGAAGAAAATTCTGCTACTTTGCTAATGATCCTGCATTGCCTCACTGCAACATGTCTAAGAATATGACTCACAATTTGATATGATTCATTTCACTGCTTCAGGTGTGTTACTTTGCTTTAGTATAAGAATAGTAATGTATTTAAAGCTCTAGTGAGATACAGAATGAAGATGCTATATTGGAAGACTTGTCTAGTTAGAAGTTGATAGGCTGAAAATCCAGATTGTTACCAAACTGTGTCCCTGCTACCTTGATGAACCGAACCAAGACCGGCTGATCAGACATTTTTTTGGTCTTCAATTTAGTCAGAAAAGACGTGAAGGCGTCCCGACGCATTTCCACCCAGCAAGGCATTCCTTGTAGGATGGAAAGCAATGACAGAGAGGACTGTGCTGAGATTCTCACTGTCCATGAAGGAATGTTGGAGTTGACCGCTTTCATGGAACACCTGCACCCTCCTAGGCTTCATCATGCTCCCCACCACGAAGCAGTCTTCCAGTTTGGGGTCCCACGCAGCTGATAGTTTGGTCAGCCAGCGACCTGTTTGCATGTCATGTCTGCCAATTTAGATTGAGAAGGCATGTTGAAAGTACACAGTTATTAACACAGAGATGACTTAAAAGAACAGGAAAAGTTTAAAGTTCAATTTAGTGGATGTACCTGATGGTTGTCAGCAAGGGAGATTTAGTAGTCAGTGTAGATGTGTCATATATCCTGTTAAAATAAATAAAGAAAAAAGGACATTGTGTTGGAACTGAAAAAAATTAAGCATATACAGCATGTCAGTGATCCATCAGCTTCACCTTATATTGTTATCCATACAGGAAGTAAGAACCCTGTTTCCAGTACAAGGGGAGAAATAAGCACTGGATATGCTTAAAGAGTGGCCATGCAGCTGGGACACTGCCTGGCTTTTGGTCTTCTTCAGATTTCGACTGTCATAAATACTAACTACCCTGCCAAAAAAAACCCACACACACACACAAAAAAAACAAACAAAAAAAAACAAAGCATACACTTAAAATTTAAAGACAGATTCACATAAGAGATGTGTAAACATTATAAAAAATTTAAAAAGCCCATACTTGCTTTCAGCCACCACAAAGTACTGCTTCTGTAAAGGGTGGACGTTAACACAACGCAATGTCTTGGGGTCCAGTGTGTGGAGGGATTCATGGGAGTTTCTGCAGATGAAATAACATACTTATAAAAATGTTTGAGTGCAACATTAAAGTTGTTTAAAAGAAAAGAAAATGTACTACTTTCATTACTTTAAGACTATGTCATTATCTCACCCTGGGGTGCGCCTGTCAACAATGGCAACCTCTCCATACCAGTTCCCGACCACTAGTGTCGAACAGTCATGTGACATGAAGTCAAACGTTTTCAGGCCATCTTCAATATCATACACCTAGAAAACGGACAACCTTTTTTATTCGTGGATCACAACGTAACCAGATTGAACTAAACTAATGAAGGTATCTTACATCATCAAAAACAGCCTTCTCTACGTCCATGCAGCGAAGGGATCCATCGTAGCTGAGGCTCAGCAGTTGTGTGGGATGAGACTTGGAGAATGCCATGCAGCCCACTGGACGGGTGTGGGGCTCAAAGAGCAGGACACCATCCTCACCCCAGTCACCACCCTAGAAGAGCATACACATGCAGTAAATCAGTGGTTGGAATTCATTTAAAATAAATAAAGATTTTCAGAGCGAAAAAACCCAAAAAACAAACCTGAATTCAAACATGAAGCAGGCCAATTAGCCTGAGGAGAACACTTGTGAATTTTTGCAGCCTGACATGAAGCTTTACTGTTGAGACACTTTCTACCATCTAGTGGTCAAGAACTAATGCATAGTTAAGGCAAAGAAAACTCACCAACTTCCAGAGTCCCACTTTCCCCCACTTGTCGCCCGCAGCCAGCAACAGGCTGCTGGTGCAGGGGTGGAAGGTTGCAGAGAAGATGCGATCCTTCACCACTTTGGCCACTTTGTCCTCATTTACCGTCATATTCTTCAGAGACGAACGGTACCTGTGTTCAGACATCAGTGCACTTGTTTGTTCATCTGTTTCTCAGGTTCTTCCAAAACATCTGACCCTCAGTACATCAAGAGTCACTTTTTGTAAACTGTGCAGTAATCTTACATCCAAATAAAAATATTAAATCTTACCCTTTTAGGTCAAGCTGTATCTTTTTATCTACTTTTACATCCTGTGAAAAGAAAAGCATTTTCATGACTTCCCAATCGAATAAGAACAGTTACTACAGTGGATATGCATAAGAAATTATGCTTGTGGCTAATATGGGCAGTATAAAGTATTCACATTTAAGTAGGAAAGAAGGGGGGCAACATGTTAAACTGAGTGAGATTGTAAATAAATATTGTATAGGAAAAAAAAGGGAAAATATCATAGAAAGCTGACTCTTACCTCAGAACAGAGCTCAAGAAGTTGTGGAGGCAGCTTGCTTCCTTCTTCCACATTCACTGGATCCATGGGCAAAGGGCCAGAGGGCTTCTTTGCTGGTGAAGACTTGAAAGCAAGTAAACAACTATAATGAGTAACATACCCAGAGAGGAAGAACGAGAAAAAAAAAAAGCTAAAGACACTTAAGATGCAGCAGTGGAGCTGTGTGAACTGACACATTACAGATGCATTATTAGACTATATGTTGGCACCTGTTCATAAATAAGTGTCCCTCTCGGTTCAGGAGGAAGCTCCAGGATCTCTGCTTCTTTTTTTTGGAGTCGCAGTGATTTGCGAGGTGGCACGACTTCTTTTACAGCAGCATGTGCCCTGCAATCAAAGAAATTTAACATTACAGGAGGCCCAAAAAGATATGTTTCCTATTTTAACATGACACAGGGTCAGGATGAATTCAAACCGTTTTTCCAAACATAAAACTTTCATAAAAGTTACTTTTTTCTTGTACCTAAGGACGTTGAGTTGACAAGTCTAGTCTTATTTCCTGAGCTTCAAAAAGTTCAGTCTCAAAAACAAATACAAAGTATATTATAGGAGCACTGTGATGTTCCACAGAATACATGGGAGGGGAAAAACCATGTTGTTCTCATAATTTCTGCACCACTGTGGTTTTCCACAGTATCACGATGCCTGATTACTCCGACTGTACCGTGTGAGACCTCTCTGTGATGGCTTTGGTCGAGTCAGCTGCTTGAACTCCTCAGTGGCCTTTAAACAAAAGAAAACAATAATTGATACTCTAATAATCCAGACAAATGACAGAATCACAGATATGGTCCTTTTCATAAGGATTTATTTCTCACTCAGTCTACCTGGGTTAATCACACCAGTAAATATGGCTTGTAGCTGGTCTAAATATCTACTGTTGCTGGTCGAATTTAAACTTTATGTTGATGGTGCTGATAGTGATAGGTTTAGGTCCATGAAAGATTTGCAATGCAGATGATAAAGGGCAGATTTAGTCAATAATATACCTGGAATAAGTTGATAGAAGACAGAAAAGCTTGGTTCTGTCTGATGTTCTCCAGGCGCTCCAGTTCATAGGCAGAAAGTCTCCCATACCCTTCCTGTTACACAAAGATACAGCACTGACACACTGCAAGAAAATTGCCGATTTCAAGTCATTAGAAGTTCCTTAAACTACCATGAGCTGGATGACTGAGAACCTGCACAGACACCTTTCTGTCAGTCACAAAGTCGAATTCAAACTGTGCCAAGTTTCCATACTTACAGGCGCATGCTCCACGTCACTGTTTTCAGCATCCTCCTCATCTTTTGGTTGCTTATTCTGACTACCATTTTCAGCGACAGCTTTTGTTTTCTATCAAGAAATTACGACAGAATTAACAAATCGTCAAGTTTTAAAATGACTGTTCGACCCCATCACTGTGAACGAGCTCTCACCCTTTTTTTCTTGGGAGTTTCATGTTCGGGAGAGTACTGGAGGCGCTTAGGTGCAAAACCGTTTCTAGATGATCGTCGCACTGTCGCCTCGAGATTCTCAGGGGTCATTTCCTACAAGGTGTCCCTCGTTAACATTTTAGTCAGAGACATTAAGGCACTCATTCAACTTTCTCACCGAAGATTTAGCGAACTCACAACACACCTCCACTTAAAACTGTGCTTCTTGATGCTAATGCTATGAGGTCGCTGCCTAAAACAGGGAGGATAAGTTTAAAAACAGGAAACCACATTAAAACAAAACTACTGTACCTTCACAAGCACAACAGCTTCGCGCTTTGTTCGGAGAGTCGCCATTTTGGTTCATTTACGACGACAGGTACGAGTATTTGTTTGAGAGAAGCGAGACGTGAGCACCTCACAAGTGACAACTATTACGGTCATGATAATTACAAGGGGGCGCAATTGGCGCCACATGCCGCAAATGTTTTGTAACTGGTCCTCCCCTTCTGTTGTGAAACAGAATCCTGGCACCTGATTGGTTTATATTTTTACGTCACGAGAAGAAAGGTTTAGGTCCCTCCCGCCAACAACCAAGCTGGCCTCAGCTTCTGCTGGGATGATGTCGCCATCTTATGGCAGGATAGGGGAATAGCAGTGAGAGGAAAGTCATGGTTATTTATTCACAAATTGGTTAACGTTTAACAAACAAACTGCCAACGTTTGTCAGTGGATAAAACAGAAAATCTATATATATATGAGAGAAACACACATTACATTAACTTTTTTATTTGCAAAGTATACAGAAATAGATTAAATAGATAATCAAAAACCTAAAATATGATTAATTGTCCTGATTTTGGGCCTCATAAGATTCTCAACAAATGTTCTATAATCAACAATGGTGCATAAAAATAAATGCTGCTGTAAAATCAACATGTAATCTTTATTTGTTTAGTTTGGCATGTAATTTGCAAAGGCCTGCAGGGTCTTGAGTTGAAATATGTGGCCTGTATTGTTTCCATGGAGCACTCAAAATTTTAATGTCTCAGTTTTAATAAAAAAAAACATAATAAGGTGTTTAGAAATTAAACTTCCAGAAAACATGTTAGAAACCCTAAGTTGACATCAGGCCTTTAGGCTGAATAAAATACATTTCGATACACACATGCTCAAGAGTTTCCACTTTGTTGCCCTTTTATTCAGATGCTTAAGGTAGCGGGTAAGAAGAGCAGGCAGCCAGTCCACACATGTTTTTTCCACGCTCAATCAAAAAATATCTGATGAAATAAAAAGGAGAGATATCAGCAATTCTTGCAAGCTGTTACAAGTCATAAAGCTCGGATACACACAGACTATATTTACCCATCCTTTCCCCAGGCTGTGCCCCAAGAGTTCTTCACAATCCAATACGGCACGTCGTTCTTCTCAGTGCCATACCCCACCGCCAGGACTGCATGATTCACTTTGTCTGTTGTGTTCTTACACTGGGTGCTAAATAGACAAAACTAGATCAATAGAACACATGTCTTTTGAAGGTTGAGTGGGCAGATTGTCTCTTTCAATATTATATTACATCCTACATTTGCAAAATATGTGGTGTAGCTGACTTATATGCATAACATATAAAATATTTTAATCTTTTCAAGCTAGTACTATGACAGTCATCATAGAGACACTTCTTTATACACAGTCCTCCATTTGTAGTTTTCAGAGGCTTAAAAACAATTGTTTTATACTTCTTTGCAAATGATGTTATCCAAATAGTAAAAATATGTTGTTTGTCTGTCTAAATTAGTGTATAAGTAACAGAAACAAAGTGGGGCTAGTATATTCTGGTCTGCTCTTAAAATCCCAGACCAGCTCTACTTCTTGAATAGTAGTATGTGCATAAGCGCTTGTTGAGTTATCAAGGTCCTGATCTCACCTGGAGTAAACACCTTCTTTGTAGTGCTTAAAATCAGCTGTAACGTCAAAGCCAAAGGTGACAGGGTTGAGCCGGGCCACTGCATCGACCATGGCCTTTTCATCATACTGTGAATGGGCATACACAAATTATAACATGTACCTGAGCAGGTCGATGTATGAGGAGTTCCCTATTTACTATAAAACAGTTGCTTTTTTTAATAGTACAAATTAAACTTCCAGAAAACATGCTTCAGACAAACTGCTTCAGATTATTTAAAACAGTTACTCTATTTCCCCCAACAAGTAACAACAAAGACACATTTTACTGTATTGATCTGTTATTTTGTTAACCAGCATATGCAAAGGCACATTTATTGTACAATTTCATCCACAGTGCAATTTTATTTGTTCACACACTCACACTCGTTATATTGACAACATCTCGGACAAACGCAGCTGCAAGTGAAGGCTCAAAATGGCATTTTCCCTCCTAAAACAGGAAAGATTAAACTTTTTTTATTGTATATTTTATCATATGTAAAATATAAATAAATGAAGATTTTACTCTCAAAAATAATACAAAGGCTTTGTAGGGATAATCCTCCTCTCTCATGAGACCTTTGCTGTATTTGATGTACTCGAATGCCTGACTGGGGAGCCCACTGCAATAAACCACACAGCTTTTGATTGGTTGAAATTCTATACTTACATTATTATGCTGTTTCTATAACATAAAATGTCCCACATGTTATAGTTACAGGCCAGACAAACATGATTCCTACCCAAAGCATCCATAGTTGCTAAAATTTCTGGAACAGTCCAGCAGCTGCTGCTCCGACTAAAACAGAGATAAATAAAGAGCGTTCATCATATATACTCAGAAACAGTGGATACTTTTCTTCTGCCAGCTATATTTGTGTATAATACTAAACTCTTACCAATTGTATTAGTTTCCCAGTAGCAATAGCATTCACTGACTCCAGACAGCCAGTGGTGGAGAAGGTCCAACAGCTGCCACAAAAACCCTAAAGATACAAACACGACACAACTCAAGCAACTGATAATGCAGTTATGTTAAAGAGGCACTTCACAAATATTTAAATGCTTACCATGATAATTTTTGGTGCTGTAAAATGTAAATGAAAACAGAAGGAACCATCTGTAAATCAAACTCTCTATTTGGAATATTTAATAATATCATATATTACAGAATATATTCTCTCAGAGGTTGTGACTGAGGTATGTTGTTTAAAAAAATTTGCACATGTAGAAAACATATATCTTTATTTGTTTCTCACTTATCACTTTAGTCATGAAATGTGTCCCATCACATGTTTCTCATAGAATATAACTGTAAAAATGAAAGTCAAAAAAGGGTAAATATTATAACTTACATGCAATAACTTAAATGCAAAGTTGTTTATGTTGAAGCAAAAAGAAATGTCGAAATTTTTTTCCTCTCCTTTCATTACATAAAAAAATCTGACACTGTGTATTTGTTCGGAAAGGTGCTACATGTTTAAGGTTTAGCAAAATATTTCTGGAGATTAAACACAAGACATAATGTTTTTAGTAAAGCATGGTTTGTGCTTCAATGCAACTCAAAGAAAGCATGATAAAATACAGGCTTTGTACGACTTTGTAAATATTGTACTTTGCACAATATTTCTTTAACAAAAGGAGAATATGGCTATAAAGGCTTTAAGAGCTATAGAACGTATCAGGATACCTGATTCTTCACAGGAGTCACAAAGTCGCCCTTCATCCTCCAGTCTACAAACTCAGGATAAGGACCTGTCCTTTTGACATGACTGCCTTTAGTGACTGAGCAAGTCTAAAAGATGCGAAAAATCAAAAGATTTTAAAGGAAATAAAAGACAAACTCTGTACAAAAGCACCTGTTGTGTGAAGTGTTATAAAATTAGGTAATTTACCGAAGGTTGCGTGAAAAGGTAGAATTTCTTGAATTCCTCAAATGTCATGTCTGAGAATTGGTTCAGACCCACTAGATTAAAACATGAAGAGCAGGGTGAGAACTGGATGATAATTTTTATAACATTCTATAGCAGTAAATGTTTTTATTTATTTGTTCTTCATTCTTTGAGGAACATTTGCAGCATTTTGTTGAATCTATGGCAACAAGAACGAATGTTGTTCTGAAGGCCAAAGGAGATCCAACCTGGTACTAGTAAAGTGTACCCAATAAAATATCCAGTGAGTGTATATTGCGTATTTTAAGGCAGAAATTGGAGCAGAACTATACTGTACTTGTGAAGGAGTGATTCCCAGCATTGTGCTGATCAACTGTCCTCTTATTTTGAGTGAACACATGGAGTCTGTGGTGATATTCCTCAGTGCCATAAACTTTGTTGTGCTGCACAAAACCCCCACATAAAAACAGACATAATGAAACAAAGGAAAGAAAATTTTAACTATGTTTAACTATATACAAAAAACCCCCCAAAAGCATCAGAATATAAAGGTCAAAATCTCATTAGTTTAAAAATGCACATACCTCTGAAATCCACTGCTTGAAAGCATATTCTTCTAATGGGAAAGAAAAATTTTAGTGGATTAAGTAACACATAAAATGGACCTGTTATGCTTTTCTTGATTTCTAACAGACAAAGGCTGTTGGAAATATTAACATCAGAGGTGTATGTACAAGTAACCCTTATGAGCCAAAAGCTTAGGCTTTATCCTCATCTCAACACTCTTCTAATCTTACATGAACATCATTCAAATCATTAGCATCATTGGATCTGTATGATCTCTGTGTTAGCGAGAGCAGAAATCCCTAATATGATCATCTCAGGCAAATATCTCTGGCCCCACCCAGCTGCTGTTTAAAAAAATCCCCTGTCTAAAACAGCAGGTTTTAGAGGATCAACTACTTACTGGGCTACACTGAGGACCAGCAGGAAAACTACAATCTGAATCATGCACAACTACCCAAGTAGAATTAAAATCTGGTTACCAAGTACTATGCCTAAGTACAAATTTTAAGCACGTTATCCATTCCTCATGAACACATCAGCAAACTGTCGTTTTCATTCGACAGCTGTAATTTCACATAAATTGAGCACAAAACATTTAGAGTGCTCATATGAAATATGCTTTCATAAACCTTTTAGAAAAATGGAAAATAGTATTAGCTTCATCTCTTCAGTGAAAAGTAGCAAAATTAAACTTATCCCACAAAAAATGGAGACGTTGGTTTCTGCATGACTGCTTTTACAGTATGTTACTGATCATTTTGTTAACAGGATCCAAGGACTGTTAACAAAATGCTTCACCCTTTTCTCTGCCTTTTCAATGTCAAGCAACTGAATTTCAATTCTAGCAACTGCTGCTGCTGAAAGAAATGTCAAGTTTTAAAATAAACAACAATAAACTGCTGAGAACCTGGCAAACACTTACCTTTGACTGAAATTAAAGGTGATAAATGGACGAAGCTAAAAATGGCAGTAATAAACCACACAACAGTCAGAGCCATACTCTCCACAGCAGATTACAGCAAGCTTTAAGGGCATCACATGACTTGACTTATTTTTATGACTGCTTAAGAGCCCCTACTACTGAAACCCCCCTTTGAATTTCCCCCAGCAAAGCAACAGTCGTAAAGGTTATGGTCCAGTGCACCCAGTTCAGAACATAGTGTTAAAACAAACAGTGCAGCCTGTGAGACACTTCTCCCCCTGAGAAAGAATAGATTTATTAACAAGAGGTAATCAGGAAAGAATACACTTTTATACAAAACTGGAAATACTACTCAAGCTTTTGAAATAGACTGAAAGATAATTCTCATATCACTGGGTATTGCTCACTGCAAACATTTGATGTGCCTGTTAGAGAGTAAAGATTCATGTGCAAGGGTGGGGTTTAAATACAGTACACATACGGTTCTAGGTATAGATTCCATTTGAACACGTCAAAGTGGTACATGCCTGCCACTTAAGCTTTAGATGTTTTTCTATACAAAGCCTGTAAAAAATACATATAAATATTTCAAGAAGAAGCACAATATTACTACTGTATAGTTCCTGCTAACACATTGGAATAGACAGGATACAGAATGTGTTACACTTATAAGTTGTTTTCAACATTTGTTTTAAAGTATCATACACAGAAAAGTTATTACAGAGTTGAACGATCATAAGGATAACACATTTCGAGGGATATGTTTTTTTTTAACACATTGCACGTTAGGAAATGCATCAGACTGCCTGTACACAGTACTGTACACAGTAAATATTTCTGCTTTATCGGCAAATCGTAGAACAAAATAGTTTACATACTTTTGTGGAATATAATCCATTTCATGATTAAGGCAAAACCATAATGCACTGGCCAAAGAGGATTAACCATAACAACTATGCTATCACTGTCTGAGTGTAAAAGCTGGGAATTTAACTTCCTGAAGTGGCTCAATCTTGGTTACATCTGCTACATACATTGCCTGGTGCTTATACTGTATATACATCATGTTGCCCACCAGGGGAATTATGTGATAGTAAGCAAAGCATAAAAACCCATCTCTCCAAACAAAGAAACAAACAAGCTTATCAGCCAATCGGCAGGTGTCAGGTTGACTCCAGCACTTTCAAATCTCTTGTTACTCTGCGGCTACATAAAAACATCAGAGCACATGATTCAGCTTCAGCCGCTGCAGCGGTCTCACTTTTCCTCCCTCTCTAAGGTGGGACAAGATGGACTGAAAGAGGAAAAATGTTATCCAGATTTGATAGTCTGATGGTTTTAATCATTAAGATTTTCATAAGATCAAATCCTATTTTTGATATTATTACTTGCCTGAATTTTGTTGCAGTAGCATTTTAATATATTTACATTCAGCAAGTCCCTCGTGATCATTGCAAATATTGTTATCAGCCTTGTTCAGTTCAAATCAAACAATAAAATCCTCAAGAATCACACAGATTTATATGGAAACTTGTTTAAAAATAACTCCAGTTGTGTTCGGTTCTCTCTTGATTTGGGGGAGTTAATCTTTATGTGGTAAATGTGAACGTTTCTTGCGAATGAGAACCATTTGGTGGTGCACGTTCCCTTTAGGATATGGCTAAACGAATTTAAAAATAACTTAATGTTAACATGATATTTAAGACAATAAATAACATATAAATACTCTGTAACTATAGAAATAAACCTCTCTGGACTTACACTCAGTCTCTAATAACGAATATACACGAGTCCGTGGGGAGTATATACTAAAAGGGCACTGCCTACTCTGTCTAATACAAATAATAGTAAATATACATTTTGATATATTGTTTATGTACACTCAATATGAAAGCAGAGTGAGAGAGATCATCTTCATGATGAAGTTTTGGGCTCGATTCTCAGGGATGCTTCATACAGGCTCTCCTCATCCAGCACATTACTGCGGTCGAGCAAGTACTTTGTCACCTAAAAAAAAAAATAATAATAAGGAAGACACAGAGAGGGCGGGTTATTCACAGTTTATCCAAGGTTTCCTTTTCTTTACACATTTTTCTTTACACATTTAAAGCAGGAAATGTTGTGTGAGAGCGAGTTCTTTTAAAACAATTGCTGCACTGGTCAGAAAGTACGCTGGTTACTGTGGCACAAATCCAGGCTATAGTCACTTTCTATTATAAATGTTGCATTCTTAGGATTCACTAAAATGTGTCTGCAAGTGTACAGGTTTCACTAATTTTCATCGTTTTATCTTATTTTCAGTTGAAAGGCACGTGTAAGATGGCCAAATCAGATCGGACTCATCATGATAGTAGATGGTACGCACAGCTGCCCACAGAGCAAGAAGATGACTGCTGTTTGAACAGTTTGGAAAAACATGCAGTCATGAGGCTTTGTCTGAATTGGTGTAGTAATGATTACACAGAACATTGGCTGGAACATCAGCTCGTTGAAAGGAAGAAAGTTTCTAGTTTTGATAAGTTTTTTTCAACTTGACACATTAATTAAAAGGCAAAAAAAATTAAATAAGACCAAAGGAAAACTTTCTGACTATGAATAAACTTCGGCTAATCCGAAAGTTGCAGAATTTCAGCAAAGCTGCTCATAGATCATTGCCTGAAAGTCCAGTTTGTCTTTCTTGCACTCGTGTTTCTCTAAAACTAGCTGGATCTTGAGAAAATAGTGATCCTTCAACTTGATTTCCATATCAGTCAAGAAGTAATAAAAAACTTGTTGCACAACTTGTTTCCACTCAGCGTTCTCCCTCAGACTCCTCCTGAAGTTACAGCAATACTCTCAGTTGACAGTCTCACCTTAGGGCATGACTTCACACTGCACAACCATGTGAATAAAAAAAAAAGGTCTCATCACCAGTGATGGTTCTCCACACAAAATTTGAGTTAGACTGAAACAGGACTTCCAGGAAACGATCTAAAAACAGCAGCAGAGCTAAAGGCACAGAAGCATTGTACGAAGAAAATGGTCTGGCAACAGCCAGTTCCTAGAACGTTTTGAGCACGCCTCATAGAGCAATACTTGACAAATCCAGACAAGAAATAGAAAGCTGCAAAACAATGAAAATGAACAGTAACTTCACCTTTGGTTGATAATCAATCTTGTAAGCTGTTTGCTGAAATTGTCGTATCTCTCTGATAATGTGAGATATCTGCAGAAAATGACAGAAAATCACATAAAAGTCAAACGTGTCCAACCATGAAGAATAAATAGATGAATCACACGCATGTGAAAAACACCTTACACGACAGCACAAGGTTAAAGTTAGATGTTCTGTACCATTCTCATCTTGGAGAAGTTGACAAGGTTGTCTTCAGTGTAGTTGGGTGTTCCCTCCTCAATGAAGGCCAAGTCAGTCAGGTACATTCCCAGGTAGGGGACACATGGGGGGTCACAGCTGAAGACACCAGGCAGGTCAGAGAGCCAGTTAACACAAAACGTTTTTAAAAAAGTAAAAAGTTGGTTTACTTACTTCTTCAGAGCTTCTCTCAGGTTTTTGAATCTGCCTTCTGATGACACCAGCTTCTGTAACTTGTCAATCACAGTCTTTGTCTAGAACATAGATCAGGGGAAAAATGTTACTGTCACAAACTCGAAATTTAATCGGAATCTTTATTAACTGGAGAAGACAATGACAGGATTGTTTGAAATTACCATTAGTAGACTCTCTTAGAGCATCCTGACTTTCATTCATTTTGTTCAACTTAAAAAAAAGTCCTTGTTTCATCAAGGCAACATACTGAAGCTGCTAGAAATGCTGATTGCATTCATGAACTGTGTACATGTTAAGTATCGCTCTATGCATCTCTGACTAATTAGGACGTTTTATTTTATTTATGGTAAATGGCTTGTGTCAGCTTGGTCGAGCGACCATGGAGGAAGACATCCAACGCAAGAACCAAAGAGTCAAGATGACCTTTCAGGAGTATGCAAACTGTCATTCAAAACACCTTCCACATCACCATCCTACAGCCTTTTTGACCGAATGGAACAGACAGATTTAAATAACCTCACAGAATATTCCACTAATTGAACTGAACCATTCTGCTTTTACACTCAGGACTCTAGAAGATACCACTAGTTTAAAACATTTACAACTCGCCCCACATAAAAAAACCCCCACCAATAATCAAATTATGATAAATAAATGAATAAATAAATTGCCATGCCCTATACTCGTGCCTTACTCTCCTTCTCCAACCAATAATTGTTATTCCCAGGGCACAATTTTCCCCCCTCACAACACTGGAACCAGGAAGCAGCAGACTTGTGACGTTCTAGCTGACGACTATCATTTATACTCGCTAACATGCATATTATTTAACCAACAGAATTTGTGTGCCTGTGTACTTCAATGTACTATAAGCATGACAATTGGAAATATAACAAGAGAAAATGTCAGTTAAAATATTTATTCTATGGAGGTAATCACAGCTTTTTTCTTACCTTTTTCTGTGTAAGTACTTTTTATCTAACAGTCATACACATTCATACTCTGATGGATGCATGGGAGAGCAACTTGGGGTTAATATCTTGCCCAAGGATATTTGGTACGCCGACCAATAATCAAATTATGAATAAATAAATGAATAAATAAGCAGCCAGGGATCGTACCACCAACCTTCCAATTAATAGATGACCTGCTCACCCTCCAGAGGCACACCAATTATGAAAGGTCATATGAAAAATTTCTAATACCTGCTTGGAAACTTTGAGCCAGGTCTTCTTGAGGCGAAAGATGGAGCTGCGATTGAGAGACGATGTGATCTCCAGCACAGCATTGTAGTTGTGGAGGCAGCGGCCGATGTCGGCCACTGCCACCCATTTCTCAATCACGGCCACCCGCATGTTGACATCATCCCATTGCAGGATCTCTGTGGCAATCTTGTTACTGATCTAGCAAGAAAAGAAACAAATACACATTGATAATATCTACAAATGTTCCGTATCTTGCCCTAAGATATCTATCTAAATATCTTTAGATTAATACTTACATCATTAAAATGCTTGGTAGTTGTCATTATGTATGGAGTTCTCTCATTCTTGTCGTTCTTCATCCAGCCCTGACCGAAGAACTCCCTGTACAAAACAAAATGTTTACACAGAATGAACAAACACATCACGCGAAAAGATATTTCAACATTTCACGTGTGTCCTTCTCTCTATCCTCCCACTCTAACCTCTACAATTTTTATCTGTTTACCTTTGTTTGTATTCTTGTATACACACCTGAGTGTGTGACTGTATGCGTGTGCACTGTATGTGTGTGCACTGTATGTCTGTGTACTTACTCATATGGGATGGCCTTGAAGACCAGGTGATCCAGCAGTGTGAGTTGCTCAGCTATCTCCAAGGCTGAATGGCTCTCGAATGGTTCAGTCTTAGAGTCCTCCATGGCCTGACCACAACAACAAGCAGAAAAAAGCATTACCACAACTAAAGTATAGAAAAAGAAGGGTTTTATTCTGAAAAGGCTTTTTTTGTGGTCTTTTCTCACCATTTGTGTGATCTCTTCGAGGGTGACCTGGTTGTCTCCAGGATCCTCCTGGGTTAGAGTTCTACACCAAAGAAGACATAACTGTTATATGATCTTTGATACATGTTTTTTTCCAAACAATTCTATAACATTGATATAAAAACCCCACTTAAGGAGCTATTAATTTCTCGTTTTTATTCCTTTTTAGTTTGGCTTCATAATATTTTGCACAAATACTTTATAGGGACAGGTGTTTTAGATAGCTCCTGTTTTGTGATGTTGCACCCATTTAAAAGTCTAGTCTGTGTTTCACAGAGGAACAGATAATACTTCTGGGGCTGACGCTCAGTAAAACAAAGTTGAAAATTTAGGCCGAGTTCTGGGCTGATGGATTGTGTCTCCGGTTCCTGTTGTTACTACAGAAAACAAGTTTTTGTCTTGACAAATCCACTTGCAGAAAGCTTTTTTTTCCACTGGGTGCTCACAAACAGTTGTGTCATACATGACTGTAAGAGCAATCAAGCAATGATAACGGAAAACCAACCTGATAATGTTGGCAGCTGCCTTTCTTTCCTGTGTAAGCAGCTCTGGGTCATGCATCACCTCCTCCAGGAAGCCAATTACTCGCATCTTCAACTCTGTGTTCAGCTCAAAGTCCTGAGGATCCACAAATGAACAACCACAGTGTCATTACTGAAGTGTTATGAGCTTTTTTGTTGTTGTTTTTTTATCCTGTGAGGGCACAGAAAGACAGAACCAAACAAGAAAAAGAAAAAAGAAAGAAAAGGGGACTGCACCTGCGAATGTTTGGAGACCCAGTGACGCAGCACATTCAGGACTCGGTTTGTGGCAGCTCTTCTGATAACAAACTCTTTGTCCCCATTTCTCTGGTCTGTAGGGAAACCTGGAATAAAAAGTGAACTCCTAAAGCACAAACTTGTGTTATATACCATCAATATTTTATGATCTTTCTTTTAAAATCACCAGGGGGCTCCTATTATTGTCTGACTTGTCTGGGTGCACCCTAGTGAGGAAGACACTACCTTGATTATATTGATTAACTGATCTCTGTTAAATCTAAACAATATCTAAACACAAGCATGGATTTATAATCCAGTATGGCTAGATTACTAGATTAGAGACTGTTTCAATGAGTAGGCTCCAGCAGATCATCAGCAGAGAACAAAGGAAGCTTCCAGGTAGCCAACAGGCGTCGCTAGGAGTAAACAGAGGTAGTAGCTCTGTAACTGACCTGTGCTGGCAAGGGACATACGACGATACTTCTCCTTGGTTGGTGTGCCTTCATTGGCACCAGCGGTAGCAATGGCAAAGGCTGAGGCAGCAGAAAGAGCACTCCTGTTGTTGTCCAGCTCCCGGCAAGATGACACCACCATGCCATTGTTGAAGGAAAACAGAGAAAACTCTGCAGACAAGAACGCAAATGAATTTAATTTGAAATCATACTTAGATCAATATTGACATAAAAGAGTTGAAGGGCACCTCCTTTGGAAGACAACCATTACAAAAACACTTTCAGTTTACCTTTCTGAGCTTCTTAAAGATTAGGCTGAAAGGTAATTTGTTTATGCTGTACACACAGTACCGCATGTGCATAATCAAACTAAGTTGTTGACCATCGGAGGGCAACAGAGAGCTAAAACAGACGCAGCACAATGCATCATGCAGCTTGTTGCAGTTACATTGTACACTCCACTGTGTCTGCCTCTCTGCCTCCTTCCTTCACTCCCTCCCTTCCTCCCTGCCCTCCCCCATTCAGCCGGGGGCGGTATAGAAGAACACGCACATCGTTGCCAAGGTACAAGGTTTCCTTCCACCTACTCACACGAGGCACTGGCTTCCCTTGTATCCAGCACCGTGGGAAGAGAACACACTGGGAATGAATTGCGCCTGACTACCTATGGGGTGGATGCTCCTTCTCTGTGTTCTACAGGGAGGGCCACGAGGCTGTGGGTGGTTTTTACCAAGACCTTATTTGGCAATTGCTACGCTTATCATTTCCAGAAAAAAAAGTTTGATATAAATCCGCTGTGGCTATATTTATTTACCTGCTCGTCTCATCTCCGCCTTTAAACACGTCTCACACAACTTGACTGCTGGGTGGTAAAAATATTTCATGCTGACTTTGATTCTGACTTCACATTTTTAAACATTGACAAACCCAAACTATGAAATGGGAAGCAATAATGAAAGCTATTTTAACATTTTGTAACATTTCAACAGTTTCATATCGGTGACACAAGCCAAGAAGAAGCAAAGTTAAGCATTTCATAAGCATTAAAGAAATTATTTTACACACATTTTTCACTGATAGATGAGGAGATTAATTCCACTCTCGTATTCTCTCTACAAAAAATTTTGAAGCTACAGCCAGTGACTTTTAGTTCATTGCAGAATGAGTACAGGCATAGAAACAACAAAAACCTGCCTAAGTGTTGTTTCAAAATTCATGAATTGATAACATCTTCTCACGTTCTTGTGTTTGGCTATTTCTTGGCAGGCATGTAACTCTTTTTTGCAAAGATTACAAAAAGAAGATTAATGTTAAGTTTACGCACTGTCTCAGCTAAGCCAACCAGCTTCTGGCTATAGCTTTGTTTTTCTTCTGATGAAAATACAAGAGTCAAAACTTTTACATGTTAGAAATGAAGTGCATTTCCATTTTTAGCCCTCCTGACTCTTAAAAAGTCAGGAAATATAACGTCTAATCTGAAACCTGGCCTGTATTACTTCTACTATGTCTCCAGTGCAATTACACTAGGCAAATCCTCCTTTGATTCCATTTTTGTACATTTTATGGAGGATGAAGCATATGAACAGTAGGCCTGTGGATTTTTTTTTCTACTGACATTATGCATTATTATTGATTTTATTTTATCCCTTTTTTTGCCAAGACACTCCACTGTCAGTAACACTATCCAGTAAACTGCTCAAATTTGCCAGCTCGTACAATCTTGCCAGCTCATTTGTCTTTTTAACTGGTGGGTGTGAATATAAAAGTAGATCACCAGACACTCTTCAACAAGCCTCGGACATGCAAGCTTAAACAGCTTCAGCAAGATTTGCAACACAATTAAATTACTCTACCAGAGTTTTTTGCCTTGACGTTCTTGGGCGTTGATGGTGACTTAGGAGGAGACATTTCTGCTTCTGCGTCGTCACTCTGACTTGGGTCTTCATCGCACTCCTCTCTTACAGACAGATCTGAACAGACAGAGTAACTCACCATTGGGGAAAAAAAGCAACACAGAAGAAGACTGCTAGAAATTTACAGTCATAGGAAGCAGTTCACCCCAAAATAGACTTTGTTTAGGCTGGAGTTTATTAGGAGATACTGCTCATACAGATGTTTGCACTCTTTTAAATATAATGGGACCAGTTGCATCTTTTTTTGTGGTGCCCTAAGTGCCAAAAGACCATCAACATTTGACAAAAAAATAAATACAAAAATGAATCACAGGTGATATGGGGTAAACTGTCCCTTTAAGTTTTACAAAACTTGGCTGATCTTTTACTGTTATGTCACAAAGGATAAGGTTTTAAATAGGCTTTTTAAAAAAAAAAAAAAAAAAATTTTCTACAATACTCCCTCGGACAGAGGCTCTGACCTTGCTTGTTGGCAACAGACTCTTCAGCTTTGCCTTCAGCTTTGGATTCTCCCTCATCAGGGATTTTGCTGGCCATGGTGCTAGAGATGTAGAGCTTGTTGATGTCGAGGGTGGTCTTACTGAAGGGTGACATGGTGGAGTGCATGCTTGCATAGCCATTGGGAGAACAGCTGAGTGCAGCCAAGTCCAGGGCTTTGCCACCCGTGATGATGGGGATGTTGAGTGAAAGTTTGCGGCGGCGGTTGGGAGAGGATGACTTGGTGATGGAGAGTGGAGGAGGAGAGGAGAACTTGCGGCTGGCACGTGGCGATGTGGGTGGCTCGCCGTAGAGGAGTTTACTGTTCTGACTGCTGGCAAAGAAAAGCTCCAAAGAGCTACAGGAGAGGAAAGGGTGAAAGAGAAGAGAAAAAGGAGGCACGTGTGAAAAATGAGGGGTAAAAAGAACATTTTTCACAGCTAAAGAGTAACTTTTTTGAATTTGTGGAGGGGAAAATTCCCACAATCTGACTAGGAACTATAGGAAAGAGGAGAAATGTTAATAAGGGGGGAATGCATGGTGCACTCTGTGTCTGTACACAGAAGCAGTAAGGGAACGCGTTAACCAGAAGGCTCTTTGGGAGCTCCTGACTCTTTTATTTAAGCTACATTGTTTAAGACAGCATCCTCCTTGCACTGAGAGCCACCCCCTCTGAAGGCCTATAAATAGCATGTCAAGTGACAGTGTGGGAGGCACGGGTGCTGCCAACAGCAACCAGCCCAGGGGAGGCCCACAGAGGCATGGAGAGAGAGAGAAAGCCAGATAGTGGGGAAAGTTGGAGAAAGAGATAGAGGTACACCGCAAAAAAAAAAAAAAAAAAAATAGCAGTGGCAAAAACAGAGATACAGAGAGGGAGGGGGTGAGTCGAGCAACATAGTGGATATGGATTCCACCACAGCAAAGGCTGGTGGCTGAGAGTGGGCGAATGGGAAGCCTCCAGCCCTGTATGGTGTTAGCTGCAGCCATGTTGTGTCTCCTTGCCTAAAATTATAAGAAAAATAAAAGCAGTAATTTAAAGAGATGAGCAAGGAGCATAGATTGGAATGATGAAGGCTGGGAGCATTAAGACAGGAGAGGGGCAGAAGTACAAAAACAGGAGGCAGGAAGAAAATAAAGGCATAAGGCAGAGTCGAGATTCAAGAGAGGAAAGCAAGTAAAGCAGGATAGAAGAAAAACAAGAGAAGATATTTAAGTAAGAGATTAGAGAGGAGTGTGACAAAAAGGAAGAAGGACGAGGAGAGTAGGGTCTGGGTGCAAAACACCACCATCAATATTTAATACCGTAGAGCCGCTGCAGATGATGGGAGAAAGGGAGAGAGGGAGGGAGAAGACGAGGAGAGAACGAGAGGGTGGGGTCCTGCAGCAGAGTAAAGGGTTGCTATGGTGACAGCGCAGCGAAGAGAGGGATGGTCAGACTTCTGGAAAGAAAGATAAAAGTGAGAGAATGTGAAAAAAAAGGGCAGGAAAAAGAAGAGGAGGAGTCAGGAGGAGGTGGGTGGACGCAGGACTCAATTAACTGTGATGGCGGTCAAAAGAAGTCTTGGTGTGACCTCTTGCTTGCCTCCTCCCCAGTCCCTTCTCACCTGGGCAGGATATGATGGGCGACTTACAGGCACTCCACGTGAGAGACTAATTCTGACACTGGGGAAGTCCCGTCTCTTCACTGCACCATTACTGCACTGTTGCTGCATTCTCGCGAAAAAAAAAATTACTGGAAATGTCGAACTTTGTTCATTTTTTGCATTTGTGACAGGGATCGCCCTTGCAGTGAGGTTCTCCTAAGGGTTTAATGTAAAAGGCCCTTTTACCCTGCTAAGTAAGCTGCCCACTTAAATGCTAACAGTGAATGTGGAGAAACAAGAACATAGACACAACTCATGTGAATGTCTTACTTAGAAACAACCTAATCACAGTTTCTGCTACACAAAAGTCGAATTAATCAAACCAGTAAAATAAAGTAAAGTAAGTATCCAGCTAGAGTGTTTTGGTGTGAGTTACCCAGTTCGTTATCTGTAGAGATGTTTTCCTTCTCTTGAATATAATGGAAGAAAATGGAGCTCGCTTTGTGGTGCTCTAAGCACCAAAAACAACATCTGAAAATTTTAGTAGAAATTTCTCATTCCAAGGAAATGAGAACAAAAGAATGTTAATGAGACTGATCTGTGTCATGTACTGATGATGAAGGAAGTATGCATTTACCAATGCTGCGAGGCTCATGCTTGTAACAGTAAACATGTAAACATGTAACAGCGTCTCGCTGGGCTGAGCTGTAACGTTTGCTAGCTGCATTTATACTTTTCAGCACTGATGGTGACTTTACAGATGTATGCTGCCAATACTACTAGGCAAGGGTCCCTCTAGGACTTAGCATCCATGTTTTTTAAAAATAATTCCAAATTGTGATTTTACTGAGCACAGAACACTTTTCAAGGTCACTCTTTTGAGGACGCCAATGTTCACATTTTGGACAGAGAGGACAGATGGTTTTAAAGAGGAGTGAAAGAAGCCATTTATGTCCACTGTGAGCGACCATCTTTGAACAGAGGCGGTGGTTTACGACACCAACTGTCTGCCATCTATAATCCGGTTTTGAGATCCCTTCCCAGACACCTTAACGCCCACTCACACCCTGGGCCAACTGACCTCAGGAAATCGCATGATAAGGTGGGGCCAGGTTTCACAATGAGCTCACCCGAAACCCTGTGTGATTGTGACCCACACCCGTTTTCACACCTTGGCTCATGTGATTAGGTAGAGGATCATCAGGGTGTCCTTTGTCCCTCTTTGGGGGGAAACTCCCACAGGGTTTAAATCTGGGACTCTCCACCATTTGACTCTTAGAACTGAAGAAGTTTCTCGGATGAGAGGTGAAACGTCTTCAAGCAACTTAAAGAAGTCCAGACGCTTTTCTTTGCAAGCTCCTTAGACTACAATGACCTGGATGACTGAGAACCTTCACAGACAACACTTTTCAACTTTGTTTCAGTCTATTTTAAATGTGCTTTGGCTCTGAAAAGACGACAGAATTTATGGATCATGTTCGCATATCGCTTATTTTTTGCCTAACAGAGCTTTAACCTGGATTTATGGCTGGCATGGTGAATTGTGTTCACTGAAACTTCTTGAGCATGACAGAATTACACCTGTTTTCAGGGTAGTGTCTCCTGAGATCATGGGTATCCAATAAGGATTTCCAGCCTCATCCCATTCACACAGCAATTTCTGCAGATTCTCTGAATCTTTTGATGATAGTATGTACTCTTGAGATACACAAAGTCAAGATGCCTTAAAGAGGCAAAATGTTCATCCAGCTGTTGTTAAAAGGAGAGGGGATGCTACACAGTGATAAAGATGGCCAGTGACCCCGTTTTTTGAGAGGTATTACTCCTATCAAATTCAAAATGAACCATTGTTTATCATGAAATAGTTAAATATCTCAGTTTAAACATCTGATATGTGTTCTATGTTCTACTCTGACTAAAATATGTTTGGAATTGGGGTTGTACTTCAGTGCAAATTAAGAAATATCGGAAATGCAACTTGGTATAAAAAGGTTGGCATTAAAAGCTCAAAACTGATGAAATAAGGTTTTGGCCAGCAACTAAAATGCAGTTAGTGTGAAAATGTTTATACCAGGGAGCTCATAAAATCCCTCATTAAACCTCCTGGAATCATTTCACTTACCGTGCAGGGATGGCACTGATGGGCTTCTTGTAGATGGTAATGAGCTTGTCCAGTACTACATCAGCGCTGGTGAAGACACGGTAAGAGTGGAGGAAAGTGTTCAGGAAGTCGATGGAGAGGAAGCGCAGGTCGGTCAGCCTCTCCAACAAGCGCTCCACACTGGCATAGCGGATCTGCAGCACCTTGCAGGAGTTCATCATCTTGCTGAAGCGAATGTCGACATCATCACAGTACAAACTGGTGTCTGACCTGTATTGGATTAAAAGTGAGGTTAATAAAGTTATATAGAGATGTAGCTCCAGTTACTGCAATTAAATGCCATTTAGTGGCCGTGAATTCTTGGCCTTCTTTCAGTTCGTGCATTAAGTTTATTATTTCTCATGTTTGGCTCTGTGTTCTTCTTGATCTGTGTTAGGTAGTTGTCTATAAGGTTGTTTCCTGTTTTTCTTTGAGTTTGTTTTCTCTGGTTTCACGTTCTGGGTTTTACTTCCTCTCTGTCTGAATGTCTTAATTGCGTTTTACCATGTCTCATTCCTCTATTTCCGATTCCCAATTAGTCTCCAGTGTATAAATAGTGTGACTGTCTTTGTCCAGTTGTCTGTTGTACTCCATGTTTTCCTCCCATGAGTTTTCTGTGTTCCTCATCTCTGTTCCTGCGTTTGCAGCCTGTGAATGTTAGATTTTTGCTCATCTTTAGGTGGCGTTTCTGGACTGATTATCAGCTTTATAAACAAAGCTCACTTTTTTATACTTACCATTTTTAGTCACGTTTGAAGTCAGTTTTCTACTGTGTGAATATTAACACAGAAGCCCTATACATTTTTAGGGATAATGTTAGCATTAGGCTACATCATGAGCCTGTAAGTATGAGCATGTGCAAACATCTGTGATTTTTATGCAGCCTTTTGAACATACTTTGTATGTGCTTTACTATTGCTACAGTGTGTCCAAGTCTCACTTGATCATCTGTGGCACAGAGACTTTGCTGTTTTCCTCAAAGGCATTCATCATCAGGCCATTGCAGCGGATGTTGTCAATGCACTGTAAGGCAGAAAGCACAGTGAGCATAACAGTGCAAGAAGACGAGCATGTTTATAAACATATGAATGCTCCAGGCTCCAACATTTATCAGATCATGTGTGTAGCTTCAGTAAGTTTGGTCTCTTTGCGTGATTCATGCTCCGTATGTCCCCTGACAAAGTCTCTGGAGGCTACTCGTGTAGCCAGGTAATGTATAACAGACATCCAGTTCAAGACTTCCTATTCTTTGCACTGATCACTGCACTGGTGTTCTCTCTATTTTCTTTCCACACACAAATTGTTTACTTGCACTTGATCAAAATTTTATTGGCCAATACATCTTCAATTACAGAAGCTTAAAACAGCAACTAAAATCTTGCCCATTCCCAATCGAATTTGTATATTGAGATTATTTATCATTCGATTACCACTTCATTACAAGATGACTGACAAAATCTGTAGATTTACAGAGTTTGAGAAGTGTTTTTTTAAAGCTGCAGCAACAAAAAAACGTGAAATCAAATGTCTTAACATAAGCGGCGAGACATACCTGACTGATATCACTTGTCCACGCTGACTTCTCCAGTCGGGAAGAAGCCACAAGGATCACGGTGTAAGGCTGGACGTCTTTGGGTTCCACCATCAATTTAAAGTCCAGGTGTTCTGTGTCCTGACCACTGCGCTCCCCTTTAGCTGAAAGGCAAAAATAAAATAAAATAAAAATTCTAAATAGGAAAGAAAACAATATGCTGCACTTTAGAATAGATCAGCTACTGTTTTATTTATTTTTGTTTCAGTTTGTTCACATTATTTTTCTGCATACGTTATGCTTATATTTTATATTGATTTTATATTCCTAAATCTTTCCACAGTAAAGTCAATAATTAACCTTGTAATACAGCAACGCAGCGGTAATGTTTGATTTTGCAAATACTGAGCAAAGCACAATAATGGAATAATCTTTGCTTTATTCATTGGGGTTATTACCTTGATTTGGAACAAATATCAGTCAATCAACAATTGTGAGTAATTGTTTTGGCTAACTTTAATAGCAGTAAATTAAAAAAAAAATTCTGACACCTCAAGTAATGTGGGGGTGAAGAGGAAACGGTGGAAATCATGCAAAAACACTTTCTGTAGAGATAATGTGTTTTATATGCAGAGCATTTAATCCAGCCACACCCCACAAACACCACATTCTGGTTTGTAACTGTGAAAATTTAGTTGGTAAAGTGGAAAACATTCTTCGTCCGCTTTTAGGGTGATTCACTAACTGTTACAGCCCCCCGTTTGTTAGATTGTTACGCCTGTATGGCGATGCCAAATAGAAAAGTGGTATCACTTCATTTTTCAAGCTCTTCATACAGTAAACACTCTGCAGCTTCTAGATGTATGTATTTATAAAGGAAACATTTGAATCCACTACACATAATAACTCACACTCATCATCAGTCCCCTCCGGCTCCTCAATCAGAGTGCAGTCTATGAGAGACACCACTCCATTCTGTAAGAGGCATGAAAGGTCACAGGGTCACATTCACCATGCTGCCAGCTAACAGATCATCATCAAGCCCATCCTTTAAGGATAACATACTTAACAGTATAACATTGATTATACATTTATAAACAAAATAGGTGAAGTGTTTTATAACTGCACCCTACACTCATGTAGAATGAATTTTTACTGTTTTTCTACTACTTGGCCTACTTTAGGTCAATCCTGCCATACTTTAGTGATGTGAAGTTTTCCTCCGGAGCCTCGGGTGCAGATGATAAGATGTTTGGAGAAGAGGAAACACTGTCTCTCTCCTTCCTTCTTCAGAGACAAAGAGCCAAGCCGGCCTCGTGTGATCTTCCCTTTCTCGCTCATTGGCACCTGGATCAGAGAACCTATGAACACAAACACGTGTGCAAAAAAACATATAAGCAAATTTTGAATTTGCTCTCTTTTCCTTCGTAATCTGAAAACTGGCCATACAAGAAGAAAAAATAAACTACATAATTTAAATTTAAAAAGAAAATCCAAAAAAACCCAATGTCCATACATTTTGGTGCAAAAAATGTGTTATTTGTGTCATCATTTCATCAAGGATTTCATTAGCACCCTAAATTAATAAAAGAAACACCCATGCTTGAATACACCAGCAACTTTTACACTTAGTGAGTTTTTTTGGTTTTTTTTGCACGATAAAAACTCAGTTTCAAGTTTGTTTTTATTTGTTGACCATAACTGCAAACCTTGTCATATAAGAACAACACAAGAAAACGTTTTCTTTACCTTGTCTAACAAAGGTCTGGCTGGTATCAAGAAGCACTTCACAACCTTCCACAATCATTCGTTCAATGGCTAGATTCTTCCTGATGTTCTCCGTCTCGCTTACCTCATCATGCATGATTCTGAAAGGACAACAAATACTAATGATTTCAGGTACTTCTTAATTAAAGCCATATGTTTTTTCTTATTGTTTCTATAGAGTTCATCAACTCTTATAGTGAATTTGCTCCACTGTTCTATTACGTGAAATGAGAACAGTGACCACAAAATCAATTAAAACTGTTAGAAATGATAGACACTGTGTCTGTGTCTGACTGTGTTATATTTTTGGTACTTTGCGTCGATTGGATGAGTCACTGGCTATTATAGCTCTGTTTTCTGTATCCTTATGCCAAGTACAAGATATATTAAAATACAGGTACTAATTCAGGGTTACTAGTTTCTGATTTACATCAGACAAAGATCCCACTGAGTATGTTTGTGTTGTCGAGCTACATTGATAGTTCTACCTGGAAAGCTCCTCCAGTTTTGATTTGGCATAGTCCAGACTGTTTCTCTCCACATGCTCATGGGGAGTGTGAGCAAGCAACTCATGAAGAGTCAGGATGTAACGAGGAATCTGAAAGAGATGCGCTTTAAATGAGTTTGACTGAAAATGTTTTATTTTGTGTTACATGTATCTTTTCAGTCCAAATTTAAAACATTACTGCATTTTAAACTATTTCACCACAGTGTGTTGCAGCACTAATGCCTCGTGTATTTTATGTGAATTTTAACTTTAGCATACAGTCAATATATATACATCACCGAATCATAATATGTGTAGTAATGTGTAATAGTGAAGTCATCCACATTGTAATTTTACCTGAAACATGGGGTAAGTGAGGAAGGTCTCCAGCGTCCTCTCCTCACAGTCAGGCTTGGCCTCGTACTGCTTCAGCAGCTTGTCGAAGTCACGGTTCTGTTTGCAGTGAGCCAAAATCTGCAAGCTGTACTGGTGGTTCCTCACAAACTCTTGGTAGATGTTTAGCATTGGCAGTAAAATGTCAAACAGGTCAGCTAAAAAAAAGAGACAAAAAATTCCATAAACCATAAAAATTGGAAGAATCAGTGCAGACACAAAGTACCATTGAAGGAGAAGTCATGTGCTCGGTATCTGTATATGTTCAAAAAATGTTTTTTATACTCTCACCCTCAGTCGCCTACCCGACAGACAATAAATCATTATTATTTTTTGCAAGGAAGGAAGGGCGTAGATTCATTATTTTTAGTTGAATTCATATCTTTATGGTATGATTTCAACTATGTGTGTAAAACTGACAGTGCTTCTCAATGATGAAAACACTTTCATTGTGTTGTGTTGTAAGAAACCTCTGTTGTATCTGAAAAAATGTATACATTTAACCAAATGAAATTATTTTTCTTAGTTGCAATTTAGAAAAATTAACTTATTATTCTGTGCCTCTTACCTAGCACCAGTGTTGGCCAGCTGGCTATCCTGGCCTTCAGGCCCTGGTAGAAGATCTGATGGAGGAACATGATGGTCTCACTAATGAAACAAATAAGCAAAATGGCAGTCATGAGCTATTGTTTCTCCTTCTGCTGTCCAAAAATGTTGGCAGCTCCCGCCATGCCGAGTCACACCACTCTCACAAACAGCATGACCACCAGCCACCTGTTAAGGAAGATGCTGCTGACATCATCGTGGGTGATGGGCGGTTTCTTGGAGCTGGCGGCCATTCGGAGTGGCCGCAGGAAGTTGTTGACCAGGATGTGGAGTTGCTGGACGTATTCGGCTTCGGCTTCCAGCATGCTGAACACCACCTGGTTCCTCTTTCTCATGCTTTCAGCGTGGGGCGAGCGAATGTAGTCTTGGATGATAGTTTTCCACTTCCTGCGGCAAATCCATCCTCGCAGGAAACTTTGGACCTGTGACAAAAAGATTTATCAAACATTGAAAAAAAAACACAATTTTTTATAATTTTGGAGATTTGAGTTTTAATGGATTTCCATGACTTCCGTGGATTTTTTTATAGGGTTTTCTCTGTATTATTATAGTCTTTATCTTATAATATAAAGCACCTTGAGTTATGCAGTGAATCAAATGTGTGTGATGTCGTGTTTCTGCTCATAGCTGTTACACTGACGACACTATCAGCACAAAAAATAGACAGAAAAGTGGATCTAATAATTTGCCGTTAAAGATGCTTAAACATTTTTTGTGATTAAAAGCCAGATAAACAATTTTATATTTAGTAGAGACCAAAAGGTGCCAAAAACTGTACCAAACTCACAAAATGCTAAAATATTTGATAATTAGCCTTCCATTAAGACACAAAATAATGATCTTATAATTTACATATATACATATATATATATATATATATATATATATATATATATATATATATATATATATATATATATATATATATATATCTTTATATCTATATATAGTTTATATCTTGTAAGTGCTGCCCCAAACTGAGCAAACATGAGTCAAGGCAAGTTTAGACGTGTCCATTTATTAGGTAAGTTCAAATTAAATAATGCCTCAGTCAAAGGCGTTGCTTTCCACCAGGAAAGGCAGGGAACTATGCCAGTGGCAATGTGCAAAGTCTGCACTGACAGTAGGAGAGACCTGACCCCCCTCAGAGTACCCCACCTGACTCGACTCACTTCTGTCGAAAGTGGTATGCATACACTCAAAGTGTAAGAGGAGTGAAAAAAGAAGAAAAAATAGAAATATCAGCAGATAATAACAGTTAAATATAATCTTAATTTACTAAACATTGCTAGGCTAGCCTTAGCTGTGTGAGAGAAATACTTGAGAATAGAATAGAATAGAATCGATCTTTATTGTCATTGTACATGTACAATATGGTCACTTCAACTACCATCACTAGCTAGCAGACCAGCCTACTGTGTCCACTTCTGCTGGCTTGAGATCAGATTATTTACAGTGCTGAATGCTGGTGGGAGGGGCCCACATTGAATTATTGCACTGGTTCACATCTATAGACTGGTAAGTGAGGTAGAATGTTTATTCCCCAACTGGGTGGTAAATGTTTGCTTGAGGCTGGAGGTGAAATCAGTCACAAAAAGAGTGGAGCACCAAATAAATCTTTGTGATTGATTTGGTTCCTAGCAGATTTGTGCAATTACACATAGTTTACATGGAAGATGCCAACTTGCCCACAAACACGTCCCATCTGTTCACCAAGTGGCGCTGAAACTCTGAAAAGTGTACTGTAACCCAGAAATGTAGAACATTTACTTTCAAAGTAAAAGTTATGCCTTACAATGAAACCAACATATATTACATGATGGAACTATTACTTTGAAGGTGAACAATGTCCATCTTGAGTTTGCATCACAAGTTTCACGGTTTCTCTACCACTTAGGAAATAGGAAATAGCAAATATTACCAGACAAGTCAACATTTTCTATGCAAACTATGTTCAACTGACTATTAGTCATCATCTTTTCCAGCTGTACAGTAACTAACATTTCAAAGCTTTCCAAGCTCTCCAGCCTTAATTCAGATCAGGCAGCTCCTCAGTAGAACTGAGGACAAAAGAAGCTGATGACTGCAGTGATCTAGCGTGATCAAGTGTGAGCTTCCCTGAATTTATTAGGATTTTTTTTAAAAAACTGCAGGTACCCAAAGATGTCAAAAATCTGTTTCAGAAATGAACAACATCCCTACTGGAAAAGATCATCAGTGCTTTACCTTTAGCATCTTTGCATTAATTTAGGTTTTCTTGATTAAAAAAGGTAAGTCAGGCTTTACCCTTTAAAACTGTGCAATACTGATACAGATCACCTTTTTGATCTTCTTGATCTCTGTATCATCCTCACTGGGGGGCACCTCTGGATTTGACTGGATCTTCTCATTGTCCTTCAGAAGTCCAGCAATCTGAAATTCATCATAACCAGTACAGGACTCAGTAAGAGGAATATAATATGTGGCCAGATAAACTCTACTCATGATCATCTCTTATTCCGAAATATGTTTCACTATGGTTGTTAATATCTCAGTTCATGTTCTTGAATTACTTTTTGTCCAGCTATCCATTAGCTGGCTCAAAGGAATTATAAACACAGAAACTGCACCAGACACATCAAAATACCAGTTTTGTATTTCATTCAAATCTGTTGCATTTGCTTCCATTATACACAGCATGTGAATACAAAACTTCTGATAAAAGACTGAAATTAAACAAAATAACACAAACACCATTACTAGAACACTCTTTAGCTGTGAAAAGTGAGATAGTAGATCATGTTTTTCAGCCACAGACTCCAGTATCATGTGCAACAAAAGCCGATTCATGCATATTGAAAACATTTGGTTCAGCTGAAGCTAGCCATTAGCACATTAAAGAGAGGTGCATTTGATTTAGTTTAGACTGAATAATTAGGATACAAAACACTCAATAGCATTACAGAGTCTCTAACAAGGACATCCCAGGGGCACTGCAAGCTACAAAGCTCATCATGAACTCAGAACATTGTGGTTTGGAATCTGGGTCATGACCTTTGTCCTGTGACCACATTCTCACTTTATCCTCTCAGCCTGCCTGTTTTTGATCGCTTCTCTCTGTATGCTATCCAGTAAACACACATCACACATATACAGGTACTGTGTTACTAGCATGAAATTACAAGGCAAGTTACCTCTGATTTCAGTCGCTCTATCTCGATTTCCCCATCCTCTATCTGTTGTCGAAGTTGCTTGGCAACCGTTTTCTCCGTCTCCACTATTTGGAGTAGATGAAGATACTTCTGCATGAGGGTCTCATGCTCTGTAGCCAGGTTCCTGTAACTATACAGACACACACGCAAAGACCTCATTAACGCATGTTTCAGGGGCTCTCCATAGCTTTATCAAATCAAATACAGACCTCTGATCAGCATATGTTTGGAACACGGACCTTAAATCCTCAGAAAGTGCAGGATTTACTTACACAACCAGGTCTTTAAATACTTGATGGGATAGCACTCCATATGTTGGATGCTTTTGTGTGAGCAATAATTAAACTGTTCACGTGCATGTTATTTAAGGCCTATATTCAATACAGTCAATTATGTTCAGCTTGCCTAAACCTGGCCTTGAAAATGTCCTGTCAAAAGAAATGTTTGGCAGGTGTTTTAGTTAAATCTTACTCAGTTTAGGTGTTTTCTAACATGCCCCACTTGCAAACCTCTAAAACGTCCCATATACAGTGGGGCAAAAAAGTATTTAGTCAGCCACCGATTGTGCAAGTTCCCCCACTTAAAATGATGACAGAGGTCAGTAATTTGCACCAGAGGTACACTTCAACTGTGAGAGACAGAATGTGAAAAAAAATCCATGAATTCACATGGTAGGATTTGTAAAGAATTTATTCGTAAATTAGGGTGGAAAATAAGTATTTGGTCACCTCAAACAAGGAAAATCTCTGGCTCTCACAGACCTGTAACGTCTTCTGTAAGAAGCTTTCCTGTCCCCCACTCGTTACCTGTATGAATGGCACCTATGAGTTCACCTGTTTGAACTCATCATCTGTATAAAAGACACCTGTCCACAGCCTCAAACAGTCAGACTCCAAACTCCGCCATGGCCAAGACCAAAGAGCTTTCGAAGGACACCAGGAAAAGTATTGTAGACCTGCACCAGACTGGGAAGAGTGAATCTACAATAGGCAAGCAGCTTGGTGTGAAAAAATCAACTGTGGGAGCAATCATCAGAAAATGGAAGACATACAAGACCACTGATAATCTCCCTCGATCTGGGGCTCCACGCAAGATCTCATCCCATGGGGTCAAAATGATCATGAGAACGGTGAGCAAAGATCCCAGAACCACACGGGTGGACCTGGTGAATGACCTGCAGAGAGCTGGGACCAAAGTAACAAAGGTCACCATCAGTAACACACTACAACGGCAGGGAATCAAATCCCGCAGTGCCAGACGTGTTCCGCTGCTGAAGCCAGTGCATGTCCAGGCCCGTCTGAAGTTTGCTGTATCATCCATGTGCTCTCTGGCAGAGGATTGGGAGAATGTCATGTGGTCAGATGAAACCAAAGTAGAACTTTTTGGTATAAACTCAACTCATCGTGTTTGGAGGAAGAAGAATACTGAGTTGCATCCCAAGAACACCATACCTACTGTGAAGCATGGGGGTGGAAACATCATGCTATGGGGCTGTTTTTCTGCCAAGGGGACAGGACGACTGATCCGTGTTAAGGACAGAATGAATGGGGCCATGTATCGTGAGATTTTGAGCCAAAACCTCCTTCCATCAGTGAGAACTTTGAAGATGAAACGAGGCTGGGTCTTCCAACATGACAATGATCCAAAACACGCCGCCCGGGCAACAAAGGAGTGGCTCCGTAAGAAGCATTTGAAAGTCCTGGAGTGGCCTAGCCAGTCTCCAGACCTCAACCCCATAGAAAATCTGTGGCGGGAGTTGAAAGTCCGTGTTGCTCGGCGACAGCCCCAAAACATCACTGCTCTCGAGAAGATCTGCATGGAGGAATGGGCCAAAATACCAGCTACTGTGTGTGCAAACCTGGTAAAGACCTATAGTAAACGTTTGACCTCTGTTATTGTAACATAACCTTTGTTGGCAAAGTATTGAGTTGTATTTTTGTTATTGACCAAATACTTATTTTCCACCCTAATTTACGAATAAATTCTTTACAAATCCTACCATGTGGATTCATGGATTTCTTTTTCACATTCTGTCTCTCACAGTTGAAGTGTACCTCTGGTGCAAATTACTGACCTCTGTCATCATTTTAGGTGGGGGAACTTGCACAATCGGTGGCTGACTAAATACTTTTTTGCCCCACTGTACCACAGTTTTTGTCTCGTTTTAATGCAATAAAGCTTGGTAAACTCTTTTATATTTTCTCCAAAAGTAAATAAATAAATTCCATATTTTCCCCTCTTTTCTCTTGACTAAACTTTCAGGGGCCTGCGCCACAATTCGAAAAACACAAATTTAACTAACTTTAACAATGCAGATTGTTAACCATAAATAAAGAGTAATTCAGAAATACTCAAGCCCCATGGCATTTACATGCCAGGAACGGCTGAAAAATTTAATTGAGATACCTTAATACAAGTCTTATTTACTTGCTAGCTATTACAGTGTTACAGTAAGTGCTGCTGCCTTGATGGTGCACTAATCAATTTAATCTTCAATGACTCTAATCAGTCGACCTTTTGTCACTGAATTGCAAACTGTTGACATTTAGAGTGATGGTATTGTTTTGCTTTCATTAACCTTCTTTGTGCCCTCATCATAAGTGGCCATTTCACTCATTAGACATGTGAGGACTCCATAAATCAAGAATCAATATTAATAACCACTTTGTTTTTATTGATTTACTTAATACTTTAAATTGGTGTCGTAAATTATCAGTAAAACTGGTAAAGTGGCACTCACAGTTCCCTAGGAAATGTTTATTCAAAGGTCCAATCATCTAGAAGGAGATAAGTAACATACATGCATACATGTGTTACTCTCATTATAGTATGACCGCTGTGTTGTTTTAACATTACAAATTAACAAGCAATCATACAACAATACAAACCCAAAAGGGTCCAAATGATAGTTTGCGGCACACTGAGTCATAGCACTTGCATTTTCCATCAGATATACAGAGAAAAATCTATTCTATGCCCACTTAATAGAATAAAAACCAAGCAGCAACCTATGTTAAAAATGTAGGTAACACCATAATCCCTGCAAAAAAAACCCCAAAATCTAGTTGAGACTGACTCCAAATGCAAATTGGTTTCTGTAGATTTCCAAGTTAAAAGCCTATCTTTGATGCAAAAAGTTTGCAGACCAACAGCCTCCACTTGTTACTAATAGCTAGTGATAAGTGGAGACAGTTTTTCATGTTCAGTATTAGTAGTAAGCAGGCCTATGTTCGAGTCAGCATGATTTTCACTAACTGAAATTGTTATTTATTTATTCATCACAGTGAATTACACCTGATAGCTAGCCAGCCCTTACTAAAGCTGATGATTAGCTGCAGATGGGACGGTTATTTTCAACATTATGTAGAGTAGCTGTAATTTCAACTTTGTCAAATCTTATTTAAAAGTTAAGAAAAATTGCCCAACTTTGGCCCAAATTAAATTTTTGCTTTAATTTTAACACTTATTTTTGTACCACTGTCAGTTTTCCCACGGATTTCAAATCAGGATTCTTTCTATTTTATTTACTTTATTTATTTAACCCTTATTTAACTAAAAAGTCTGTTGAGATTAAAAAATATTGTTTTCAATGTAGACCTGGCCAAGAAACCATTCAGCCTTTACTTAATCTAGTTATTTCAACCAGAGGCTGTCCTACTGCCATGTGTCTTTCTTATGTCTCTACTATGTACCCTCTGAGCATGCCAAAATAATAATAATAATAATAATAATAATAATAATAATAATAATAATAATAATAATAATAATAATAATAATAATAATAATAATAACCTATCCCCACAAGCTTGTGGGGATAGGTTAATTGGATAATTCAAATTGCCACTAGGTGTGAATGTGCGAGTGAATCTGAGTGTGAATGGTTGTCTGTCCCTATGTGTTAGCCCTGCGACAGACTGGCGACCTGTCCAGGGTGTACCCCGCCTCTCGCCCTATGACAGCTGGGATAGGCTCCAGCGCCCCCCGCGACCCTGAAAAGGATAAGCGGTAGCGAATGGATGGATGGAATGGATAATAATAATAATAATAATAATAATAATAATAATAATAATAATAATAGTATAAAAAAAACAACATACTTTGGACTCTGTAACACACATCAAGCTTACAGGTACACACAGGGAAAAATCGTAACTAATGACTGTTGTTAGGATCCTAACCAATCTGCTGGTACACTTTACAAATATCAGTAGTTAACATACTTGACCATTTTTATGTTTGCAAGTACAAACACTATCAGTTTCCACTTGTCAAGTTGTAAATTCAAGAATTACATGGTAATTTATAGTGGACCTGACTTTATAGATGGTATAAAAGACTGACTGAGCCAAAATGATGTTGCACATTCATTAAGGAGTTCATTTTGTGAATCCTTGAGCTGGCTGGTTTTCATCATCTTCGTCAGGTAAGCTCACACTAAAGCATATAATGCTTTATCCACCCTGACTCTAAAAGGGATCTTAGTTTGCTAAATTGTGGTTATGGTGCAAACATTTTCAATTGATTAAGAACAAAGGGATGTTTTCCTAGATGTCTCTACAAGTTGAATTCATTTTGCAGATACAGAAGTGACCCACTGTTTGCCATTTAAAGGATACAGCTTTTTATGCTTTTTTATACACTCTCTATATAAGTTCCAAACTAAATTTTCACATCTTTATTGACTGTAGATGTTACAAGCACAGTTCTCATCAAGATCTCCACCCCTCAGAACATCCTTATCTAAACAGCTGTAGGTAAAAGGTCATGTGTGAGAGCTACCTGGCCTGCGTGATGGCAGCCACCCACTCATCACAGTCCTTGACGTCCTCTGTGCGCAGCTCCAAAGCCTTCTGGTTGTCATGATTGAACGTGACAGTGAAATAATACTGGGAAAACAAAAGCATAGTGAGTGAGTCAGATATTTGTTCAGCATATAATAACCAGGATATCTGTTATTGTGCTATAAAATGTATGTTGCTACCCTTTAATCACTAGTAATCAGCAGCCACTTCCACTGATCTGTATTTTACTTAAAGGTGTATTTATACATGCATACATGTGCTGTATGTGTGAATGAGTGAGAGAGAGAGAGAGATCCTGAGGGAAAAGTCTTGAGAGATTCATTATAAAGCCTTTGTGCCTTCTGTCTGTAACCTGGCAACTCACCTCTGAATTGGCGGAAGCCTCTTGACTGACGCCATGTTTTGTTTTGTTTTGTTCGAGTGGTTTGGCTGCATTTTAGCGACACAACCACCCCTGGGTCCTCACCCCTTTTTTACACTCTCACCAATTATCATAGGGTTGAGTTATGGTAATTATGGCGAATGCAGTTCAATTGTTTTCTAATAGGCTTACTGGATAAAATCCTCAAATCACCAGAGTGGTGGTCACCGCACTACTAAACAGCTAACCTATTTGTAGTAGAAACACATCAAATTATATAACACTGATGCATTGTAAACAGACCCCCACAAATCCAATATATTGGATTTTTTTCATTTATCCTTCCCAAATGCCAAGAGCAATTCATTTGTGAATGAGAGTAATGTTCCTTATTTTCTGACGAGCAGCAGAACGGGCCTTTGTCAGTAATGTGCTTCCCATCTCTCACATCCTGTGAGCTGTTGTGTTAAACCTTTTAGGTGGCTATATTTAAATCCAAGTCATTACAGGGTTTGGTTTTTTCTGCCAAAGATACAGTATCTGTTGGTAAGTTAGACAGCACAACCAGTAAGTAAGCTCTTGTTAAAATAATGTGTGAACAAAGCAACTAAATTCCATCTGGAATACAGAAAATAAGACAATGTTATATTTATGTAAGATTAATGTTAAAGGCGTGTTTTAATCACAAAAATACAGAATGACTTCTTTTTTATGTTTTTATTCAGCTACTCATTCAAATAAATAAATCATAGCAAGAATAGCCAGTATCATAAACACAGTCTAGATGGGTGATGAATTAAAGGAAAAACCAAACTGTTGACCCCAAAAACAAAGAGATCTGGTGGGTGGTTCAGTTATGCATTGCAAGCAGTATTTTTGGTGGCATGGCTTGGTCCCCTTAGATGGAAAGGTTATTCAAAATCAATATGAACTAGTTCTGGGTGTCCCTTTGATAGACTGGCAGCCTGTCCAGGTTGTGTTCCACCTTTCACCTTATGCTCAACCCTAAGTTGGATAGACAGTCAAAAGTGAGGATGAATGGATGGACGATGGCTAGCTCAGGATAAGCACCTTCCTCCTATGATAAAATATTTCTATTCTTATGTTAGTGGTGTTCTTCAGGATGGTATTACACCCATACACAGGGTACGTTGGAGGGTTAAATAATGTTTTAACCCTCCGACTTTAGTCGTTACAGTATACATTTCTGTCACAAAGACCACAGATTCTATTTCAGTTTATATAATTGGCCAATTCACACTGATATTGTCCACTGAATATTGCCAGGTGGATTATCACGATTACTGTAAACTGGCCAAAGCCATGCTGTTTATATATAGATGATTTAATGTGTGACCTATATTTTCAGATTACATCATAAAGTCAATGAAGTGAGTATACACAGAGACTGATGGAACACCATTGCTGATTACTCTTAACAACAAAGGAAAACATATAGCCCATCCAGCATTTGCACTCGCCACTACCTAAGAAAACTCACCTCCCATTTCTTATAAGCCCATATTTGCTGTACTTGCTAAATGGAGTACAATGCCAAAGCATGTTGTTGCACATTTTGTTGGCCCCTTCAAATGTACTTTTTCAGATGCAAATAGGGGTTGCCATAGTAACTGTGGGCTTAAACGTAACTCGCCTTCTAAATGGGGAATAAGAACATTTAAAAAGTAGAACACTCCAAAGAACACAATGAGAACAGAGAGCCAGACGGAGAGGGAGGCAGAGAAAGATCTTCTGCCTTTTTGAGGAGTGAGGGCTATAAAAAGCGCTGTAGCCCAGCAAGGTGGCAGTTGGCTTGGCATCTATTCGCTGTATTGTCCCTCTCCCTGTCACACACAGATAAGATCCAGTGCTCTCCTGGCCATTTCTCCTGCAGCTCTGACACACACTCGGTGACATACAGTACATGCATACACACCACTGAAATCTGGAATCTGCTGTAATCCTTACATGAACCAGTTTCCACGTCAGGATTGTACAGCACCATTGTCTGTGACCACCTCTGCAGTCTGCTGGTTGACTTAGGTGTCATTTTATGTTTTTCCCGAGTGAGGATGGTGAAAAAGAAATCTGTGTGCCAACAGACACCTTGAGAATCGATCAGTCTCCCTGTCCGCATTTCACCTTTTCTGTGCAGTCTCTCAGTTTATGGATCAATACAGGCGTATACAGGAGTACACCGAGAGGCAAATATAGACTTAGTAGCATGCACACAGAATGAGCCCTGCAAGATTTACACATGTGGACACATAAAGACATGACTGATTGGAAACTACAAAGTGTGCTGTTCACACTGAGAGAAGGCCACATATTTGTGTGAATACATTTTCAAAATTTATATGTATATAGTTTTGCTAAACTAAGAAAAGAAGCCAGTTAGAAAAAAAACTGAAAGAACATGTTCCTGACACATATTATGCAAAGGGACATGTGTGGAACAGAAGACTGTGTTATGCTAAGTGAAGGCTTTCAAATTCATTTAATTCATTGTTGAAATAAATTCACTGGAGCAGTCTGCATGAACAGCTGTCATCGGAGATGTCACTCAGTACATATTGCACCCCTAGAATAGAGCATTTCTCTTCTCCTGATACGGTTTTAAGGGAACAGACAGTGAGCAGTAAACAAAGTTGAATAGTTCACGAAACGAAAGCAAACAAGTCCTCAAAAGTGGGTTAGTTGTCGCTATCTTTTAAACAACAAATGACCAATATTGAATTTTCTTGCTGACCCCCTCTTCCCACAATCCCGCAATTTAATCCTCACGATTAAATTGCATAATATAACTAAAATATATATATATATATATATATATATATATATATATATATATATATATATATATATATATATATATATATATATATATATATATTCTTCGTAGTATCCCCTACAATCCTGGCTCCTCTGCCTGCAGACAGCAGACAGCAGAGGGCAAGAGCGTTTGAGGAACATATGACAGCTGAGTTCAGCACCATGGACAGCAAACTGGGTACAGCTGTACTTGGAGCAGAAGCTGTGGATTTCACAGATAATGGATTTACCCTGTTCCCATCCTTTATTTATTCTTCTTAGAGGCTATACAGTAAAACACAATTATTGCAACAGAGGGCTGTGATCCCAGTCTAACACAATATCAGACAATGTTGTTTTTGGAGAGATTGTGAATAATTTAACAGATTTTTACTGTGGATGGGAAAAATTGTATGGCACACATGCAAATATAACCAAGCAGTTCCATAATTGATTTATCAGTGTTTTGGATCAGATCCTCTGTTTGTTTGCTTATTTTTTGTGATTGTTGGGGGAGGGTTATCTAAGGAAAGAAGACCTCTGAGGCATCATTTAGCAACATTTTGGTTACAATATAGTGAAGCTTAGCATTTGCCACCAAATAGCCACATGGAATTTAAGATTTGGATATTTAGGACATGAAGATTTTCTTTTATGAAAGTTCAGTATAGGTTTACCTCACTTGCCTTTTCTTCCTCTTCAGTTTATTATTATAGATTTTTATTGAACTTGGAAAAACACAAATCTTTTTACAGACATGTTAACTGGTTTCCACTTTTTTCCGTCTAACACTTTAGGTTTTTATCTCCTAACCTTGAACACCAAAATCGCCACCTTCACAATAACTATCTTCAAAACTATCAACAATTACTTCCTGGAAAGTTTTTTTGTGCAAATATACAATATATTAAAAGTGGAACACATCCACAAGACCAAAAGTTCAGACTTTCTAGAATTTTTTGCTTTAGTTCTTTTTTTTAAAAAATTCCAGTGTAATTGGTTCAAAATCACATTCAGAATCTGTTTTATTCATAAACAAAGAATATGATTACTGAACAAATGGCCTATCATTTTGACTTTTACCTTCAGTTCTTCATCCCCTCTGCTGCAGGGAAAGCAGAAGAGACTGCAGCTGGCAGAGCTGATTTCAGAAGGTGACTGCAGTCATAGCTCACAGCAGCTTGACCACTTCTCTGGCTCAAATGCGTTTATACACAGTTTTTATTTTTATATTTTTATACAGCACCAGTTTGCCTCAAAACACCAAAGCACTTCCAACATGGGAAACTACGCTCTCACTAAAATTATTTCTGAATGTGTTGCAGGCATAAAAACCCCCACTGTAAACTGTTTTTTTGTTTTTATCCCTCACACATATTAATCCATGGCACTAAACGCCAGGGGAATTAAAAAAAGAATAGGGGGATGCACTGAGAAAGAAAAGCATTGCTGGGACATCGTTTGGTTTTCATTCATGGCCGTCGTTAACAACCCATGATAATGAGAGAGCTATCAAATGAGCCAAGCCGCTATAAACCGGGGAGACACAGTTGCCAAGGTAGGATGCTATTAATATCAAGACAAGGAATTAAATCAATACGTCAAAACAACAAAGAAGGGGCAGCTCTCCTCCGCAAGATGGCAACCTACAAAGTTTGGATGCAGTTTAAGTTTACTCCTTATATGTGCTGCATTCCCGGAACATTTGGGGTGTCTAAAAATACAGCGTCTTGCATCCAAATGTGATGCAACAGATGAACAGAAAAGAGGAGGCTAAGATAATGTGCAAAGTTTGCAGATATTTGCGTGAATTCTGCTAACTTTGTTTGCTGTTGACGTGGTATTTTTCGTGCATTTAACCTCGGAGGAAGGCTGTGAGGCTATTTTGGTTCATAATCGAGAAAATCAATCGGTTAGGATGACGCCATTACGTAACTCTAAAACGTCAAGTCAACTGTAATGCAAAAGCATCTCTGGGAAATTGTTTGCGTGATGAATAGGCGATATCTTCTGGTGAAAAGTGTCTACACGATACCTCCTGTTATAAATGTGGCTGTAACGCAGAGCCCAGCTGATCAAAGGGATTTTAAGGGGGGAAAACAGTAGGAGGGGACCGCTCTGTGTATTCGTTCAGTGAGACTGACTGCCTTGACAGTGTCAGTCAGACTTAAGGGAGCTCCCCGTGCGATCAATATCTTACCTGCTTCTCTAAGCATTCCTTCGCTGAGAGAGACGGTTTCGGTGACGGTGCCCGGTCACAAACACATCCCTCCAACAGGTACAGTCCGGAGGGGCGTGAGCTCGAGTCGTTTTCGAAATAAAAAAGCATATTCTGCAACAAAGCGAACCACTTTGAATGCCATTTTGTGTTGTCTGAGCTTTTTTTACTCAAGCAACCTCGCCTCGTCCCGTCTTTCTTCGCCAAAAGAGCCAGATAGGTGATGTGGCCATCATTGAGTCTGATCCCTTTCTGCATTTTGGCTGAGAATCCGAAAGGATCTGCGGGGATGCCTGCGGATTCTTACATGTTCTCCTTCTCAGCACCTCCGAAACACAGTCAGACTTGGTGGGCAGCAGCCCACTCCAGTGTGGCCATCCACACTTGCTGCACTGATTTTTGCAACAGCCAAAGGAAAAGAGAAAGAGACGATGCGCGTGAAGAGTCAGTCACACACTCGGCTGCAAAAACCTATCCACGCTGCAAGCCTAGGCTACTACCGTAGCCCCGACGCCTTCTCAGAAAAGCCTTCCTCATGAGCGCAATCGCTCATGATGAGGACTGAAGTGTCCGCGTGCAGTCTACCGAGCGCGTGCGCGCACGCGCACACACACACACACACACACTCAGCACCCTGCTCTCGCAGGGAGAACGCGCAGTCACCTGACCGGTCCCCGGAGCTGCAAATTTCAGCGCCTTGGACAGAAACTCCGAGGATAAACACAGACGGAGAAAGACGGGATTCACGTCGAGAATCCCAAAGCTTATCGGGAGGCTTTTCAGGAATGAAAACAGGCACGCACACACGCGCGTTTACGTACACACCTAATATCACACGCGACTAATGCAGTGAGAGCGTCTTTCTGTGTGTGCACTGAAACTCACAAGCACGAGAAAGTCCGGAAGGAACACTTGATCCCCCGCTGAATATCCAGTTGCTTAGCCAATTCAAAGCATTTTCGTAGTAGAATCAGTGTAATGCAATAATGTAATACTGCAATATTGCAATATTTATTATTATTCCAAAGAAGACTGGCTTGCACTGTTAATAACACAGAATGCACAGAACCACAGGCGAGAAAACAAAGCTGTTTTAAACAACATGAGCAATGCAAGTGGTCTGGAAAAAGTTGTAAGAATGCTTAAACATCCATGACATCCACCTGTCATAGGTGAAAGGGTGGGCCACACTCTGGACAGGTCACCTGTCAATCACAGGGATAATGTAATGAGACAGAAATCACACACATGGACAGCTGCAGAGTCGTTGTTTAACTTAAGAAGCACGTCTTTGGATAGCAGAAACCCATGCAGGCACAGGAGAGCATGCAACAAGAATTTTCATTCATCCTCTACCACTGGATGCAGAGGGTTTATAAGCATAGTGCTCATGCCAGGGAATATTCAATCAGGTGTTGCGTTTAAGTCCAGGTGTAAGGGATTTGCACTTTATGAACATATCTGTTTCCCCTAAAAGAAAATACACTGCACTTTTATTCCAAGTAATAGTTATAAGCTGTGAAAAGAGGGATACTGATTTTGCTCTAACCTTCTCAGCTACTTACCTAACTGCATGGCAAAGAAAGCAATTTATATATTGTTTTTATTACAAAAACAGAAAACTATAACTGCTACGTGAATCTGTCTGTCTGTTCCCCATCTTCCAAGTTGAAAAGAGAAAAAAATGAAAGTGTTGTGAGAGCACAGTTTCTCTGGCTTTGCCCACATTCACATTTCCTGCTTAAGTGTTTAAAAAGTTCAGAATCCACGATGTCAGCAAGCCGGGCAGCTGCTGATGGTGAAGAGCCTCACAATAACCATATCATATGTGCCAGTGTCTTAACAATTTCAGTACAGCCTCTGCTCTTCCTGAATTTATTCCCACAGGTAAAATTGAAGCCAGATTTGCTGAGGGCTTGCACTGCTCTTTCCATATCACTGCAAATTCACATAAATTGTTTTGTTTTGGGGGGTTTTCCATCTTTTGAAATAACATGAAACCTTTGTCCTTGGCTTGCTTCATCCTGTTCTGCCCCCTTTTATAAAACACTGAGTTAACAAAAGCCTCTCAACACTGTCCACTGCTGGTGCATTTACATATCTAAGAGGGCAAGAGAGATACTCATTAGGGTTGGCCCATAATTAATCCTGGATTAGCATATTGGGGCGAGGACACACACAATGGTTTATTTCATCACAGGGTGTCTGACAGTGGGATCACAGTGCAGTGTCTATGTGCGATCATTAAAAGGATCCAGGGAGGTAACAGGGGATAATTGAGTGAGATTCTGCTGCTCTTGTTGCTGCTGTTTTTATTGAACAGGAAAGAGGACACTCCACTTTTCTCAAGCATTTCATTTCTTTATCTTTTTGGTAACAGGTGCAGTGAAGATTGGCAGCAATGTGGAAAGAGAGAGATCCAGTAGTAAGGAATGAGATGAGCTGCAATTCAACCCCATGCAGCCATTAGCAGACTAAGCCTGCTAGGACGCCCCAGGCTCAGCTCTGTTGCCGAGCTACTTCCGTCCCATAATCAGCCTCTCAGACAGGAGTGGTAATGAGGTGGTGATTCTCCTCCGCGACTGGGACTGATAGTAAAGATTATTTTTATCACTTCTGATAATAGATGGGTTAAAATGGAAAGGGAATGTAAAACACTAGAAAGACTGAGGTGATGAGTTAAAGTCTTAAATGGGATTCAGACCAACTCTATCCAGTCGAAAAGCATTTTTCAAAAAGGAGACATCCACAGGTGGAGACATATTGTGCAACAGGATTTTTTGAGATATTGTTTCTGGGTTTCTGGGTTGATGGTGAAAAAGACAAGTCAGATGTGTTCATTATCAGAGATGGGATAAAAATGGGGTTAATGAAAAGTGCAGATAATGAAACAGGAGCATGATTATGTCTTTTTTGGTCACTGGTGCAGAAAAACTGAGAATTGTATAACTCTGATATATAAATAAGGGGGAGGGGGCGATAGAATCAAACATTTGACAGACTAATATTAGCAGTTTAGTTGTTGTGATTCTGTTCACCTAACTTCTGTACCTTCCCTTGTTTAAGCTCTATTTTTGTCTCCACCAGCATCCTATTGTTTTTGCTGGTTTTGCAGTGGGATAAATGTGCCACTTGCACGACATCCTTTATTCTGTTACTGACTGAATGTCCACTGTAGGTCTTTCTCAAAGGTTATGCAGGATTTTCTCAATTTTGTGTAACTGGTTTAGCCTTTTTATGTAACCAATACATTTTATATACAGTATGAGTATCTCACAAAAGTGAGTACACCCCTCACATTTTTGTAAATATTTTTTATATCTTTTCATGGGACAACATTGAATATATGACACTTTGATACAATGTAAAGTAGTCAGTGTAAAGCTTCTACAACTGTGTAAATTTGCTGTCACCTCTAAATAACTCAACACATAGCCATTATTCGCTAAACAGCTGGCAACAAAAGGGAGTACACCCCTAAGTGAAAATGTCCAAATTGTGCCCAATTAGCCATTTTCCCTTCCTCATGTCATGTGACTTGTTAGTGTTACAAGGTCTCAGGTGCAAATACGGAACAGGTGGTTTGAATTTGCTGTTATTGCTCTCACCCTCTCTCATACTGGTCACTGGAGGTTTCCCATGGCACATCATGGAAAAGAATTCTCTGAGGATCTGAAAAAAAGAAGTATTGCTCTACATAAGGATGGCCCTAGGCTATAAGTATAATGCCAACACCCTGAAACTGAGCTGCAGCACAGTGGTCAAGACCATAGGGCAGACTAACAGGACAGATGGTGTTAGGGTGCGTGGCGGCAACCAGGTGAGGAGTACCAAGACAAGTGTGTCTTGCCTACAGTCAAGCATGGTGGTGGGATGTCATTGTTTGTGGCTGCATGAGTGCAGGGGAGCTACAGTTAATTGAGGGAACCTGAATGCCAACATGTACTGTGACATACTCAAGCAGAGTATGATCCCCTCCCTACAGGAACTGGGCCACAGGACAGTATTCCAACATGACAACAACCCCAAACACACCTCCAAAAAGACCAGTGCCTTGCTAAATAAACTGAGGGTAAAGGTACTTGACTGGCCAAGCATGTCTGCAGACTTAAACCCTATTGAGCATCTGCGGGGCATCCTCAAATGGAAGGTGGAGGAGCGCAAGGTCTCCAACATCCACCAGCTCCATGATATCATCATGGAGAAGTGGGAAAGGATTGCAGTGTCACCCTGTGAAGCTCTAGTGAACTCCATGCCCAACAGAGTTAAGGCAGTGTTGGAAAAAAAACATGGTGACCACACAAAATATTGACATTTTGGGCACAGTTTGGACATTTTCACTTGGGGGTGTACTCGCTTTAGTTTCCGGCAATTGTAGACATTAATGGCTGTATGTTGAGTTATTTTCAGGTGACAGCAAATTTACACTGTTATGCAATCTGTACACTGACTACTTTACATTGTATCAAAGTGTCATATCTTTAATGTTGTCCCATGAAAAGATATAGTAAAATATTTACAAAAATATGAGGGGTGCACTTACTTTTGTGAGATAATGTATATAAGGAAAGGCCAGGTGGTGGGCCTTTCTGTGTGAAGTTTGCATGTCCTCCCCATGTCTGCTTGGTTTCTCTCTGGGTACTCAGACTTCCTCCCACAGTCCAAAGACATGCGCTTAGTTGGGTTGGGTTAACTGGTGATTCTAAATTGAAATAACCTTTCAGCAGGCCTTGCCCTACAGTAACTGGGATATGCTCCAGCTCCCGTCATGACCCTAAATTGGATAAGCGGAAAAGAATGGATGGATAATGCAAAGCCATATTTAATTGTGATGCACCAATAATTAGATTGATTAAGACCTTTCGTTGATCCAAGTAGGAAAACACTTTTTCCAGATTTATTGTGGTGGTTAACGTGTACAGTGACGGGAGAATTACCCTAGCACATTTTTGAAAGGTGGGGGAAAAGACAAGCATACTGAATGTAAAAGGCTCTGACCAGGCTCAGAACGAGGATATTTTTGTTGTGAGGTTACAATGGTAACTTCAAAAGGGCTGTTCTGCCATAAGAATGAAATGAGGCAGTTAAATCTAGGAACTACCGTTTTTTGTGTTTAATTGTCAGGGTTTGAAATATGGTGAGTTATAAGAATAATCGATTATACTGTTATTATATATAAAAATAGTTACTCAATATGAACTTTGATAGCAGCTTGTGTTCACCATGATGTTTCAGTAAGCTTGTGCAATCTCACAACGTTTATTTCCATTCAGAGTCAAACCTTGGCTCAAGCTCCCTGAACCACTACTTCACCATTCAAGCCCTCTGAATCCTGACATTGTTATCTTGGAACATACCTGTGCCATCAGGGAAGGAAAGAAATCCATTGATGGAAAAACCTGGGTAGTCAGTATTTTGAGGTAGGCAACTGACCTATTTTTTTTGGGCACATAATGTTGCTCAACCTTGACCAAAGCCCAGATCATAACACTGTTTTTATAGGCTTGTAGGCACTAGGGATGATGGGTGCATCACTTCATCCACCTCTCTTCTTACTCTAATGCACCCATCACCATGGAACAGTGAAAAACAAGACTTATCAGACCACATGACTCTTTCCGAATTTATCCATTGATCCAGAGTCCGATCATTAAGCTCCCTAGCAAACTGAAACCTCTTTTTCTGATTAGCCTCCCTGATAAGTGATTTTCTTAAGACTACACACTTGTTTAGTCCCAATCATTTGAGATGTCTTTTCACTGTGCATGTGGAAATGCTTTGACTTTAACTATTAAACATAGCCGTGAGTTCTACTGACCATTTGTTTTCTTAATCAGTAAAATAACGCCACAGAAAATGATCATTTTACACTTTTTAAGGTAAATTGAAGACATTTGCGTTATATGCCATTCTTCTGACACTACATCAAAGGTTTGCCTTCACCTTCCACAGTGTTTGTATCAGTGACACTGTTGCCTCTTTGGTGACAGATTGGTCGGTGTCGGCAGGTCTCTGACTCTGGGATCTGGCTCCATCTCTACGTGCTCTGCTGTGTGCCAGATACTGCATGCAGGGTCACCACCTGGCTGCACCATCCTCAAGCCGAACAGCACTCAGACTAACAGAGAGAATGATCTCAGACAGAAACAAACAACCACCTACAAAAACAGGAAATATGTCATTTTTTAGAGAATTCATCTCATTGTTATTGTTTACATTTTCTGTTGGTTCTTGAGCATTGTAGTTTGAGGTTAATTAGTTAATGAACACATACAAGAGCATCTTTTTTTCTTCAGTGCAAAAAAAAAAAGAAAAAGAATAAGCTTAAGGAATTTTGTTACACCCCAAAGTTAATGTTACCTTTCTTTTTTGCTCAACTGTTTTACACAATGAGTCATGATGTCTGATGCCACACTGCGTAACAGTACTGAGAAAAGACTTCACAGAAATGGGACAAAGATGTGACTCAGAACAAGAATAATTTGAAACAAAGAGCAAATCTGAATATTTGGATCTGTCATTTTGCCCACAAGGTTTTAACTGACAGAAACTTGGACTGAGACTTTCTGACCAGCAGACAGACACCTGAAAATACTGCGCAGCTCTGAAACACTGTCAGCACAGCTGATAGCATAACGCCCAATGTGGTGTAAACAAACAAACAAACAAACAAACAGACAGACAGACAGACAGACAGACAGACAGACAGACAGACAGACAGACAAATAAAAGAAAACATCTTTGCTTGGTGCAGGTAAACCAAGATCATTTAAATCTGAAATCCTAGAAAATAGAGCCAAACCAGGAAGAAACAAACCAAACCTTAATAATTTTATCTTTTAACAAATGTCAAAAACAACCAGTCCTAAAAGACAGCCCTCAGTATGGTCTGTCTTCTCTCTTCCACCCTCATCCACCCTCTGCAAACCTGCACAGTGTGACCCTGCCAGAAAGGCATCTGGGTCTCAGTCTAACAGGTGTCATTCACAGAAGCTCCGAATGCTGCAGCGCAGAATGGCTGGCCGAAAGATAAATGCTAATGTCATGCAAATGCCATATAGCACATCTGAAGGTGAGGCATATTAATGAAAGGCAATCAGCCCGAAGAGTGCACCGTCCTTGACAAGAAAGCTTCCACATCCTCAAATGTTACTGAAGGTCAACAGACAGATCATCACTTGAGACACTGCTGCGGCTTGAGGCAGCATCTGCCATGGCACGTTGCTGCAAGGACACATGCATAGGGCTCTCGTGTGCTACTGAACATGCACGCATTTGTGCACTTGCCCTTCCAGACACCATCCACCATCACCCACATAGATGCACAAACACATAGTCCTGGCAGTGGGATGGAGGATTCTGACTCATGAAGGAATGTGCTCATTATTAAAATATAGTCAGCATTGAAACATCTTTAGCTGATTATATTTTGGACCAGATAAAATATGTGGTAGAACATTTTTTTCCAGAGTTTCAATGCTTTCTTGTGAAGACCGTGTTTGTTAGTTAACCAGTTAAGAAGATACTTAGAGACATGGCATTTAAGCTCCACAGTTCCAACAGTGTGTAAAACACAGAGTGAGAGCACAAGGTCAAGTGCAGGGCACTGAAGCACGGTGATGCATAACAGCATGTGGAAGTGGCTGCTTATTCAGTTCAGCACACGTGTCCGTTCGGGTCAAAATATCTAGCTGCTTAATGTCCTTCTGCTCCAAAACACATCAAAGTTCCTAATTAACTGCCATCGGAATTCTTATATTATAGTAACTATTTGTATATGACAGAGGTCGTTTATAAAAATGATTAATAAGCTCCTTTTTTGAATTATAACCTTGCCACATATAAGTGCTTCTTATACAAATCACTGTAAACCTGTCATGGTCCTAGGTCGCTGACCCAGTGTTTTGTATTTTGAATTATTATATAGACTTTGAATTCATTATTTATCATTTCTAGTCTCTTGGTTTCTGTTCCTGTGATCCGTGCTCCATCTTCCCTGTGTCTCCTCAGGCAGTCGTGTCTCTTTTTCTCAGTGTCTAGTCTGCATCTTTGTTACTGTCTTGTGTTTCCTGTTTTACTTTGATGGTCCCATTTCCTTTGTAAGTGTATCTAGTTTTGCTTCCCCTTTTCTCATTATGTCTAATTAGTCCCAGCTGTGTTTCCCTCCTGTTTCCCATTCCCGCATTACTCCCTTGTGTATTTAAGCCCTGTGTTTTCCCTTGCCATTTGTTGTGTTGTACCACACCCTCTCAGTGCTGTTTTTGCTGTGCTGCAGGTTTTCTTTGTTCTTAATCTACTGTTTCCCGTTACCTTGTTTTCTAGTTTCATGTTCAAGATTTGGTTTGGTTTTCTCTATTTTTTATTTTTATTTTTATTTTTTATGGAATGTTTTCTCAGCGCAATAAAGCTGCCTTCCTCAGTTCATCCCTCTGCATCTCATTAGTCCTGCATTTGGGTCCTACTTCCTGCCTGCCACACAGCATCAAATTGTGACAAAACCACCAAAAAGTTGGCCTAGCATGTTGTTTTTCTAGAGCTAGTAGCTAACACATATGGATCAGAGTGCTAAGTGCTATGGAGTGCTAAGCTAGCTTTTTAGCTAACACTAACAATCTTGGTCATCTGCATCTGTACTCTACATGGAACTAAAGGATAAACACACCTGTGCTAATTAGTACTAAGTAACTAACTCATTAAACATTTGCTTACCAAAACTGAAGCACAAACCTCTTGAATAGTCAGAACAATCAAGTCATATTATTCAGATAATTACATTAGAAAGAGACCAACAGGTAGTTGGTCAAGTTCAATACTTTCAGTTAGCCAGGGGAGGCCTAGGAGACACCAGTGTGTTACAACTGCTGCGTATTGACACCTGTCAATCAAAGTACCTACCCTCAACTCAAGTATGTGGTGAATGAATATTAAAAATGTTCACTCTCCACAGAGTTGCCAGAACGGGAAACAATCCACAAAGGTCAAAATCGTTCATTGTACCAGGCTGCAAACATATTTTTTAAAGTAAAGTTGGACATTTTAACATGGGCGCCTATGGAGCTTTATCCTTCCGTGACAAGTGGCAAGCTTAATTCTGGAGCTTGTAATCACTTGTGATTAATTCCACAACTACACAACTGAGAGGTAATTGAAGCACCACCAGAAAATAAAACTGTAAATGAAATGATATTATCAAATAAGAACACAACACAGTAGAGTGTGCATAATACTTACCTACAGCAAACCTGCAGTCATGTGAAAAATTAAGTAAACCCCATGATTCACACGAGATTTTACAGGAGTGCATACAGTCATATGAAAATTTTCTTTTTACATAAACGCTCTGGGTGCATACACAGGACGCTACAATATTAATAGACAGGTACAAAATATAGATTATATTATATCCCTAATTGGAGGTGACTTAATCAACAAAAAATGTTCAAGATAATAAACAAATATTCTGTTTCATTGAGTAAAACAGAATTAGCACTTGTTAGAACCTTTGGGGGGAAAAAATACACAACTGAATGTATTTGGTTGTACAGTGAGAGTTTTCTTGTGTTTTAGCTCGTCATTTTTGGCTTTAGAAAAATCACTGCAACAGTAAACAGAGTACACCAACTTGCAATGGTTAGTAGAGCATTTAGAAAGAGACCAGATTTGTATGTTTTTTTTAATAGGTGAGGGGAAACACTACGGAGCCCCGCAGGGGACATGGGAGAAAAAAAATTAAAACGGACTTTTGTGAGATCTCGCAAAACTAACTCGGGATCTCGCAAAACTTTTGCGAGATCTCGCAAAAGTCCGTCTTAATTTTTTTTTCTCCCATGTCCCCTGCGGGGCTCCGTAAAACACAACTCTAGAAAAATGATAACACATCCTCACTGCTTAAAGTGTTAATAAGTAAATACTGGCAAACAAGCTGGTACTATGGTTCTTCAAGGTTAGATGTCTGCAAAAGTTATTTTACATTTTTTGAAGTACACCTGCTTAAAAATACTAGTTTCTTTCAGTTTTCTGATATAAAATTACTGACTGTACTTTGACATTGATCCATACCGTAATAATGTTCTGTGTTGAGGTGGTGTAATGCTTTGCACATACTGTAAACTAAACCAAATGACAGTGTCTGACAGGGCAAAAGTGTTAGTGATAATTAAAAATAACTCAAAGGTAGATTGAATCGATGCCCCATCGCACTGATGCAGCAGGGCAGCGATGATAAAAAGATGAACAAACAAAAAGTTGTCACTGAAGCAAATGTACAAAGCTGCACACAGGTGCAAGCACACACATACCCACAGCGAGCTAAACACTCAAACACACATATTCCAGCAGAAAGTGTCATCAACCGTTCAACCTCTCTTCTGTCTTGTTCCTTTTATAGAAGCTGTTTGGTGAAGAGGCCCAAAATTCGATCATGCATTTTCTCTTGACTGAAGCCCTCCATATTTAGAGAGTCTATTTGTGGCAATGTCTCTCCACAGTTGCCTTTGCCATGCCCCGAGGAGAGAGAGCGAGAGAAATAGAGGAGGGGGGGGGGGACTAATAAACCTCCAAGAGTATGCCTCGCTTAGTTTCAAAACTGCTGCAGAACAGCCTCTCACTGCCCGCAGTGCACAACAGAGCACGAACATACTGATACACTGAAATAGGCACAGTACTGAGGGTCGACACAACTCGAAGAATACACAGTCCGACCTGTGCGGTTTGTTTTATATCCCTCCTCGCCATAGCCTGGGGTTGAACATCAATAGCTCTGAGTTTTACCTGAGTGATCATGCTCTAGAAAACAACAGCAAGCATAAATGATGATTAAAATCCTCAAAAGATTTTTTTTAAATCACCTATTAAACCTTTTCTGTTCAATAATAGACAGGACTTTGGAGCGGTCGTTAAACTAGTTGTTTTAAACAATGCATGAGGTAACTAATATGGATCTATAATTAGATTACTTTTGAGGGCATGCTGGAATTAATGTTTCATATCACTCTCTTCCTTTAGGCTCTTTTTTTATTGTGAGACTGAACTTTATAAGCTATTTAAAGCATCGTATGTTATTCACTCTGTTCATTGAGTAGAGGAAGAACTCTGAACCTCCAATTCTTCTAATATCATAGAGTGAGTTTGCTGTTAGTGAAGTAGTTGATCTGGTGAAGAAAACAGGCCATTTGTGTCACATCAGAGACTAAAAGAAGGCCTCAAAACACGCAAGAAATGTCACATCATCAGTTCTGCAGGTTATAGCCATGGACTTAAAAATGTACTTAAAACTAAGCTGTGGTTTGTCCTGAACTCACCTATTGTTTTGTGATTCACCATCTTACCACTAGAGGTCACTACTTTCTGCCACATAACACAAGTTATATAAATTACACTATAAAGTCAAGTGGGGTTATAGGCAACAGTGATATTTAAAGATGTCACTATATTAAATATTTTGTGTTAAATATTGGGCCAATTTTAAAAATGGCCCAAAGTGTGTAATCTGATGTTGGTCTTGCTCACATAAGTATGAATCAAATATAATCAATACCTGCGTTTACATATTTGCATAATCACTGTATTAAACTGTGTAACAAATTAAGAGTTCATTAAAAAACCTGGTTATGCATCCTAAAATGATATATTTCAACACAGCAGTGATTTAATCTGCTTTCAAGCTTCATGGACATCACTAGGAAAGAAAAGGATAAGTATTAAGATAACAGGCCAGAAAGTGTGGTGATTTTTATTTTTAAATTACTGTTATTTATTTATTTATTTATTTTACAAATAAGTACCTAAAATAATACTTACTTAGAACTTGAATGATTTTATCAACAGTTGGCAACATAATTGTCAACAAAGCAGGTGAACTATGGGAACTATGAATTCATTTTTTACTGTCTTAGCTTTGATAGTTACTAAGAAACAGTAAGACACAAGCAGTCTGCAATAAATAAACTGTTTATTATTGATTAGGGCATATCAGCAGTAGTAATTGTAATGTTATCACTGACACAGTCACACAACTAGGAAGTTGTCTGTTGTACCTGAAGACAACACAGCAGTGTCTATGTGATTCTAATACACTGAAACACTAACTTAAGGTTTTCTGTTTACTTTACACACTAGCACACTGAATAAAGTGCAGCAGTGCAGCTTGTCAGCCAGCTTAAAAAAAAAAAAAGCCTGTTGAATCAAGTGTGTTTTATTTATGAAGCCACAAATTCGAATTCATTTGTCAAAGAGCATGTGAACATAACTTTTATACAAAGGTTTAAAACCTCAGGAAGACTCACAGACCCTCCGTCGTCCCACTGAGACCAGGAGAGTGGATGAGGTACAAGAGGACAAGAGGCAGACAAGGACAGCCTTCAACAAAGAGAACAAGAGACACGAGGTGCTGAGAGGAAAGGAAGCAGAAAACCGATTCAAGGCAGGGAAGTGAAAATAGTGAAGTGAGTGGAATTTTGCTTGTGCTCCTTTTTATAAAAACAGAAAATAAATAGTCTTTTCAGTTTTGCCATCCAAGTGACTCCATCTCTCCTCGATAAAACACTATAATATAAATTTATTGCATTTAGATTTTAATTTCTGACTCTTATTTTAAATAGTTTGATCCAAGACATATCTGTAAATACTGCGTTTAGTGCCTGTGCAAAAAGCTACCATAGTTTGTTTTTTTTTAAAGAAAATTGTTGAGTTTATTGTAAGATGAAAAGCTGGGATTTTTAGAATTCAAGTAATGTGACTGAGAGTCCCTGTAATGAGGACAGAAACAGACAAAATTCAGTAAATGAAATATGTTTCTGGAAATAACACCAAATGTACTTATAGTGGAAAGTCATTTATGATATATGTGCTACTGTAAAATTAAAAAAAAAACAACAACATTTTTTTCAAACCATAGATGCTTTTCTCTAAAAATGCTAGGCTGTGTAGTATTTTGCCTGTTATGACTGTTTTCACTGTAATACCCTACAATGTCAGATTAGGTGCAGTGCGCCCTCTAGCGTTTAGACCCTGACAGTGAATGTATAGAGACACGTTAGATATCAGTTCGCTGGGTTTGCCATTTCAATTGCCTGGTCCTGATGCGTGCTGGCAGCCCTCCATGATCACATTTCACCCTCCAGTGAACAGCAGGGGTGTAGCACAGCACAACAACAGAAGCAGCTCTGGAAGCTCCACACTGTTGTTTCTCATCTCTTCAGGTCCCGATGAGGTTGGCCAGTTCCGCTCGTCAGTAGAGCCACTACTGTGGTGTTTGTTGCTATGAGTTTTATGGTATTAGTTTTAATAACGTGTTCAGGGGATGACCAGAAAATGAGATTAATAGTTTGAAGATGATATCTTTTCATGGAGTTGCTTGTTAATTTGTTAATTTTGAATTTTAGGTTTTCTAACAACTCTGCAGAAACAGATTACATGAAACTGTAACACAAAAAACACATTATAATGACTATGTACTGTATAAATAGGTATTGCATATGTGGGCAAATCAAGGCAAATGCAGTGCATATGTTCACTCACAGGATATTAGGTACATCTTGATAGTACTTGACTCCCTTTTGCCTTCAGACCTGCCTTAATTCTGATGTTGACTAGATAGATAGATAGATAGATAGACAGACAGACAGACAGACAGACAGACAGACAGACCTCCATAGAAAGAGTCCTGGGGTATTTGGCTCTAGGGCGGGTATTTTTGGTTTGTTCTAAAGTTTCACAGTAGAGGGCAGCATTGAGAAATGGAGATGTGGCTCCTTCAGCTTCTCTCACTGACAGTCTAAACAAACAAACAAACAAAAAAATCTCGTATTATCTCATAAAACCATATTATTAGAAATATGGTTTTTATGGGTTTTAATGTTTTTTTTTGAAGAGAAATGACAATTGAAAATTTGGCAAACAACATACTCAATAAGTTAAAAAAAAAATAACAACAAAAAAACAAACTCCAAATACTTTAATCTGAGACTCAATTTCTTTTCCATTGAGGAAATCTCTTTTTATTTAAAAAGCTATCTCAACAGTTTTAGCTGTATCACTTCCTCACAAACATAAAGATTGTCATCGTAGCCCTGTGAACCTGATGTTTGATGAAAAGATGCTTGGAAGCGCTTCTCTGCTTTTAACAAACCTTGAAGTTGAACTTTGTATGGAAACTACAAGGCAAAACTTACTGTGAAGACAAAGGTTTCACTCTGAACTGTATTGTATAGTGGTCTATACTTTGTACTGAGTTACATCATATATGAAAATATAGAATAGTCACATACACAAAAAAAATAAATTATATATTTTTAAATGCTTAAAGTTTTCAGACATTTGTAACTAACAAATGACCTTTTTTCACGACAGATGTGTCAAGTGCTTGTGTAGCACTCTTTTACATAATTTTTAAAATGTATTAAATTTATCAGTTTTTCAACAACACAAAACAAAACACAGCAAATACAACAAAATGAAACCAAACCAAAAATAATAACAATAGCAATAACATCAGAATGACATTTATAAATACTGACAAATACTAAAATGCAAATAAGCTGAAAAAAAGAAAAGAACTGTAAACTTAGGTTAATCAAAAAATATATATATATTATTTAACATGATTTGTAAAAACACCAACTTTTACCCGTTGTGTACTGTTGTATGTTTATTAGGATTTCTTAAGATATGACTCTATGCTTTGTCTCGTTTTCTGAGAGCAAGTATAATAGCACATCTTCACACTGTAACCTCCCCCCGTACATGTTCTACCCTGTCTTTTAGAAAGCCTCTATAGGTTCTCACACTCTATCCAACCAGCAAATTGTAGGTGGGATACAACAAATTTATAGCTTTGCTCGTGTGGCTGCTTATAAAAATGGCAAAAATATTCTCTGAGATTAAAGATTTGGAAGATGATGAAGAGGAGGAGGACCACTGGTCATTCCAAAACAAGGACATAAGTCACCAGTCAGTAACTGGAGAAATGTGGACATCAACTGATGTCAAAAAACGGTGAAACTGATTGGCCATCTTGTGCGTGGAAATGAACCACCCCACATCGCTGCCAATATGATGCAACCAGGGCCATTACGTGAGGACATCAATTTTGCACAAATAGGGCATTTGTTAAATGGCTCTGAATTGTTAACATAAATTGTAAATTTTAAACAAGTGAATATCAACAGTGATCAGAAACCACACTTCATTTATTTTTCTTCAAACTAAACATGGTTTTCTCCAGCCATATCTTGGTTAGGGTCTCAACAGAGGTAATTTTGTTATTTTAACCATATATGTGGTGTGTATTGTTCAAAATTGGAATAAAATAAACATTTGTTCAGGATTTTTAAATAAAGTGTTATGGGTATTTTGATTAATAACAGAATAATGCAGGAAGTCCCCCAGACCTGCCAACAATGGCTGATTAACAATAACTCGATACAAGGGTACAAAAGACAAAACCAGCGAAATGGAATTTGGCCATTACCGGTTAATAAAACGCACCTGTGCCTTTCTTGCTGTGAAAAAAACCCAAAAACAAAACAGGCCTACTCCTTCATAAAGAGGTTGTACAAAAGAGCTCATCAGAATAACTCATTTAAGCCCTTTGATCTAAACTCAACAGCAACAGTTACACAGGGATTAGAATTTCAGGATAAATAATCTGGTTGTTTGTTTGTTTCAATCTGGTGGAAAACCTTCTGCAGTGACCGGAGTCCATCCAGGGCGTGATTTCACACACCATGGGGTACTTCTCCTCACTGCCTGGCCAGGGCTAAGATTGCGTGTGATACATGGACGACATTTCATGGCTGATGCAGAGTTCTGAAACCAAAGGAAATGATCTTGTGTGGCTAGATATTAATTTAAATGTTTACAGTGCATGAGTTTGTTTTTGGTAGCCATTTTTCCAAATTAACAATTTTTTAATACTCAAATCATTGGTGTTAGTGTAAGGTCATAAAATAACACTTCCAAAATATGAGTGAGTGAGGAGGTTTCACCTTCTGTCTATGTAATTTATAATAGTGTTGTCAAACAAGCACTGTTGTAGTGACCCGAGAGACTTACATTAGATTAGTGTATTTTTAGAAAGACGGGCATCAGATTTAGATATCTATCTTGGCCCTACTATCATGAATTTCATCTAAACATGTTCATTATTTACATATTTTACTCTGATTTTAATGATACACTTCTGCAAGCATAAGAGTACAGCGATAAGCGCACTGGCGGGAACCTCGGAGCAGAGGGGCCAGGAATCTGTGCCCACTAATCCCAGTGAGGGACAGAAGATGTTTTAGCAGATCTCCTCTGGTACACATGAGTGGCTCTGGTTTTCAGATGTTCCCACAACATCCCGGAACTGAATAAAGAGAGGTTGATGCCTGTTTGCTTAGCACCAGACTTTCACACTGGCAAGAGCAAGTCAACTAAATAATCGATAACAATGCAGGCAGAGATGGCTACAGCTCTTCCTCCCCTGATGGTATGCTAAGACATCACAAAATATCAAAAGCAGGATGTGAAATCAGGCAGAAAACAGCTGCATAACACTGAGGGGAAGAATACTATACTACTAAGTAAAGTCAAAAGATGCTTTTCCAGTATTTTTCCCCCTTTTAGTGACACATTTTAAAGCAGTTTTATATTTACTAAACCTTTATGACACCTCAAACATTTTTTACAGATAAAATGTGTTCAGAACATGCAATTGATTTCAAAATACTACAGATAAAGTTGACTTTACCAGTCGTTTTAACTTTAGAATAATTTAGGTTGCTTGGTTTTATATTTCTTTTTTATTTAAACTGATGTCCTTTGTATAATATGTTAAACAATATTTGATTTTTGAGGAGATTTGTGGGGGTTGTATCTCCTGACTCGAGAAGCCGGTGGGAATCGTACGTTGAAACATCCAGAGCAGCACAGCGTATGCTAAATCAGGCAGACAGCTGACTCAGCACCTGCCCTGCTGTCTATGTGCTCACTCAACAATGCTGTTATCCCCTGTGACAGGACACAGCCTCCGGGCCCAACAACCCCTCACAACCCTCTGAAAATCCTCCCTCTAGCCTGGACCCTGGAATTCTTACAGACACCCCTGATCCTGATATGCCCTTTTTGTCTAGTCCCACAAATATAAGCATGAATGTCACGCTAACAATGCAATTTCAGTACTACAGGGTCATGTGGGCACAAAATGCACATGGTCAATTAACACAGACTAAGTTGACACAGTTGTGATTCTCTAATTTTATACCTTTGGGACAAAGTTGCAAAGTACAAAAAGCATTTTGTAATAACAAAGAATCACTGAAAGCCACTGAAAGAGTATATTAACCTTTCCCATAAATGTGTTTTAGGTCAATTCAACACCAGAGAGGTCCTGTTAGATTTTTGATAAAGAATCTGCAATAAAACTCCAAAAATAGAAATTCCAGTTGGCTTATTTGGGATTTTGGAGGGTGGTGCTGTGTAAAGACAACTGTCAACGCCCATTACGAGTAAAGTGCATATTAAAAAAAACATCAGTTGTATTTAACCATTAGAAATGTTTTATCACTTTGAAGTCACGCTTGTGAACGAATCTTAGAAATTGGGAAAAATCACAAAGTCTCATGTTGATTAAAGAATCGTTTTGAGCGTTTATTTCCAAGCCACTGGGTTTTCAGGACTCCAAAGAAAGGATAGGGATTAAATAAATACAAAGAATTAAAATAAAGCCTTACTACATAATGCAGTCCAGCCCTGAACCAGAGCCTAAAATTCAAATACTCAACTACATTGTGTTATGCAACAAATGTGTTCATGTTAGCAGCATTTTCTACCCTTGAGAGACAACTGAACACCTCCATTAAAATCACATTTCACAGCATTGTAGTTCCACATCATTCCACTAGCATTTCAGTGCCAAAATCTCTGCAGTACATGAGGCATAGTTTCATCTTTTTTAAAGCCGGCTGTGGTCTAACCCCTACACTGCAAGTAAGTTATGGAATACACCCCAGAAAAAACACAGAAACTGGGCATTATTATTATTGTTAATATTTATTATATTTTTGCTCATTTAAGCTGTTGGTGGTTTCAGCTTTTATGGCAATTGGCATCAGGGACACTGGTTTAACCTGTGGAGTAGTTTTTTTAAATAACTGTATTAGCATACTTCAGTATGTATGAATCGTGTCTGTGAACTTGAGAACCCGTGAAGTCAGCTGGCACATGGCGCAAACAGAATTCCCTTATAACTCAAAGAAAGATGAGAATTTTGGGGGGAATATATTGATAATATCACTATAACTCTTTTTTGTGAGATTTTAATATTTCCATGTATTGAATCATCTTCATCAAAGTGGGTAGCAGGGTTGCTCCTGGGTTAAAGGATTTTAGTAAAAACAGCAAACAGTGCAATGATGAGAAATCTGCAGGTTCTCTTTAAGCATAATGACTGGCGACAGTAAACCGTAGCCACGATAACTGCTCTGGTTTAGCTCAACGCATGCACAGACTCGTCCAAAGGTAGTCGCGGCATAGGCTGCTCTGCTTTAGGCCCTCAAATGCTATAAACCTGCAATCCTGCACCTGCCTCAGGCCCACATGGTTTACCTCTGTGGTCTCATAGAGGAAGAAAAACTCTGAGAAAGGAGAAATGAAGGGACACAAAGGAGGTGCAGGAGAGAGAGCTTGATTATGGAACAAGGGGAACCTGCATACCAGAAGGGCAAACAACAAAAAATCTCCACTCCAAAAACACTCTCAGCGAGCCTTTATGATCTCCAGAGGAAGCAAAAGGATGTTCTTTGCTGGGGGGGGATAGTGCATGCCAGCACCTACACCTGTGTGCTAGCTGACACCACATATCAAGGTGGTTATTGTATATTTTACACATGTTGTTATGTGATATTGTATTTGTTTTAAATGTTATATACTTATGTGGTATGTGTATTTTGACTTTTGTTGCCATGATGCCAGGTCTCTCTTGAAAATGAGATTTTTAATCTCAATTTTTTACCTGGATAAATAAAGGACTAATAATAATAAAAAATGTCAGGATAGTCTGGTTCATAGGAACCTAAAGCTGCCTTGATATACCATGATATGCCATATTGTTTCTCCACTGAAAAACCACTTTTGAAATATTTCTCACATGTGTTTATACTGAAAAAAGCCTTCAAGGCATAAGCCAAGCAATTTTTTTTCCTATTGGCATCTCGTATGGGATCCCATCATATTAAAGGAAGTGGCGCACACTTACAGAAAGAATTGAGTAGACAAACAGCATGGATATAAAATTGCTTATGTGTGCAACTGAAATGAGAGCTATTTCCTTCTACCTCTGCATGGGCCCCAGGAGGAGGAAAGGGGAGAGCCAGTGGTCAACAGAGGTCTCACTTTCTAGGAGCAGCTGAATACCAGAGGAGCTGACAGGTATGTACATATTGGAATGTGTTTCTCAGCCACACCTGTGGGAAACACACCCACCAAGTTTGGTCTCTCTCATCCCACTGGCTGATATCGACCATGATTGACAATTGGAAGAACTATTTGGCTTCTGTCCTCAGGAGCCAGGGGGCAGGTATGGTAAGTTCTGAAAACGAACCAATGGCAGACTAGAAATCCTCCAAGCCAGGCGGGGCTGCGGTGAAATAAAACTCATCAGTGGGGTGTGTCCTTTAAAGTTTGTCAGCAGTCAAACAGTGAAAGGCCACTGCTACAGGACCCCACTTTGACTGGTTAAGACTTAACAAGTCCTTTGCTGAGTGAGGATCTGAGAAGCCGGCAGACAAAGTAAAGAAAGACAGAGAGGGACTTCTTTTCCTCGGCAGACCGACTTCCTCCACGGCTCAACAATGGGAGTGAAACATCAGAAATCTTCTGCTCCAAATCTCGAGAACACCACCTTCAGGGTCGGGATTTCGAGGAAATGGATGCCAGGTTTATGCAACTTGAAAACTACACAAACTTTCAACACTCTTTGGAGTCATTTTGTCCTAAGAAATAGGTACTTCGTCATAGTTTAACAGATTAAACAGATGCTTTTCTGGTACTGTGGTCACTCACATCTCCTTATCACTTTTCCAGCCCAGCTATAGATTCTGTATCCGTTGGACGGAGAACTGATAAGGGCATGTGCATGACATTACCTACAGATACTGAAGAGGTAACATCTGAGCCACAGAGCCTGTGGGGTAATTCAGTCATTGAGTTTATTACTGGTAAAACATGCTGAATGCTAGTTTCTGTGCTTTCTGATTTATGTTTGCATTTTAAACATGTTGGGAGTCGTTAGAATGGATAGAGTTTCACGTTTTAAAATGTGGCTTTAAAACAAGGAATGGGGTTTGTGCGAATGTATAACTATCTACAATGACACTTATGTAACCTTGCAAATTTGTGATCTGTCTAGAGTGACTTATTAAAAAAAAAAGACTTGCGTGTTTGGGGCTCTGCTGTAAGACTTAACACAAGAACAGTTGAGTTACAATACTGAAAGCTTGGTTTCCACGACACAAAGTTTAGAAAGCAACAGGGTCTCAGCCTGACATGACACAGCATGATTAGCATAATCCATTGACTGTACATGGAAAATGACATAACTGCTGAATGTGAAAAAAAAAAAAAAAAAAAAAAAAACTAGGTGAGTAACTTGAATGTGATGCGTGCCAGCGTACTGACATGACTTTCACACCCACAAACATTTTTACACTTTAATTACAGCTGAGTGGGCCTGACATAAGGATCATACTGCATAAGAACTATAGGAGAAAGAAGTGTGGGTTTAAAGGCGTTGATACAGAAAAAAAACGTATGCGATGTCTTACAGTTTGCAAACTCAAATATTCAGGATGGTCAAAGGAATTACATTCACGTCACTAAATCTTGTGACTTTTACTTTTAAAAAGCAGTTTGAATTGTTCGTATCAAATGACAGATCCCTCCAAACACCCGAGAATTTTCCGCTTCTTTTCCTCGTCTTTTAACTCTTAAAATCTATGAACGAGAGAGTCATTTATATCAGAATGGGGTCTTATTCGCTGTTTTCATCATTGCCAAATGTGCTGATAAATGGCTGCGCAATTCTAGGTTTGTATGACCTACAAGCTTCAAATATTGCAGATACTTCACAGCCATAACTTCCCATAAATAAAAAAGAAAATGTATAAATGCATTGAAAGTGTTGAGTCATTGCACGTGTTGACACTTGTCGCCAGATTTATTGCCAAAAGATTTTAACAGCTGGTGGTTTCTTGCTTTACACTTATTTATGTTACCTTCAGTCTTTAAGTTAACTCTCAACTTAGAGAACAAAAAGTACACAACATCACAATTTTCTTGTAAATGCACGCAAACGCGCGCGCGCACACACACACACACACACACACACACACACACACGCTCTCAGTGAGTTGACGAGTGTTTTGGACTTACAGTACTGGGTGTATCCAACTAGCTCTCTGCCCCTCAGGCATCTACTCTCTCTCTCTACACCTGGTAGACAACTCTCTCCTGTCAAGTAAAACAATCTTCCCACGGCTGCTAGCGCTTAAGGTCACTTCCTTTGGTTCAGCCCTGCTTCAACACATTCTACCTCTCGGTTTTCTTGTTTACCCAATAGAAAATCAACCACACCAAAAAAAATAAACAAAATCCTTTTACAATGTGTCAGTAATTGTTAAATGCCATGAATAAAAGCAAATGTTATATATGAGAACATGCTGTCAAAATAAGCCCAAATGGCAGAATAATAAGTAATTATCGCCTTGTTCTCATAATGATATAGCTGTAATGCACAGGTACACACTGGGGTACCTGTGTAAATGATAAAGTATGCAAAGTATACAGAGTATATATAAAATAAAGACTAAGCAACACCAATGATTTTAATAAGTGCATACTGAGTAGAGTAAATAGTGCAAAATCTGGTTCTGCAAACTCTATAAAATTTGAGCAGGAAAGAAATCTTATTGCACATCAAATTGTGTATTGTGATGTGGCAAGGCTGTAAAGATTAGCACTTTATTTGCCCATATAAACAGGGTCGCTGAAATGCCAAAAAACAGCAGGGCTGATAAAGGGATGGCAGGCTGCTGTGCTTAAGACAGACCAACCATGGAAGCACTGAGGTCCCACAGCTTCTTGGCTGCAGCATCATTCAGGGCCTGTGGTGCTGGCTTTTTGGGAGCACAGTCGCTGTACGGTGGAATGAAGAAAAGAGATAAATCATGAAGAGTGTCATACAGTGTGGTTGCAAACTGCTTGTATTAAAAACCTTTTACTCTATTGTTGTTTATCTCAGCCTCTGTTAATATTAGAATAATTAATTGGTAGGATAAGAGCATTTCTTTTTCTACTGTGAGAACATCATTTTTCTCCAGTCAGATGTACTTGCCTGTAGTAGAGGCCACTGGAGTTTGCCAGGCTCTCGTCCACAGCACAGTAGATGGTGGTCTGGGCTCCTTCCCAGGGATTTTTGACCAACTTCATGAAGACCTTTGCTAGCATTATCTTCCACATAGGAAATGAATTAAATAGATGGCGGCCTAACTCTGTGCGGATGACCCCCGGATGAAGACTGTAGACGGTTACACCGCTGCCTAATGAGAGGTCCATCAGAAACAGGCGTGCGTCAAACACCGCACTAGTGTAAAAATCATGGTAACAATGCTCATTAACTCAAGATACAAAGATAGAAAACAAGAGGTAAAATGGTTATTTGTAACATACTGTATATTATACATGTGTCTGAACTCCTGTCACACTACCGTTCAGTCTTGTAGCCAGTTCTTTGCCAAAGAGAACGTTGGCCAGCTTGCTTTGTCGGTAGCTCTTCTGGGGGGTGTAGTCTTTATCAACGTTAATGTCATCAAAGTGTATCTGACCTGCAAGAAATTTATTTTAAACAGGTGTGACAAAGAAAAATCTTTGGTTGTTTGACTTTAGCACCAAGATTTTACCTCTCTCGTGCGCCAGGCTGGAGACGATCACAATGCGACTTGGTGCTGACTTCTTCAGCAGGTCAAGGAGACAGTTGGTGAGAAGAAAATGTCCCAGGTGGTTGACGCCAAATTGCATTTCAAAGCCGTCTTCAGTCTTCCACTTAGGACACATCATAATACCTAAAAAAAAAATTGAAAAAAAAATTGAAAAAACAAAACAAAACAAGAAAATTATAAAAAATAAAAACATACAAATAACTAATTTCTCAGTGTCTGTCAGTATCTTTCAACCCCAAATAACTTATTCTACCCTCCTAAAAATCTGTATGAGGATCCCATAAAGATCAAGGTCAAATTTATTTATATAGCACATTTCAAACAGCCGATGCTGCACAAAGTGCTTAACAATATAAAAATGATGACAACATTTAACTTCTACTAACTGACTAAGGCAGTGGTTCCCAAACTTTTTTTGCTGGGCCCCCCTTTGTTTTACATGAAAAATGTTACCAACACATCCTCCAACCACACACACCCATATTTTGTTCCATTGCGGTTTATTTCACACCTCAAACATTTAGTAAACAATTAAGCAAATACAAGTAATCTGCAATAAATGACAGGTAGTAATGAAATAAACTACTAACTCTTTTACGCTACGTCCGCACCTACACGGGTATTTTTGAAAACGCAGCTGTTTCGTCCACACGTAAACGGCGTTTCAAATCACCGAAAGCTGAGATTTTTTAAAAACCTTTTTTTGCGTTTACGTGTGGACGAGGAATACAGAGTTCGTCACGCAACGTCAAAGGTATGTGCCTTTTTCACGTCACGCTGTGCGCCATGTTATTGTTTACATGAGATGAATTCCAGAATGGCAGATAGAGACAAAATACTGTTTCTGTTAATCTGACTATCTGCAGGTTTACACGCAGTTACTGTCCCTCCATTTACAAAGACAGAGGCGTCGCGGTGTGATTATTTTACTGTAGTTGTTTTTTTCCTGTGTAATAATATTCAACATTGCTATCAATACATTTTTCAAAAAATGCCTCTCTGTGCAAAATAGGTTTAAAAACATAAACAGCTGTAGGATACTGTTTGTCTGTGATTTGAACCGGGGGGACAAATCGTGGCAGGATCAGCCTGATATTATTTGTATCCCGCTGTAACTTTACTGTATAAAGAGCTAACGTCTACAAAATGTCAGGAGTAGTTAGTCATTACAACAAGTGTTTGTGAACTAAAAATCAAGAATGTGGGATACTGTTTGTCCGTGATTTGAAGAGCCCAGCGCTGCTCCCGACGAAGGGAAAACCAGTTCTGCAGGGGAGACCTACCTCGACACTTGTGCAGGTGAAACCAAAGGGCAGATACGCTTCACCAGATTTTCTAGCCTTTGGCTTAGAATCATATTCAGCTATGCTTCATCTCCTGCTTTGCTTTTCTGTGGGCGCCCCATGATAGCAGTGACCAAGCATTTTATTTTTTTCCTTTTCATACCACGCCCCCCCTGCCATGGCTCTGCGCGCCCCCTAGGGGGCGGGCCCCACACTTTGGGAAGGTCTGGACTAAGGTAAGGCAAGGCAAGTTTATTTATGTAGCACATTTCAACAGCAAGGTGATTTAAAGTGCTTTACAGAGACATTAAAAAACCCAGGTAGAACTGCTGCAATACCTGCATTGTTAATGAGGATGTCTAAGCGCTCCTCATTCTTTTCCACATCTTTGGCTAAGTCTCTGACAGACTGTAGTGAGGCCAGATCAAGCTTCTTTACCACCACATTGCCATTCCCACTCTTCTGACGGATCTCATCTGCTGCAATACGGGCTTTAGTCATGTCCCTGCAGGCCAGGATCACTCTGGCCCCTTGGAGAAAAAGAAAAAACATACAAAAGCAACTCATATTTACATGTAAACACCAGAGGATGTGCAACCAAAGTACTAGTTGAGGTTACAGATTTATTTTTACCTACTGTCATTGATACTTATTTAATATTCTATCATTTCTTGGTTGTTACTGAATGGTTATTATATAATATTCTTCATTAAGTACCAAATGTCCAAAACAGGACTGTAGATATGGTTTCTTTTTACGCAACTATATAGAGATTTAATTAAATCATTTTTGGCAGTGCTTCATTTAATTTAAAAAATGTAAAAAATAAAATAAAAATGTCAGCAAAACCCTTCTATTAATTTTAAGTTAAGTAACTCTTAGATTAGATTAGATAGAACTTTATTAATCCCTCGGGTGGGTTCCTCTGGGAAATTCGATTTCCAAAAAAGCACAGCACCGACAGAAGTTACAGAATATTTTTTATATATATATATATATATATATATATATATATATATATATATATATATATATATATATATATATATATATATATATATATATATATATATATATATATATATATATATATATACAGAGACAATATAAATAAAATATACGAAGGGGATAAATAGAATAAATAGGAATAAAAATACAAGTGAATTGCACATTTCAAGTATTGAGTCTATTGCACCGTTGACTATTTACAAAAGTATTGCACAAAAGGTATTGCACAGTGAGGTGAAGAGGCACTACAGCTTAGTTGTTCCCCCCTCCTTTGTCCTCCTGTTTCCCCTCCCTCTCCCCTCCAGGGAGGAGTTAAACAGTCTGATGGCGTGTGGGACAAAGGAGTTTTTAAGTCTGTTAGTTCTTGTCTTTGGGAGAAGCAACCTGTCACTGAACAGACTCTTCTGGTTGTTAATGGCCATGTGCAGAGGATGCCCAGCATTGTTCATAATGTCCATCAGTTTCTTTAATGTCCTTTTCTCTGCCACTGTCACCAGAGTGTCCAGCTTCATGCCGACCACAGAGCTAGCCCTCCTGATCAGTTTCTCCAGCCTTAGGAGTCAATATCCAAATATAAGGGCAAACTCTTATTTTATATGGAGCGTTTTCGTGCATGAATGGCGTGTTTAAGGTAATGTCAAACTATATTAATCATATTTAAGTCTGGATTTTGACTAGGGCACTCTAAAACCTTATCTTTTTATTACTTTATTTTTTGAAGCCATTCAGAAGTAGACTTTCTGATGTATTCTGCATCACTGCTCTGCTGTATAACCCAAGTGACCTTGAGCTTCAGGGACAGATTGATGGCCGGAAAGCAGAATTCATGGTTCCAGACGGCTGATATAAAAACCAAGGATTTCAAACTCATTTTACACCACGGGCCACATACATTCCACTTAAGTGGTTTAGACCAGTGAATCTCCTCTGTCTGACACTGTACAGATGTTTATCTGCATATTTAATCCTGGTGCTATTTTAATATGAGAAAAAGTAGCGCAATTATAACAGTGTGTCTTTTTTCTACACAATAGAAATCCAGCTTAAACTGAAATAAGTTGCGAAAATACAGAAAAACTTCTGGTAGCTCATTGTGCAGAAGGTTTTTGTTAAATAACAGAAAATTGTCTGTTTTCTTTGTTTTCTTACTGTGGACCCACTCTTAAAAAAAATAAAAATTCTAGAGCAGACTTTGAAAAATATGAACTTTTCTGTCATATAACTGTATATAAATTAATTCATTGTTCTAGTGTAGCATGACATCATAGGCTGTAAAACCTATGATGATGCAGTTTAGAGTTAAGGTTAAAATTTATGCCATCCTTCACCAAAGAAGTCAAACCAATTCTGGCCCTGATGATTTGACACCCCTGACCTACACCCATGTACAGGACGTGAGACACAGCCTTTGCATATGTTTTTGTTTTTCTGTACTTTTCTTTAACAAACAAACATGGAGGGTCTTACCTCTCTGGGCCATGTCCAGGGCTGTCTCTTTCCCAATACCAGTGTTGGCTCCAGTGATGAGGACCGTTTTCCCTTCCAGCCTGGCCTTGCTCCGACACACTCCTCCTGCCATCCATCTGCGGAAGGCCAGCACGCCTACCCCTGACAAAAAAGATATTTATGCTATGAACAGGGTGTAAGAGAATGTTCCGAAGACTTTCCATTCGACCTTTTACTACCTTTTACTCTTATGTTTATTCTAAGCTAAATCAAGCAGCTACATACTGTTATATATTTCTACAATTTCACACCTACGAGCAACAGCAATAATCTGTCATGACAGAACAAAGTGCTTACCTGATCTCCTTTCATTACCGTATCAGAAATCCTACTAAATGTGCAAGTTAACAAAGCTTAAACAGTATGCATTTAATAAAGAATTAGGCTTACCTGCAACAAAGACAACCGTGAGGCAAGTTGCATGTCTCTCGGTGAAGTCCTTAACAGCCTCTGCGTAGTTTTGCATTGTTTAAGCAATTCTGGAACTTATATAAGAAGCTGAAATTTTAATATTGCTGCAGACTTGCAGTTAACGATCTGTTTTTGTGGAAGGAACTTTACGTCAGCTACCACAAACAACGGCGAAAACGACAAATACGTGTTTTCCCGTTTCGTATTTGTAACGATAAACTAGCCGGAAGTGGAGGGCGTGGTGGAACTTAAAGGAGATTTTTCAGAATAAGCTTCCGTTTAAATCAATCATTGGTTTAAATCAATGATTTAAATCAATGACTGTAGAAAACAGTCATTGGTTTAAATATGTGTATTTCCTTGCTGTCATGTACGACATACTTGTTTTTTTGTTTGTTTGTTTGTTTGTTTGTTTTTGTTGGTTGTGTGTTATTTGGTTTTGGTTTGGGGTTTGTTTAAGCTTTCAAGTACAGTGAATATTTGTTTTGGCATTGTGGGGAAATGTATCTGGTAATATATATCAAAGATCAGACCATAGGAGTTCTGTGCAGCGTGCTTGTGTAATAGAATGCCACGCAAAACACACCCATCAAGAGACAATAGGGCGTAATGCGGCAGCTTGCTGACTCATGTACTAAAGAGTTTACTTAAAGCAGCCATTCAGCTTGTGCAGGCATGCTCTAAATGTCAGGTAAAATACATTTTTAAATATGCATTGCAAAGTAGAACCTTGGTTGTGTATTACTTTGTTATGATTTATTTTTGTTTGTTTGTTTGTAATGGTAGTAATAGTACTATTATGTGCTCAGGATACACCGTGTACTGAATTATGAGCATCTGTTTGCAGTGAGTTACTCCCACTATAGCATAAGGTATAGAAATACTGCTTGCCTCGTCAGACATCTCTCACAGGGATTTTCAAATTAAAACACCATGTAAAACAGATTTATACAATTTTAATTAATAATTTGACGTAACACTGTCATTAGTAGAAACAGATGAAATTAAACTGGTAGTCATCTTAGAACCTTTGAACATTAGTGAATGATTTAACTACTGATTAAGTACATTTGTGCCATGAAAATATAATTTTACTAAAAACCTTTAATATAATTATAATTTTACTAAAAAGTAATAATATATAGTAATAATTTTGCATGCAAATTAATCTACTTTGGAACTCAAAATTCACTTGACTTCCCTTATTTATTAAAATTCGTTTGTCTGTTCGTTTCCAGCTTCTTTTGTTAATCCCGTGCCCTTATTTTGAAAGGGGGAAACCTGTTGTAATGCTCTGTTATTGGTTAAAATCTCTGTACAGCTGGTTAAGCGTATTTCTTCGCTTTGTGGGTCTAAACTTGTGTTAAAATATTTTAAATTGCGTTAAAAGCTTAAATTGGGTCTTGTCTGTCTTTATATTACGTTTGGAAGAAGTTGGATTTTTTTTTTTTTCAAATAAAAAAACTAAACAACAGTGTCCCGGAAGTTCTTCATGCTCGCGCCACGTCAGAACTACAAACTGTTAACATCATTGTTGAATAGTGAAGAATAGTCTGTCTGCCTGCACCTTCTCTTTGTTGTCGCGATGTTGTATTTGTCACTCACCTGTTTGCTGCTGTTGTGTGGTGCATGTGTGGTGTCTGGGACTGAGATCACATTTGAACTGCCTGACAATGACAAGCAGTGTTTCTACGAGGAGCTGGAGAAAGACGTGAAGTTTGACATAGACTTTCAAGTAAGTTCCTCTGAGAGCTCCATCACGTCAGTGTGTGCACTTAGCAGATGCTGTCAGACTAATTTTTAGGCTGAAGTTTTTTTCTCCGGCTTCCAGAAATCAAGAACAAATTTATAATTGTCTATTAATCGTAAAATAGTGCAGAATGCATATTTTGATTTACTTAAATTTGGCTCCGTTTTTTTTCAATCAATTGAAAACATATGTTATCTCAGATTATTTTCCGTTTCAAGATAAAGACTTTTAAAGAGAAGCCCAATAATTCCCAGAGGAACAGCTGGCACACACACACACAGCCACATCCAATAACTTCAATATATTTAACAGCGACGCAACGTTGCAACTTTCTTTCCTTCTATATATGTTTTATTTTCTCTTAGGTTATTTCAGGGGGCAACTATGATGTGGACTGCTTCGTCACAGATCCTCATGACAATGCCTTGTATAATGAGAAGAAGAAGCAGTATGACAGCTTCTCTCACACCACAACTATGAAGGGAGTCTACAAGGTTTGCTTCAGCAATGAATTCTCCACTTTTACACACAAAGTAGTGTATCTGGACTTCCGCCACGGGAATGAGGAACCCATTCTGGACAGCATGAAAAGAACCACAGCTCTGACTCAGGTCAGTAATGAACACGGTGCTTTCAGTGTGTCAGGTGCAGTTTGTTTGTTTGTTTTTAAGAACATGCTGGATTACTTGATAGCTAATTTATTACCTTATCACTGTTTAAACATTGCTGCCTTCAATTAGACAAGCATGCCTTGAGAAGACAGAACTGCAATGTCATATCACAGACGTTTGTATCATGATTTGAATCAGAAAAAACAGGATGTATTTTGACATGAAAAATGAGTACAGACATATCAGTTATGCTTAGTAAGGTGATAACAAGTAATCTAAAATTGGTATAGTATTTTTGCTGCTTTAAAGGTGTTTATATAATGTCCACAAGGTGGTGCAAGAGTTATTCACATTAAGCTCACAAGGAAATATTGTATTTAAATGCACTCTCCGTTCCTGGAATTACACAGATCACCCAAAAGAGGAAATGTCAACAGTTTGACAGCATTGCTGCTTCTCAAAACACAGAGTGTAACATCTGATAAGCCATACTTTATTTCTCAAAAGAGTTTGGAAATTCCTTTGATGCAACTTAAAACCAGCATTTGTTGTTAATCTCAAGAAATGTATCAAAAATAACCTAAATAAGTAGAATGGTATGTAGGTCAGTAGAATATAGTATGACATAACAGATATCTTAAATATAATAAAGTAAAATAAATATAAAATTATATATAAAATAAATAAAGAGGTTGAGTGTTTATTGTTAAGAGTTGTGACTGTGCATTTCATATCAGACTATAGGATAGCATAGTGTTACTACTCTTTAATTCAAGTACTGAGACCTCTAGGGTCAAATGTATAGTGAGTCTATGTGACTCTGATCTGTGCGATCCACCTTCTACTGTACATATTGATGAATTTCCATTAATCTTTCTGTTATCAGTTGGAGTCGTCTTGCGTCGCCATTCATGAGATCCTGAAGGTGGTGGCTGACTCGCAGACATGGTACAGGCTGAGAGAGGCGCAGGATCGCACAAAAGCAGAGCACCTGCTGGAGCGCGTCACCTACTGGTCCATCGGAGAAACCGTCCTGTTGTTTGTCATCGGCATCGGTCAAGTCATGATGCTTAAGAGCTTCTTCTCTGACAAGAAAGGCTCTGTGGCAGCTACCACTTAAACCAAGGTCTCAGTGTGCCATAAGAAACTCAAGTGGAAGCTTGCTAATGTGAACACATATTGTTAGTATTTTCATCAAAGCCAATGGTAAATGGATAGATCAAGGAGTTTTCACATTCCTGTCGGGCAAAACTTGAATTCAGGTTTTACACAAGTTGTTTTCATTCAACAACTTTCTACTGAAAAGAAACCCCACTCACGTCTGTGTTTAAAATGCAGTTGACATCTTTCAGCCTTTAGAGACTTTATTTTTATAGAGGTGGACGAGATGGCATGTTTATTTTGATCTGCCTATTAAGTAGCCTAGTTTCACTTATAAAAGCAGCTTTGTGGATTTCTGTCATCTGTAGTAGTATCACACATAAAAACCAAAGAGGAATTGTGTTTAAATTTGAGTTTTATTTGTTGTATAACATCTGTTATATGTATTGTTACCTTAATTTATGTGTGCAAAATCATTATGAGCTATGAGAGCTCCGTTTCTCTCATGTCTTGTCTGTTTCATACGGAGTGGCTTAGGCATTTGTTTTTTCCTCATGCCAACCAAGTTGAAGTTTACTGTTTTAATTTAAATACATATAACCTTATACATATACACGCAACTACTGTTTTTTTGTTTGTTTGTTGTTTTGGATTCTCATTTATATGTTTTACATTTTCTTCACTGGAAAGTCACCAAGTATCAACCAGATATCATTTTTTGCACAAATAGTTTCTTTGACATTTCAATTCGATTTGAAGACAAATTATTATTATTTTTTTAAAATACGGCTGTGTAGGTTCTCAGTCATCCAGGTCATGATAGTCTCAAGCACTTGAGTCGAAGGTAACTGGATGTCTTTTTTGGGTTCTTGTTTCTCACCTCTCATCTTAGAGGCTTCTTCAGTTCTGACCAGAGCATTTTCAGATGAGAGGTGAAACATCTTCATTAACCTGAAAGAGGGTTACTTTCAGCCAATTATGAGAGTAATCATGCCAGAAAGTTTTTAGACATTGTCAAATTAAAGTTTGGCACCGAGTGTTGTGATATTTTTTCAAATCCAATGATACGCGATGTTATTTAATTTTAAAAATTTAGAGATTAAGGAAACTATAGATTGTACTTAAAGCTATTCTAACAGTCTTTAATACTTTAGGTCTCCATGTTTTCAAGAAGCTCCATTGGAAACTCTAATCCTAATGTCCTGCCACATTAAAAATGTATTTTGCTTATTGCAGCTTGACTTGAACATTTGACTTTCACTGTGCATAATGCTATATAGAAATGTGGCAAATTAAAGGAAAACCCAACACAAGGTGTCTCTGTAGGGTGTTTGGCTATAATGTCAAATCCCCTGTGTGCTCTTTGGCACACAGGGGATTCCTGTGGAAGTTACTGCGAAAATAAGTCAGAAGACATAACATATGATTTACATAATTTTTCAAACTTATCAAATCAGTCAGTGAGCCCTCATACTCTTTTTATTGGGCAGCCGATGTTGGGGGGCAGTAACATCAGGAAAGAAGTGTTTAAGCATGTAATAAAGGTGATCACTGAGGACAATTATTTGCAGTGAATCCAAGTAGTTTGATTGTAGTTTGAAGTGGATTCAAACTCAGTAAAAAGTTGCCAGAGGCATTACAGAGACACTTGATCTCCCTGGGGTTTTTTTTTTTAAAAGTTTGTTAGTGATTACTTTAAAATTTAGGAGCATTTGTGGTATCAACAGTAGTCTAAGGAGCTTGGAAAAGAACAGTGTCTGGACTTCTTTAAGTTGTTTGAAGACGTTTCACCTCTCATCAGAGAAGCTTCTTCAGTTCTAAGGTCACATGCTGGAGAGTCCCAGAGTTAAGCCCTGTGGGAGTATCCCCCCAAGAGGGACAATGGACCCCCTAATGATCCTCTACCTAATCACAGACGCTTTTCTTTCCAAGCTCCTTAGACTACGATGACCTGGATGACTGAGAACCTTCACAGAGACATCAACAGTAGTTTGATAGTGAATAAATCTAAAACACAGAGAAACCACTTCATAGTATCTAGCAGATGAATTTTTAACCTGGAACAAATTTATATTATTTATCTTTTTATATTTACTATGTTTTGTTTTTTTTCTTCTATTTTTTCTAAGTTCTTTGTCATTATTATTCTTTAAAGAAGTTCTGCATTCAAAGAAATTAGAAGACAGATGTTTACACTGTACATTAGCTGTTTATGCGGATTACGTTGGGGCTTTTAATGTGGAAAACCCCCACATTACATACACATGGAGCGTGTATACTGCATTCTACTACTGTGTTTCAAATGAGGAAATAGGAAGAAGAGTTGAAGTGAACTTGAACCTGTGCCGGCTCCACTGGCCAATCGGGGCGAAGCGGTCTTTCTCCAAGCTGACGTGGGTGGAAGTTATTAGCGCTGACGTCCAGCGTCATCAGTTTAGCGGGTTCTACAGGCCTTACGTCCATTCATTAGGAAGAAGCTATAGTCCCAGTGGACCAGTTGCTGACCCTAAGTAACCACTAGTATACATGGCGGGATACCTTAAAGCTCTGACTACGGTGTCGAGGAGTGCCGCCGCTGCGCTGTCGCAAAACCCCGCAGTGGTCTCACCGGCCGCCGTCTGCCATCACAGACTGCAACAGAGAAACTGTAAGTTTACCGTCGACAACACAATGACTCAGAATGAACTGCTCATAACATTAATGTGGTTACATTAGATGCACAGTGTGGCAGAGTCATAAGTTATAGCGAGTGACTGGAAATGATAGAAACAGGTGAGTCGTTGTTGCTGTTTGGCAAGTATCCATGGGTGAGTCATACATTGTAAGATTACACAAAAAGTGATTCAGAGGTGTTTCATTTTTACAAAATGACAAATAAATAAGGTAATAACATAAAGAAAAGCCAGTGTGGTCATGCTGAATAAAATCTAAAGAGTTTGTATTCTAACGTGAAAAGAATAAAAAGGAGAAATAATGTATGTAAGTAAGTTTGGTGCCAGCCTGCTTTGCTACTTTAGTCCACATGTTGTCAGGTACAAAAAGGGCTTGACAGGTAATAAATGATATCGGAGCACTCTTATAATCCGAAGGTCACTGCCTCAGTGAAACCCAGCTGCCAGGAATGTAAAAATGATATGCAGGTGTCTCAGATGATAAAAGTAAGCCTAGTCGGCTCAGAGATATTCAGAGCTCAATGGCTGGCTCCCCGAAAGTGACACGAATTGGAAGACTTGGAGTCAATTAAGAAGTATAATACAAAGCTGTGAATAAACTCCTAACATCGAAAACAATTTTACCTTTTATTTACACAAGTGTGCAAACTTAACCTTTCGTTTCCCCTGTCATTTTCAGACTCTTACGGCTTTAATACAACAGTAATGTAACTTTTTTTTTTTTTTTTTTTTTAGATGCAACAAAACGTATCAAAGTGGACCAGCCAGTCGTGGAAATGGATGGTGATGAGATGACTCGCATCATATGGGAGTTCATTAAAGAGAAGGTAAATCAAACACTAGGTGACACTTGACGTGTCAAGGAATCAAAATGTTTCCTCGTAACTCTGCATGTATGCATTTTTGTGGTTTCTGTGCCAAATTATCCTCAGGCAATTTACACATTGACATCTTGCACAGCTCATCCTGCCCAATGTGGATGTTGAGCTGAAGTATTTCGACCTGGGTCTGCCCTACAGAGACCAGACGAATGACCAGGTCACCATAGATTCTGCTCTGGCGACTATGAAATACAACGTGGCTGTCAAATGTGCCACCATCACCCCTGATGAGGCCAGAGTTGAGGGTAAGTTAGACTCAGACTTGTTTTAACTTTGTACAGATTCATTAGAATTAGAGGCATTTGAGTGCATTTTAATTCTATTATATTTACACAAATTAATACCTTCTTGTGCTTATTATATGTGTTTATTATATTTTCTCCTCAGAGTTTAAACTAAAGAAGATGTGGAAGAGTCCCAACGGGACCATCAGGAACATCTTAGGCGGCACAGTTTTCCGTGAGCCAATCCTTTGCAAAAACATTCCCCGTCTTGTTCCTGGATGGACACAACCCATAACAATTGGCAGGCATGCTTTTGGAGATCAGGTAAACAAAAAACAACAAGACAAATGTGCATCTTCTCTTTCTGTCCAGACTTAAAGCAGTGCAGACTCACATACCAGTGTCTGACTGTCTTACAGTACAGGGCCACAGACTTTGTCATTAACCAGCCTGGCAAGTTTAAGATTGTTTTTACCCCAGCTGATGGAAGCACAAAGCAGGAGTGGGAGGTGTATGACTTCCCAGCAGGAGGTTGTGGGATGGGGATGTACAACACGGATGAGGTAATAGTAACTTTCTTTATAGGTTTGGTTACATGAGAAAGATAAGATACTTTGGGGTACTCTCCTTGTTTTTAATTTAATGTTCTATGATGCTATTGATCAAGCAAGTGCTATGTTTTCTTTGCTCAGTCCATCAGTGGATTTGCTCACAGCTGCTTCCAGTATGCCATCCAGAAGAAGTGGCCCCTATACATGAGCACCAAGAACACGATCCTCAAGGCCTACGATGGCCGCTTTAAAGACATCTTCCAGGACATCTTTGAGAAGTAAGATGTACATTAAAAAGAGAGCAGAGCAGAGGTATCTGAGAAAGCTACACCTGCTTTGGAGGTTCTTAATTTCATTGAAACCCCCATGTTTCAGCTTGTGCCATTCATCAGATTCATCATGGCCATAAGCTGAAATGTGCAGTACATGTCGCTGGGGTAACCAGCTGGGGTAAGACACACAGCAGTAGAGTATTAGACCTGGTGCTGTTTCTGATGCTAGAGGAAAACATTATTCACTGAGCCATCAAAATGTTTTATTATTGGTTGTTTAACATCTACAAAGCCACTGAATTTCTTTGTTTTCCTTTAGAAACTACAAGCCGCAGTTTGACAAGCTGAAGATCTGGTATGAGCACCGTCTCATTGATGACATGGTGGCCCAGGTCCTGAAGTCCTCTGGAGGATTTGTTTGGGCTTGCAAGAATTATGATGGAGATGTGCAGTCAGACATTCTGGCTCAGGGTAAGTAGACTACGGTTAGATAATGAGTATGTTTGCAGAGCTCCCAATGTTGCATTATTTGGACGTGATGTTCATGTTTTCGTGATTTCATGCTGATGTGATTTCCTTCTAATTCCATGTTTCTGTTTGTACCAGGCTTTGGTTCTCTGGGTCTCATGACATCAGTGCTTGTGTGTCCCGACGGTAAAACCATCGAGGCTGAGGCCGCACATGGCACTGTCACCAGGCACTACCGTGAACACCAGATAGTAAGGGCCACTGAATCAATCTGAAAAGACTCAGAGCTTTGACTATATGTTAGGTTATGGGTTACAGGGAGTTAAATGACCAATGCTAACATTGCTCTACAGGGAAAACCAACCAGTACCAACCCCATCGCAAGCATATTTGCTTGGACCAGAGGGCTGGAGCACAGAGGCAAACTGGATGAGAATCCTGATTTGATAAAGTACATATCTTATTAGTGTCATCTACTCATTTGACATATATTATATATTTATACAGTTTTATATCATTTTAACTGCTATTGCACTACAAATTCCAGGTTCTGCCAAACTTTGGAAAAAGTCTGCGTGGATACGGTGGAAAATGGTATAATGACCAAGGATCTTGCAGGTTGCATCCATGGCTTGGCCAAGTGAGATCACATTTTCATTTATAATTCATATTGTAGAATTTTTTTCTAATATTTAGACATAAATACACACTTTATGTCAACTAATCACTCTCTACCCTCTCCATTGTAGCTGCAAGCTAAATGAACACTATGTCAACACGACAGACTTCCTTGATGCCATAAAGACCAACCTCGATAAAGCTCTCGGCAACTGAATAACATTTAGAAGACAATATGAAGATTTTTGTTAATGTAGCAAAAAAAAACCAGGCAAAAACTGTTTCTAGATTTGTATAAAATAACATTTTACCCTCTTGTTTGTATGAATCTTTGTATCCAGTTTTGAAGCTGCTCCGCAATACATGCCTTTATTTAAAATTTGTATATTTGTTTTGTTTGCCTTTTCCTATTGCCACATTTGTACAAATTAGTAAATTTTATAATTAATTATTAATGGTAATATTCATTTATTATGGACAGTTTAAAGATGTTTCAGGCTTTCTCATTAAATTAGAGCATACCTTCAGGGAATAGCAAAATTTGGATATCATTATGTTAACGTCACATTGTACTTAATCAGCATGACTATAAAAAGAAATTGTCATTTAATTACACTTCGTGTGTGCGGAGTTGCCTTTTTCATGTTCATTTGTCAGGCCGGTGCTTTTATCCTGGGACAGGAAAAAAAACACTTCTCAGCACAGACTGTACAGAATCATTTGAGGAAAAGCCACCACATGCATTTCTATTGCACATTTTAATTTCATGCACTTGCTCATGAGCTCCTGTCCAGCAGTGCATTCATGCGGTGCTGTATGCTCATTTTGTAGCCATCATATGCACCCCGCAGTGCATAATGCCGAGTAGTGTTGTACCAGCAGGGGGCCAAGCCTGATGGGAGTTTTGGCAAAGCTTTTAGCTGTGCTGGCAGCCACGGTGTATGACCAGCAGATGTCGACATGGTCACAGTCATCCAGTCGGTTGCTGTAACGTCTATGCATTATGTTGCTGCTTATTATGAATATTTCTTTAAGGAAAAGAAAACTGGGTTAACTGGTTCACTGTTCCAATCTTAAACTGATCCTTGGCTAAAGTGCACCTGCAGACTGCGTTTAGCGTTTGTTCCTGTTTGTAATACAGAATAATTGAGGTTTGCTGCAGTGGAAAATTCCATGTCCAATTTCATGTCAGGTAGACCGCCAATCACATTACCTGAATTAACCTCCCAGCCATGGTTGTCCTCCTTTGTGTTCACCATTGCTCTTTTCATCCTGTATAAGAATCTATATGTATCCCTAAGGAAGGAAATGATTTATCCCAGGCCTGGTTGTTCATCTAAAACTGCTAAATTTAAAGAAACATGAGCATTCAGACATATTCAAAAATATTTTTGGTATTTAAAGTGTTGTCAGACATTAACAGATCTAAACACTATTCAGAAAATATGGTAGATTCTTGCTCTTTCTACCCCAATTGTTACAAGGCAGAAAGAAAGAAAATGAACACAATTCTTGATTATTGACATTTAGATTAATCTCACTTCTCTTTAAAACTTCCCATTGAAAGTCTTAAAAAAACCAAAAAACCAAAACTTAACTTCATCGTCAGCAATAAAAGAGCTATATCTCTGAGCAAAATTGATCAATCTTGCTCTTATGGAAGTTTAAAGCACCCATGAAGCAGCTGACCAGTCCATAAGCTCTACTGGGAGTTAAAGACCTCAGGTTTAACCCAAAATGTGCTCTCTGGTCCCAAGCCAAAAGCATCCATGCAGCAGACCAAGAAAATTAAAATGCTCCATCAATATTCAAATGTGCTTGTTCTTCAGCAACAAATCACAGTAATATTGACCCAAAATGTATCGCGTACCAACTTTCGTGGCAATCCAACTAAATGTTGGAGATATAATGATAAAACAATGTCAAATTTGAGGTCGTACACAAAGTGGGTGTATCTCTAAAAGATCATAAGGATTATCCCCCAGATAGTGATGGATTAAAACACCAGTCTTCATCACTTAAACTAGAGAACCTTTATTAAATAATTCATGGTCAATTTCCATGAGGTCTCAGTTTAATATTTCTCATCTCAAAAAAAGAACTAGTAGACCATTCCTCTGGCTTAGTGTGCATATCAAGGCTGACCTGCATGGCAGGACAGGGGGAGTTATCCATCTTCCCCTAAACAGAATTTCTGAGTGGCAGGACCAGTGTCAGTCCACTTTTAATTCAATCATTTCAAAATCTAAGCAAGCACGACTTCCAAATAATTTATTTTCATCTTTTAAATTCACAGGTTCGGTTTGTGTCATCTCTTGTTTTTCATGCTACTTTCCCCATGATTGGGAAAATATTTCTGAATAAATTGAATTAAAAGTAAAGTGGACCCAGCCCTGGATTTAAGAGTGCTGAAACTACAAACAACAAATAAAAACCCAAACTGCTGATTCTCTGCTCAAACTGCTCATTCTGCAACTCGTATTTGAACTGACAACCATGAAATATCCATTTTAGGTAAACAGCAGTTTAGAAAAAACAAAACAAGATTGAAAAAGCATAACTATGTTTAATAATATTGCCTTTATAAGGGGTCGGAAGATTTTATCTTCCATCCCCAGCTCTTCTTCCTTGAGGCAAATGAATTCACTCTTACTGAAGACCGCCTTCACAGAAAAAATGACAGGTTTTGATGAAAAAGTGCTTTTTGTTCTGTTCACTCGGTAATTCAAAACCTAGAGCAGTATATTCACTACACGGGATAGATTATTAATGCAAAGCTAAACCATGTGAAACAAAAAAAGATGGGTAAACACACTGCATGTTGCAGAATCATTTGTACAGTGAGAGGGCTTTACATGCCGGCAGTTTTGTTTTCTGGTTGTAGACGACATGAGACAGTAGCAACTTTGGTAGTCGGTGCCCTACTAAGATTTTTTTTTAAAAGAAAACAAAAAAGGCTACAATGTCATGTGCAAAAAGTACAAATGCACTTAAAGATAGACCTGTCTGAACTTTCAAATGAGGAATAGGCAGGAACGGGCAACTACAATTAGGAGTTGTTAACTAAGAGCATTCAAACCTATGAATATGTTGTGACTATGTATCAAAACTTCGATATACAGTGAGTAAATAGCTGACACTGTGGAAGCTTAGTTGCAAAATGTCTATCTGGCACTTTCAGTCAAAAATATGAGGGTATACATTGGTTGTGAATGACAAAAATGGCAAACAAATTTCTATCACATTAAATGTAACCAATGGCTCTGCAACTGCAACTTTTTTCTTTTTTTTCCTCTTCAAATAACTGATACATACACACAACATACAGATTTCACTGTCCACCAGTGAGAGTCTGAGCCGGTAAGCGTAGTTATCCCAAAAGAAGAGCTTCACACCGTGTCAACTGTTTCAGTGTCTCGGTTATAAGCAACAGAGTTGAAACGTCTCCTTTGAAGCACTCCTCCTCCTCCCTGGCCTCCCATCATAGTCCGCCAAGTCTGGCGCTTCTGGAAGGAGGCCAAAACTAAATGAAAACCCCTTTTCCCAGAGTCTCCCAAAGTCTCAACAACAATTCTGTAATTTCCTTCTGCCTTCAGAAACAAAAAAAGGAAAAAAGTTTTCTGGTCCATCGCCACTCAAGGTGTAGTGTAGCTGCTTGTATCCTTTCCAAAATTGTAATACTCCTCCATGTCCTCCATGTTTGCTGTAGTGAGTTTAGTGAGGTTTTGGGAGCCACCATTGTCCATACTGTCCGGTGCTGTAAAGGTGAAGTTCTGTCCTTCATATTCCCCCTGGCTGTCCATTTCTGGAAGAACTTCTGGAAAATACAAAAAGGCATTGACTGACATTGGCCTGGCAACATGGCATGACGCTCATCCAGCCAACTCCCATCTATTAGAAAAGTGAGGTTTTTAGCACTTCTGAGCTAATCCTGGACAATGTAATGATCTCAACCTTGCAAACGTATTGCATCAGTGAATTAATCTTATGTCTTAGACTCAAAACAAGCAGAAATTAGTCAAATAATACATGTCTACAGCAAAAAGAAGAAAAACAAAATGGGCATAGTGTGAGTTTGAGCACGGGATTGGTATGGTGACACCAGTAATGCAGGAATGTTCCCGGCTGTTATGGTGAACAGAGAGTTGGGCCAAAAGTTAACTATTTAGGCTGAACCGATCGGTCCATGTTCTAACCCTCTCCTATGGTCATGATCTGGCTGATGACCAAATAAAGTTGCAAATACATGCGGCTAAAACGAGCTTCCCTAACCTTAGAGGCAGACTGTGGAGGAAGTATTAAATAAGCCACTGGAGGTTGCTTGGTCTCACCCAACTGGGAAGAGATCCCAGGGTAGACCCAGAACTCAGTGGAGAAATGATATACCTCATTTGGCTCGGGAACGACTCAGGACCCGCCAAGAGGAACTGGAAAGTGTTGCTAGGGAGGACATTTAAAATGCCTGCTTAACCTGCTGCCACCATGAGCTGACTTTGTATAAATGGAAGATTAATAGGTGGTTGGGCAGATGGATAGAAAAAGCTCACTTTCAGCTCCATATTTCTACTTCTTCTTTGCATTCATAGTTTAAAATAATCCTCATTTATCTTATACTGGGCTTTGGTGTCCCCCGCATTTGAAACAAGCCGTTTCAGATCTTCTTGCTTTTAGGCAACTTTCCTCTGACTTGTGGCCTGATGCAAACAGAACGTCTGAACAGGAGGTGCCACAGCTGTGTGCCTGAGATGACCATTTTAGGGATATCTGCTCTCACTGACACAGATTCAAGAGTAGGAAAAAAGACTGTTTGGAACAGCACTGGGAGCTGTGCGAAGCCTGAGCTTTGGCTCATATGGGATTACTTGTACATGCACTGATGTCATTAACTGAACCTTCTGCAAACATCTACTTTTGAAACAGTATAAAACACCTGGCTAATGTGCTTATCTGTAAATTATTATCCAATATTAGCGCAAAAATAACTGTAAAAAAGGTGCAACATTTTTGTTGTTCTATGACATATGAAAGTTTGGCCATTTTTAATATAAGGATCCATCCCTTTCACAGTAAATGCATATGATAGAAAGTAAGGTTGATATTAATGTTAAAAAAAAGTGAGCCTAACCTTGTCCTTCTGGTGAGACATCCATGCCGTGTTTGACCTTCATGTGCCTGCTGAGGTTTCCTTTCAGGTTGAACTTACTGGTGCAGTAAGGACACTTGAAGGGCTTACTGCCAGCATGGAGATGCATGTGACCCAGAAGGTTATACATTCGGTTGAAAGACTTGCCACAAACCTGGAAAAAAGTATACAAAAAAAAATAATTTAGGTGCACTGATATAAACAGAGAAAAAACTTATACCAGATGTGATAAAAGCATCCTGCCTGGCGATAGTGGCCTCTCGTGTCTGGGATTTTCTTCTCATTTAATTTTAGAAAACGTACTGATATCAGGTTATAAGACGCTTATGAGATGCTTTCTAGGAGCACTTTCTTCTCCCTCATAATCCTATTACGTTAAATTAAATCGATAGAAACTAAAAATGCATCATCACAACTAATTTCACGCCAGTTAATTAAACAGCCCTGTACACTCTGCTATCAGTCTGGAGTTAAAATACGCACCTTGCATTTGAATGGCTTCACAGGCAGGTGGACGATCATGTGGGTCTTGAGGGTCTGTTTCTGGATGAAGCTCTTGAAGCAAACGTGACACTGGAAGGGCCTGACGCTGTTGTGGATGAGCATATGCCTCTTCAGGTTGGCAGACAGGGTGAACTCTCGGGAACACACGTCACACTTGTGGCCTTTCATCCCCTGCAGAGTGCAAAGAGAAGACAAAGGTCCATCAGTCAAATACAGCAATAGCTGTTCTGTTTGCTTCCAAGAGTGTGAGACGTTGGCAGATATACTGATTAATTTGAACGTGTGGGGTCTAAAAGCTCACTGCTTTTCCAAGTCATAACACACCCAAACCTGAGCACGCAGACACATATTTTCAGATTCAGTGTGAGTTTCACATTCCAGGCTATCTTTAAATCTGCATTGTGACTAAATTTCCTTACATTTTTTACCAAAGGAAAGAAAAATTACTGAGCAGTCAGCATATTTTTTTTAACACTTTTAATATCAGGTTAATGTGGCTGAGAGAGAACCTATTATGCTCCTATGCTATTCCAGCTTAATAATGTTATTCTTGGACTATAATAAAATAGCTTTGTATGTGTCGTAATACAAAACTATTTAAATTTATCTCACGCTGGACTTTGGTGCTGACAGCCAGCGTCTGAAACAAGCCGCTTCTTCCGATTTGCTGGCCCTTGTAAACAGAAGGGTCACAGAGCAGGTGGGCGGGGCTTTGGTGCTCACAGACAGAGCTGTGTGCTTAAGATGACCTAAGTAAAGATATCGGCTCTCACTGATACAGATCCAAGAGTATCTGTCTGAAACAACAACTAAATTATACAACTTTACCTACAAAAACAACAGCAAGAGTATAACATGCATGTAAAACAGGGTGGCCAAAGAGTCACCATCCTGCATACAATGTCAGGGCAATATTTTAATCCTGCCTGCAAGTTATTGCTCATTCCTCCAACCGTATCAAAATCTATGGCAGCCATTTTAGGTGTACCAAAGGAGATCACTAGAATACAGGAAAAAGGCCCTTTGAATCATCTTTATTCAGCTGCTGTAACGTTCTCAAACACATGCAGTGGGTCACAGGAGCAGACAACTGTCATCTAAGGCCTTGAGGCCTGTCTCAATGAATGTGCTGCTGCCTCCTGCACTCCACTCTGCAGTCAGTGTCAGTAGACAAAAACCTGCGACTGAATGAGCGGATTCAAGGCTATTGCGAGGAACAAATATGTATTACGGGACACTAGTGGGTCGAGAGACAGTGTTTGTATAAGCAGACAAATCTGGCAGACTGTCCGTCCGCCCACTGTCTGCACGGCAAATGGGTTGAGCTGACGTTGTCCACCAGGGGGAGCAGTGAACAGACAACCAGCTCAAACAAGCCACAAAAGAGAATATTCTCTCTCCACTGAGAACATTCACTGCTCTCATCACTTTCAATTTGATGATGAACGTGGCTTTGGGTTTTTGTTGCCCCAGTAGAAAGCACATTTGAGCCCGTCCCTAGCAACACAGCATTTTCATTTGTCACCGTGTGGGATTTCTATCTGTCAGCTATCTTCTATTCCTTCACCCACTAGGCATGACTAAAAGTTGGGGCGGGAAAAAAAAGTCTCATTCAAAAGGAACTGATTTTAGAATAACCAAGAATGATCACAAATACAAGCACAAGGTAATCCGACGCACCTTCATCTCTCTCTTCCCCACCTGTGTGAAAGTGTGGGAAACAGCAAGGGTTGAAAAAGCGTGACAAGGAGATTGAAGGTCTTTCTAAAAATGCAACATTTGCCAGATAATTCTACTATGCTTCTAATTTCCTTTGATTTTTCACCATTTTGATTAAGTGCTGTGTTTCTAACTGCTGATGAAGCCTTTGCAAAGATTTACCAGCATTTACACAGGGAAAATGGCATCAACGAAAACATATTTCACATGAGAATTGATACTATTTGCTTAACAACTCAGACTTGGTTTTGTTGCCATTAAAAAAAAAATTATTCAAGGCTAGAAACTCAAATTTCTTCTTGTTTCTATGACCCACCTGGAGTTTATTCTATTCACTGGGCAATTAACCACTCAAAGTGACTCAATATAAAAAAGAAAAATACATTTCCTCATCGTGACTTGTTGGCACTACATTATTAAAGATTTCAAATGAATGGAAAAAAAAGCCACACAGAAAAGTCTAGCATTACCATGTTGATGGAATAGTTTCTTTTTTCCCATCCATCCATCTTTTTTCTTGCACTTATCCAATTCGTGGTTGCAGGTGGGGGCTCGAGCCTCTACCAGCTGTTATTTTTTATAAGCATACTAAATCCAGGGGCTAAATTCCTTATATTAGACTGATACGTTGATTCTATTTTGACCTTAAAATCATGTGTTTTTGTAACAAGATGAATCTGACAAAGACAACAAAGGATGCCAGATAGGTGGATGCTCGTATCTGTTAACTACACCCAAGGCTTAAGGTGAATTATATATGAACTGCAGATGCAAATTATCTTTTTTATGTTAGTTTGTTTTGACTCTCTATTAAAAAAAAGAGAATCAAAGCATTCAATATTTTTGTACAAGCCAAAGGAAAAACAACCTCTCTGCCGAATACTGATCTACAGGTAAAATTTACAGCATGTGTGCAACTTGAGCAGTCAGATACCTTATGGGTGAGCGAGTGCTGACGTAGGTGGTGGAGTTGCACAAACTCCAGGCCGCACTGGGAGCAGGTGTAAGGCCTCGGGCTCTGGTGCTTCAGGAGGTGGTTCTGGAGCTGGCTACGGTAGGCGAAAGACTTATTACACTCGGTGCACTGGAAGGTGTGGGGACCCTGGTGGCTGGTCTGGTGGCGTTTGAGGTGAGCATAGGTGGGGAACTCCATGCCACATTGCGAGCACACATGGCAGCGGCCTCGTTCGTGCTTCACCTCGTGCGCTCGCAGTTCGCTGGGATAGGCGAAGCCACGGCGGCAGAAGCGGCAGCTGTAGGGCTTTACGTCGGTGTGTTGCAGCATGTGTCGCTTCAGGTGACTGGTCTGGGTGAAGCCCTTCTTGCAGACTGTGCACTTGTGAGGCCGCGTACCTTGGTGGGTTAGCAGATGGGTTTGGAGGTGACTGGGCTGCTTGAAAAGCTTTCCGCAATGTGGACAGGCATGCGGTTTGATGCCGTTGTGGCCCAGGATGTGTGTGACCAGGTTATATTTAGAGGTGTAGGATTTATCACACATGCGACACTTCCAGCGTTTCAAACCGTCTCCCACGTCTACGCAGTAGGATTCATCAATCTGGATGTTGATATCTAGCCGGTCTACTCTACGGCCACCGTGTCTACGTGGAGGCTGGGGGTGTGGAGGCTGGGGATGCTGCCCTGCCGCACTCCCGTCTGTCCACATCATACTCTGGCTGCTGTCTTCATACTCGCCCCCCATTCCCATCTCTGTAGAATCGTAGCTTCCCACTTCACTGGTCTGGAAGTAGCTGCTGATAGCTTCCTCCTGCTGTGTGGGTTTCATCATTGTGTTCCCCTGGTGTTCTACCTCTTCTTCATCCTCTCTACCACCTCGACCGTGGCCCCCCATCGGGCGCTGGGCCTGCAGTCCTCTGTGGCCCTGCTCCGGTCCCCTGTGGGCCACCTGGGGGGGAGGAGGGTGGACATGTGTGTTGGCTTGCTGCTGGTTTGTAGCTTCCCGCTCACATTCTGCACAGTTCTTGTTGGTGCCTCTCAGGGTGGCCGGATCTACTTGAACCAGACCACCTCTGGGAGCCATATTGTTCAGCATGTGGACACAGGAGGACATTCCAGAGTTCATCCCTTCCCCTTTCACGTGGGAAGAGGACATGTCACCTGCTTGAAGGCCATGACGATCGGGGACCACCATTTTCCCATCTGGATGCTGAGGCGGCCCCTGCTGCCACCGCCGCTGGCTGCAGCTTGGTTGCATCTGACCGTCTTCTCCCAAGTTTTCTCCAAGATAATCTCCGTTGGCGCCGATAAGTTGGTCTGCGTACTCGTAGTCAACTCCGTCTACTGGGGGTGCAGGGGACTCTTTTGGTTCACCAGTGTAGAAGCCGTTTGGTGCAATGGTAGCTCCGAATACTTCATTCTGGGAGATGAGACCTAGCACGGCGGCCTGGGCCAAGGACAGCACAACTACTGGATCTGTCTGTGTGCCTATGTCCACCAGCCTGGCCATTACCTTGGGCTCACATCTACCCAGGCGCCGGCTCGCCTCCTCCTGGAACAGGAAAGAGACAAACTGTTTGTAAAGAGATCAGCATTTTAATGTTTTTTATTGCCAAGTGTTGTAGAGGGGTAGGGCTGTGCGATATGACCAAAATCTCATATCCCGATATAAGACCTCTATCGTCCGATAACGATATAAATCACAAGAATTTAACATTTCCTGTAAATTCTGTGAATCTCGGGCAGCTCGACTTGCGGGAAGTGTTTCCAGCTGGGCGTCGTGGACCTGGAGTCGAGTGTTTTAACCGATGCATGAAACGATACATTTTTAGACATAAGTTGTAAAGGCCGCCCTTTTCTTTGTGAGTATTTATTACACGGCGTGCTGCGGGGAAAAGCCTGCTCTAACGTTTGAGTCTAAGGTTTAATTTTTAGCACCTGGCGGCTCTTTCTTAATTCTCATCCGTAAAAATCTGCATCTTTCACGTGATTCAGTTTATTTTGAAAAGTCTCAACAGGATCTTGAGCTTTATTGTGAAAGGTTTATGTGGAACATAAACAAGTGGACACGCAATGCTGTTATCATCGTTGTTGCTAAACACAACGCATAAAAACAGGCGCTTGTCCGTCCGTAGTGTGGTTATATTAAATATAAGAGAAAGAGAGAACTTTAAGAAATGAATACAGCCACTACAGTGACCATCAGAACCATGAACAAATATTGCTGTAAAGAGTTTATTTTGCGACACCACGAAACAAACGATAGCGTAAAATGAGACGATAGACGTTTTTATATCGTCATCCGATATATATCGTTATATAGAACAGCCCTATAGAGGGGAACAAAAATCAAGCTCAGTGTAAATTTTTATAAAGGCAGGAAGTTATGTTTTCAATGTGAACTACTGTGCACCATCCTCCACTCCATTAAAAATGAGCTACTGAAGAAAAAAAGGTGGTGAGACTCATCTGATCAGATTATTTGAGCTAGTTGCTGACAGAGAGGAGAAAAAGTAAGAACAATTTAGATTTTCAGGAGCTGTTTATTACATCACTAGAAAGGATGCGCAAAAGCAGACATTTCCTCCCACTGAGGCAAATCTATCCCCAAATCACTCTTCCTAGTACAAGTAGTCAACCTGAATGAACAGTGTCCAAAAACAAACCTTCAGATCTGGAGAGACAGGAACTATGAAAGACAGCATCCTAATCCAACGTGCTAACCGTGTGTGTGTGTGTGTGTGTGTGTGTGTGTGTGTGTGTGTGTGTGTGTGTGTGTGTGTGTGTGTGTGTGTGTGTGTGTGTGTGTGGTGGATTAGATGGCCTACTGATCTCCACACAAACACACATTCAAGTGCAAGAAAGAAAAAAGAAAAGAAAAGAATGAAAACTGAGCAAGATTAAGAAATGAAAAAAGAATAGAAAAGCACAAGATAAGACAAAAACACTGGAGAGCAGAGTGAGAACAGAAGCAGAGACAGAGATGGAGGGAGGGAGAGAAGCAGGAAAAAGAGTGAGCGAGTGAGAGCTTAGAGCATGCAAGAGTCTAGTGAAAGGGAGGAGGGAGAGGAAAAAAAGAAAAAAAAGGAGAAAATGTAAGGTAAAGGGAGAGTGAAGGAGAGATAAGGAGAAGGAGGGGGTGGGCAGGAGGGAAGGAGGAAGGCTGAGAGAGAGACACACACACACATAAGAGAGGGAGGGGGAGGAGGAGAGGGCTGAGTGAAAGAGTGAGAGGGTGAGTGTGAGGCAGCAGGCAAAAGAGAGCAAGAGGAAGAAAGAAAAAGAAAGACATGTAGAGACAGAGGGAAAGGGAGGGAGGGAGAGGCAGTGAGCAACCAGGAGACAGAAGGAGAAAGGAAAATGCCAAAATGAAAGCCAGACACTCAATGAAAGATAAAAACAAAAAGTGAAGAAGACAAAAAGATGACACCGAAGAAGAGTTTGGGAGAAAGATTTTTTTTAAAAGCTCAAACAGAGATTGCGATAAGTTAATGCAAGTGGCAGCTCTTCATTTAGAATAAAAAAGACTCCACAGAAAGGAACTTTACAAACAAAAGAAAACCAGATACAATCAAAGCATCTCTGATGGCAGTTTTCTATCTGTATCATTTCAGCTTTGCCGGGATCAAACCCACGTTGCCCACCACCTCAGCAAACTACCACTTAACATGCTACAAGCGAGAGCCAGTGAACTCACCACGCTCCTCCTGCTGTGAGGTTTCAGGTGCTTCAAGGATCTCATTCTTCAGTGCGAGTGTTGAGTGAGAATAGACTATGTTTGCCTCCTATTTATACGTGAGGGATGTGAGGAGGCGGAGCTAACGCTACCCTCCGCCTCCTTCTCTTTAGTCTTCAGCACAGTTTCGGTAGCGAGTCTGGTCGCACCAGCGCAAACACAGAGCAGACACTAAACAAACCAAATATTCTTGCAGCCAAATGAGCACGTGTGGCCAGTAGGTTTAAAAACACACGCATACACAGGCGCAGCACTGATGCACAAGGTTCCTTGACAGTCCAGTAATCAATAGGTTAAGTCACATCAAAGTCAAAAGACGCACACACCAACAACAAAAACAAGATCAGCATCATATCCGTCTGAAATTATGGCTCCACCAAAGCAACTCGCCCTCCTTTCTTCTTTCTTTGTGTGTCATTCTTCATCTTTGTTTCTGCACATCCCTGTCTGTCTCTTTTCCTGTATCTGCAGCTGAGTTCTTCTCTGTGTTTCATCCATGCATACCTGCGCCTTCCCCTCTGTATCTTTTCACTCTCTCATTGATCAAGTGAGGTTTACGAGTATGGGAAAGTGTTGGAAGATTGTTTCGTGCACAGTCTCGGATGCGAGCGTGTTACATGAGAGAGGAGAAAGAAGAGAGACGGTGAGAGAAAGAAAGAGATGGAAGGTGACTGACAAGGAGATGAGCAAATGGATGGGGGGGCAGGAGGAGAGACTGAAAGGAAAGAATACTCAAGGAAAAGAGAGGGGAGGGGGGAGACAGAAAGAGAGAGAGAAAAAGAAAGGAGACGGGGGGATGGGAGCAGAATGCGGTAAAAGAAAAAGAAGCAATGAAAAGTAAAAGAATAGCACGGAGATATTATTCTGCTTGAAATTATGCATCAAACAGTCCCATGGATCACACGCACATGCATACACACACACACACACACACACACACACACAAAATGAGCTGCTGATTGACGCCTGAGGAAACGTCAAAGTTCAAGTGTGAAGAACTTTCATCTCTTTTCACGTCATCTGACGACCACGGCACCTTCAGTGAAATGGGATGCGTGGAGAGATCAGATAGATGTTGAGCGGCGAGACGGTGGCCTCACGGTCCACAATGGTCATGCATATCCTGCCAATGATGAAAGCGAGACAACGCGAAAGCTGCAAATTATGGAGCGAAATGAGAAAAAGGGCGACAGACATATAAAAACCTACATTCAGCATAGTGTCTTGTATGCACTTTGCAGGAAATACTTTGTACTGGTGTATTAGTCCACAAAGACTGAGGACTCAAAAAACTATTAGTGTTATTATCAACCAATCTGTTATTTTACTGATTCACGTAAATAGTGGGCCTAAGGTACCAACCTCGCTGTTTTTGTCAATAAAACTCTGATCACAGACACAAACGGGTCTGTCAATCACTTAATCATTTTTCCAAGAATTTATTTAAATTTTAAAATATGCAAAAATCTCATGAGTGAGTCAGTGGATGCTGCCAAAAATAAATCAACAGATGACTGTAATTGTAGACACTGGAAGACATTATTAATGAGTGTTTGAGCCAAAGTAGTGTTTGCTCTAAAACATACTGTGGGTACACAACATTCATTTCCATAAAAAGTGACAATCTTTCCTTCAATCAGATCAATCGCACATCACCCCCCTGTCGCAGAACACGTCTACAGAGACTGAGTTCACTCCAAGTACAGCTACTGTGTTTTTTATGAAAACCTAAAGTGTTACCCCTTTTCATGCCTGTAGTTTAGCTTTGATAGAAATTCTGATGCCTGACCAATACTAGATTTTTTGGTTCAGATAATTATTGAACTATCCACAAACGCTATTTACAGCACAGATCCATCCTGCCCTGCATCAACAGTTCAGGCCAGGTGACGTGAAGGTGTGGGGGATATTTTTTGATACACTTTGGGCCCTTTATTACCAACGATTATCATTTAAACAGTATTAAAGAGTACTGTTACCATGCCCATCCCTTTGTGACCACCACACATCTTCTGATGGCTGTTTCCAGCAGGATAACATGACGTGTCACAAAGCTCAAATCATCTCAAAATATCTCAATCTTGTTTCTTGAATATGAGAATAAGTTCACTGTACTTAAACGGTCTCCACAGTTACCAGATCTCAATCCAACAGAGCACCTTTGGTATGTGGTGGAATGGGAGATTGCTGTCACGTATGTGCAGCAGACAAATCTGCAGCAATTAACGCCATGATGTCAGTTTGGACCAAAACCTCTGAGGAATGTTTACAGCACCATGTTGAATTATAGCAGTTCTGACGGTAAAACCTGGTACTATCAAGCTGTACCTAATGAAGTGTCTGGCTAGTGTATATACTGTATAATAGGCCAATATCAGCTGATAATATCAGGGGACCAAAATATCAGTCAGGCTCTAATGAAGACACAAATATGCAAAGTTGAGAAAAAAACCCAAAACATATTAGGTTTGATTAATTTATTAACTGATTAGGCAATCAAGACAATATTAATCAGAAACAAGACTACAACAATGTTCCTGATAAAAATCAGCATATTTTGGTTCTCTGCAAAATGTCACCTTGGACTCTAAAGGAACTGGGAACAAATCTTCCCACAATTTTCTGTAAATGAACAAATTTAACACTTCTGTGATTACTCAAGAACATAAAAGGTCCACAAGAAATAGTTACAGACGATCCATCATTTCCCATATTTTTGTTTCCCTTATCCCTTGTTTAAGTAAACTGCAAAAGGTATATTGTGTGGATATGCTTCAAGTATGTCTTTTTTATATGCTGCCATAATAAGCTGATTTCATATTATTCATTCCCTGCCTTAAGTTCAATTTATGTTTTAGAATAATCTTCAATGAGCAGGTATTATGGTGCCTCTACTTTGAGCCTCACTGATTTTCATGCTTTTATTTACCAAATAAAACTTTCCAAAAATAGTTAACTTTCCCTTTGGTCACGCTACAGCACACTTCCTGTCAGTCACGCAACGCAAGTCAAGCAGAGAGGATCATGGCATATAGTCTAGTCTTTATGTAACATTTTGCATACTTTTTCCACAGTAAGAATTAATGCAAGATTGTGTTGCTCATTTAAACTTAAACAAAACCATCAGTTACTTTAAAATTACTTGACTTTGGCTTTACATATGCAAAGAAAAGTATTAGCGATACATATTTGTCTATGAAGAACAAACTAAATGGATGATTTCTGAATGCAGTTTTACAAAATGCAGAGGGGTGTGACTTCTGCTTCAGCTAGAACTCCTACTCTCTTGGGCCCTGTTCACAGTTCAAGCATTTAAAAGCAAGATGGTCAGAGGCAGGGAGACATGCTTAAGGAGAAATTGTGACCTGAAATAATAAGAAACCAAACCGTGAAGCCAAATAAACTTACAAATGAAAAAGGATGCAGTACATATACAACACAAAGGTATGTAGATTTGGAAATGCCAAAACACTTGGGAAAGAGTTGCAGAGTCTGCATCTTCCAACCTCTTGTGCAAGCTGTATTCTCAAGAACGAATGAACACTTTTTTTCCTGTTCAGCAACAGTCGCAGTTTCCTAAAGATAAAATCAAACGGCAGCAGGAAGTGAAATCTGACCAAACGTGGCTTCTCCCATGTATCCTGCCAGGTGTCTGTCTCAAATGCATCCAGACTTGATGTGGATCTGGCTATATTCACATAAAAGACACAAGGTGGGACAGAGCCAAACATGGACTGGACAGATCTCCCTGCCTTTGACCTACAGAGCCTGTCAGAGAGCCACTGAAGAGCCATGGCTATATTTGCTAGCAGTGATCTCAACTCCACATTGCTGCTGCAAATCTGTGGATCCACAAGTTTGCATTTTAAGAATTTTAATGCATCTTACCTGCGATGATATGATACTTTGGCAAATGTACTTATAACAGTGCTGTCAAATCAGTTAATACTGGTAGCTACACTAGCTACAGCTGTGTTCTTACTAAAGCAATGTGTATTTAAACCAATACCTTTCCTACCGTAAAAACGAATAGTGATTTTCATTAATTTTTTGACAATCTCATTAATTAAAAAAAACAACAAAACAAAAACAGAGAGAGAGAACCAAAGATCCAGTAAGAAGGAAACTGATATAATAATAATAATGTGTATGTGTTAGCCCCCATAGGGAAATAGTTCCTCTGCATTTAACCCATTCACCCAGTGAAGCAGTTGTTGACCGATTTGAGCCATGAGCTGTAAAGTCATAGCAGATTTTAAAACTTAAATTAACATGCTCATCATCTGACTCCAACAACCTTAATAACTATAGGGCCATTTCCAGCCTTTCATCCATTTCCTGAGTTTTGGAAAGCATAGAGGCATCACATCTTCAGACCCACCCAAGCCATTTCAATTCCATTCTAGACATATTTGGAGCAGCTTGTTAAAATCACCACTGATCTCCTCACACTAGAAACCTGCTTTCTTAATACCCTCCTCCTCTTTGACCTCAGTGCCACTTTTTACATTCCGCATTCCAATATTGGCCAACAACTGGTCAATATTGGAATCAAGGAGACTTTCTGACATAAATGATTTTTTCAAGGCAAGACTTACAAAAACAAATAAGGCTTTTCATCAGCCTCTGTCACACATGGTATCCCTCAGGTATCTTTCTGTGCAAATAATGAATTTATCTTCTTTATCTTGAAAATATTTTCCCCCCCATCTCACAAAACAGTTTAATTTTTATGCTGACGACAAACAGCTTTGTATTTCTGCAAAACCCAACACCTCTCTTCCCCCTTCTATCCTCGCCATGACCTACAGGCCATCACCACTGGGAAAATAATCAATCAGCTCAAACTAGACATCAGTAAACGTGAAATGATCCTAAATCAAAAGTCTATTTTTTGTTGTTTCTATAGGTGGTTCTTAAGTCCACACTTTCGCAAAAAGTGTCAAAAGTCTTGGAATCATCTTGAAATACTCTTCCTCTCAGGTTCAGCCTTTTCCCTCTCCAATAATGTCTCAGGTTCAGCCTTCTTCCACCTATGTAACATTTCGAAACTACACTTGTTTCTTTCTCAACTCAGCACACAAGTTCTGGTTCACGCCCTGGTCACCTTTCATTTGGATTATTCCCTCTATGCCATTCTCTCTGGGCTCCCCAAAGAATTGCTTAATTGGTTCCAAATGGTACATAACTCTGCAGCAAGAATCATCAACTGCACCAAGTCCACCGATCACATTACACATAATCTCACCCAGCTTCATTGGCTCCCCATTCGCCAATGCATCCAATACAGATTCTTCTCCTCACTTTCAAAGTGCTTAATGATTTGACAACCCCAGTGTCTCTCAGACCTTCTTCATCCTCACACTCCTTCATATACTCAGCTCAGCTACTCTACCGACTGTTCCATGTATCAGACTTAACACCACGGGTGCCAGAAGCTGAGGTTCGCCTCGTCTTTGGAACACAGCATCGCTTCACCTCTATCAGCTGGACTCTGACAGTTTCAATCACAGAACACTTACCTGTTCAGATCAGCATATCAACTATAATCATGTTTGCTTGTTTTTTTATATGTTTTACATTCAGGATTTTAAATTTCTCCTAATATTACTTTTGTTGTTAATTTCATGCTGTAAGATGACCTTGAGTGTATTGAAAAGTGCCAAAATAAAATTATTGTTACCACTACTACGTGTACTGTCTGAGAGGTTATGTAAACAGGATTATTGTTTGAACATTTGTCTTTAATGTGCTTTCTAACAGGTTTTATTCTGATGATTTAGCCAGGTCAGAATAATACTCCTCCTCTAAACTTTGACAAACACTACATGTCGTTCATGTACAAAAAAAAGAACTGGTGCAGACTAAAATAGCTTCTACGTACTCAAATATATCCTCCTCCTATATAAACAAAAACAGATCAGTTGTCCCATAAAACCACAGCAAACCATCAATGGCTGCAGCTCCCAGCTGTGCTGAAGGAGCACATCATCTCATGAGGCCACCCTAAACCTGATAGGTGAGGAAAGCACCTGGTTAATGTACTTTATGTTCCATTGAGGACGATGACTGGCAGTTGGGGTTGTTTTGGAGTCTAGCAAGTAAGCCACTTGTTGAATGCTACCGAAGAGAAGCAACCACTACAGTGTTTGGGGTAAAAATGGTAGATTCGGGCCAGGTCATTACAGGAACTACGCGAAGAGGAGTACGGTAAATGGCACCACAGATGGACGAGTGAAATAAGAAGATAATGTGCAAAATGTGTGTGACTGGGAAGGAGAGTATTGTGTTCAAGGTGTAGGTTTTATTCTAGAAATATAATTGTTCCCCTGCCTAATGGGTTCGTTTTTCTGTGATAGAAAAAAAAATGGTTTTTTTATAAAGTTTGTATCATAAATGTCATGGAAGTGTGGTAAACAACAAAAGAGAAAGAACATGGAGGAAAAAGAGAGAGGGAGAGAGGGAAATGGCAGAGGACAAAATGGGGGCGTAATAGAGGAAGCAGAGGGAGAGAGAAAGAACAGATGATTGCATGGAATGAAAGAGGGATTGAAGGGGGAGGGAGGGGAGGAGATAAAGAGAACAGGGATGGGAGGGGGAGTGAGTGAGTGAGTGAAATGGTGGAGTGAGAGAGGGGAGAGAGAGAAAATGAGAGGCACCAGTGGGGGAGGGGAGGATGTAGAGGGAGAGGAAGAGAGGCAAGAGAAAGAGAGGGAGAGACAGAAGAGCGAGACAGAGAAAAGATGGGGGGGGGGAGCGAGAGAGAGATGGGGCAGGGAGCAACGTGAGAGCGAGAAAGAGTGAGAGAGGGAGGGGCAGTGTGCAACGTGAGAGAGGAAGAGAGAAAGAAAGAGAGGCAAAAAGGAGAGGGAGGGGTAAAGTATGATGGAAACCCAGAGCGAGAGAAGAAAAGAGAGAGCGAGAGAGAGAGACAAGGAGGGAGGGAGAATGAAAGAGAGAGAGAGGAGGAAAGAGGAACAGAAATAGGGGGAGGGGAAGAGAGCTGGAAAGAGAAAAACAGAAAAGAGGTAGAAAAAAAAAACAGGGAGCGAGTGAGGGAGAACGAGCACAAAACCCATCTCACTCTGTTTTGTGGTTTCACAAACATGGCTGCAGCAAAAGAAGAAAAAGAATGGCATGTTGGTGTTCACAAGGCCACACAAACACACACAGTAGCACAATAGTCCGACAGCAGTTATCACCTGTGTTAATCACTGTGGGGTAAAAACAGCTGCATCCAGGTATGCCATGATGTGTTCACAGCCCTTACTAAAAAAGTCTTTACGCAGTACTGCGGAGCGGTATACGAAATGTACTCAAAGCCATGATATACATTTCTCAGATACTGTTATATCAGTGAGTGGATTAAATGGAGCACTGTGAAGGGTACTGAAAGGAACCTGTATGAATTGCACATAATTCTAATCATATGATACAAAACAAAATACAACACAACAACAATTACATCTCAAGTGACTGGCTAGACATGTAGCATGAGGGTGTGCTAACAGCTGCTTTCAATAACATTAAAGAACAGATGAAGAAAAGAGCAGAGATCAACCAAAATAACTTATGACCAAGACAAGATGTTTTTTATGGTTAAAAAAAAAAAAAAGACACGTGACCTCATTTACCTGTGATCAAAGCTCACCCATATCGACGGGTAACCAGGTGAGGAACAGACAACATAGGCTAATAACTACAATTTTCCTGATAACAGAATAATCTGTGTCCAAAAATTGAGTTTGTTACAAAGCTACACTTCACAGCTCTCCTGTAGACACACTAACAAGCGTTTAGTCAACACACGAGGAAACAGAAAGTGGCTTTATGGATGGATGGGAGTGTCATATCCAACCCTAAGCCCCGTGACAGACTGGCGACCTGTCTGTGGTGTAGCCTACCTTGTACCCCATGACAGCATGTAGCGTCATAAGGACTGGATCTATAGCCAAATTTTTGTCACCATGAGTGGACTGCTTATTGCTTTGATTGTATGCATAGGTGTAGTGATGCCCAAATGCACTGAAACGACTGTCACAGTTATGAGAATGCAAAGTTTGGGGAGGAGAGTATTTAAATAAATAATACATGATTTTCAAATATTTGTGGCAGGCAATTTACTGCTAAATGCACCATATTTAATAAGAAGCATGCCTTATTTTGTGCCTGATGTAGCTGTGAAAGTTGCTGCCAGGAGTGTTAATTTATTTGGAATGGGGGTGGGGGTATCAGAACGAGAGCATAATTGACATGGATGGATTGCTCAATGCTGTGAGACGTGCTACAGCTGGCTCTGTTCTATAGCTTCCCCCCACCTAAAATGTAAAGCCACACATTTTACTGGTTTTCAGTAATGCAGTTTTGGGTTTTTTGGATGAAGGAAAAGCAGAGCTGAACTAAACTTAAGACGGGGGCCATGACAGAAGATTCATACAAGCAGCCAACTTACGTTTATTCAACAGGTGGAAAACTCAAAATCATTTTCATATTTGAAGGAAAATGGTACACAAGTGAATCTAAAACTGATGTTCAGTCCAACAGATGGCAGAATTCAAAAGTCACATGCTATTTTTACCAACAATTAAGGGAGAGGGAAAGATTCAAAGTTAAGGAGGGAGGGGGCAACTAACCCACAGAAAGAATGGATAAGAGACAAGGAAGGTAGTAGCGATGTGTGACAATATTTAGTAGATAATGGTCAGACACACAAGCTGTGCAGAGTGAGGTCTTCCTTAGCCGTTCCCATATTCTGTCTAGCAATTATAGCTATATAATGCATGCAAACCACTGAGGTTCATGGTCTTAGAAACTGCCAACTCAAACAAGCGTGTTTTTTTTAAGGTTTCATTTCTTTTTTATGACATTAAAATGTTACATTTTCTGTATTGTCCTAAAAGAAAAATAATAGTGTAAACCTACCAAAAAAAAAAAAAGTTCACTTTTGCCAAAATAACATTAATAATAGTGTGATATACCATGAAACTGCCTGACTTAAGAAATAATGCAAAGAAAATAATTTTTTTTTTTTAAATGCTGCAAATGTTTGTTTTGTTGAATAAAAAAAATTAAAAATAAAATCACCAAAAGTGTAGATCACATTAAAACCAAGGCTGTGCATCACGTCTAACCTGAGAGAATTATGAACCTCTACCTTTTGCATTACATTCTTCAGCACAAGTGTTTATCCAGGAATAATAATTGCTATGTGCTAACATTATAAACTGAAGTGATATTAAGGCAGTAAGGTACACGGAGTATGAATATCTGTTTGACCATCTTTTTGTTGTTTGTGTGTTTTTGTCTGCACAGGGAAGTGTAGAAAAATAAAGTAGAACTTTTAGAACAAGAGGAATCTGAATTATCTGTTTGGATTTAATAATAGTCTGACATAACCATTAAAAAAAATTAAATAAATAAATAAATCGTAGCACGTAAACACTATAAAATCAACATGGCAGACACGATTAGACAGCGACCGAGGCAGCTGGTCTGGTGTGGAAAATCACGTAAATAATTAAAAAAAAAAAAAAAAAAAAACTTCAAGGAGAAGTACTGAGTTATTTAAAATTTTAGTTATATAAAAGTGTCACTGGTATCAGTATTAGTTCAAAAATAAAAAGGTTCCAAAATCTTGATTTTTCACAATAGTAACATGGGTCTCATTCTCAACATCAAATAGGAACACTTAAAAAGGGACACTTGCCAAAACATTTAAAAGCACCAGATAAACATTATTCATTTGATATGCAAACAGAACACAGACCAGAATCTTTTCCCAAACGTAACCACTTAGCTTTGGTGTTTAAACCTAACCAACCAGTGAGAGCCAATGTAAAGAAACAAAGAGCAAAATGAAAAAACTCCTAAGCTCCAGCACCATCACTTGAACTTGAACTGTTGCTTTCCAATATCACCATGGGCATCAAACTAGAGGACACATTGTGTGCATCTTTTAGACGCCCATGGCATCTCACAGAACTGCAGTTCTTGGCACCCTGCAAAGACAACACACTATGTTGCTGGTCCTTGCTCACTGATCTTATACAAGTAAATCCGTTGCAATGTACTTCATACAGAAGCCACACTTTTTTTTTTTTTGGTTTGTTTTAATGAAAGGAGTTTTTTTTTTATTATTATTATTATTATTATTATTATTATTATTATTATTATTATTATATCTAAAAATCCTACGCTGACATAATGAAGAAATCATACTATTGCTGGTTAGCAGAGGTGGTTTAAGCTGTATGTTTACGTCATTTGAGGTCATCAATTTCTCACTTCGTGCTGGTGTTCATCTCCCAGCATCAATTTCAAATGAGTCGTGAGATGCAATGTGTCATCTTTTGTGACATATTTAAGAAGCCTGCAGCTCCTAAAAGGACATTTTAGACATGTTTGAAACACAGTGACAGCAGCATCGAACATTTGACCTCACAGGTTAACGTTAGTATTAACCCACACAAACAAATATCGGCATCAACCTCAACCTCACGTTTAATCAGCAGTCTGACAGGCGCACACATGCAGCACATTAAACGACAGCACCGCACAGAACCTGACAAATCCATTTTAAAAACGGCAGGATAGAAGTAGTGAGCGCTGACGTCCTGCACCATTTGCGAGAGGTCAAACTGTACCGACCCCAAGCAAAGATCCTTTAACCCAAAAGTTCCCTGGAATAAAGAAAAACGTGATATAGGGAGAAAAACGTGGCCGTGTTTGCTTGTCTGTTTATATATTACATATGGACAGAAAAACCGGTACATAAACCCGCATGCAAAGATCAGCATTATTGTTACATTTTATACTTCACCTTTGTCCTACAAATTTAATTAACAACAGTGAAATAATTCAGCACTTCCAGCTTAAGTGTGAGGGAAAACACAATCAGTTCAGCTGCTAGATAAATGCTGCTGCAGGCCTACCATTTTGTTCCAGTGTTTTGTAGCTGTAACACTTTCAAACTACATCCCTCCTTTCTCCTCCCCTCCCTCTAAATCACGCGTTCTTCATGTTTCTATGGATACACCCCTCTCTCTGCCATTCCCCCCCTTTTTCATCACTTCCTTGTCATCTTTGTCCAACATCTCTGCTACAGATTTCCTTTAACACACAGCAGCATGGCGATCAGGATCCAGCCGTCCCACTCAGACATGAGTGAAAGTACAAAATGGAATATAAAGAAAGTAAAAATCTATGGATAACCTCAAGTCAATTCTCTTCTCTTGTTCCTCACCAGGTGAATTTCTGCTACCGATACAACAGCGCCCCCACAAAAGAGACTGAGATTGAGCGATTTGCTCAAGGACACTTCAGAAGGTCTTGCCAAAACGGAGACTTAAACAGCACATTTTGGAACTGTAATCTGATTTTTTTTTAATAATTTATCATCATCGTCATTATTATTATTATTATTATTATTACATTCATCTGTTAGAGTCATTGTCTGTCCCAGTCACTGTCTTGAGATACCTGGCAACCGAGGGGACAGAAATATGTTTGTAAGTGTGAAGATATACAGCGTTGTGCAAATGTTTAGTCACAAAAAAATCATGCTATGAATAAATTGCATTTATTACCCATACAATGTCCAACAAACTGAAAACCCCCAAATCAACCACTCTTTGCCAGCAGCAGTTTTTCTACAGTTGGTGCATTTGAGTGGAAGTTATTAAGGTGCCTGGGAAGCAGATTGTTGCCTCAGTTCTCTGGTCGCACCGTCTTCACTCTTCATGCAATCCCAGACTGACACTGTGATGTTGCATCTGCTGCAGAGCTACTTGTTCTTCTTGTTCCTGAAGATGGATCTTTTTCGCTGTGGGGGTACGTCTGGCTTACTGCCATGCTGCAGAATTAATTTTGGGCCCTGATAATCGCTTCCCTGACGACAGCACATGACTGATCAAAACCCAAACATCTGAGATTTGCACAACACTGCACATATCACCACATACATCCGGACATACATGAAACTAATCCATCAGACATGAAGCTTTCAAACTGTTCATTACCCCGGGGAGCGGCAGATGAGTTTAGTCTTTAGCAGGGGTGCACCAACACTTTCCTCGTGTACTTTCAGGCTTCACCCTAACATTTTTTTTTAATATTGTGAAATATTTATTTCAGTCAACAACAACAGATTATCATTTTACATAAAAGTACTCAATCAAACAGTAACCAAAAAAGGAATAGGCTGAAGCCTTGTGGCTTATAATTATCCTATCCTTTACTCCCATAGGAAAAATCAAATCAAAATTACTTCAAAAAATGAACAGGTATTTGAAGGAAGAGCGATGTCGGGAGTGTAGAAATATTTTAGGGGAAGCAGTGATGGGAAAAGTGAAGCACAGTCCAAATTTTCTGCCAATTTGTCATGAGGAGTGAAACATTATATCTTTAATGGAAGAGCTTTGGTTAAACATTTTTTGAATTAATATGTCACAGAGTTCAGGACGTTTACCAATACCAGCAGCAAGAAAGCACAAAAAACACCGAGTGAGACACCTAGAGTCTGTAAAAATAAAATCAGAATAATTTAAAGGCCATTTTTCATCTTTCCTCTTGTCTCAAACTTTATGCTTTGCTGAATCCAAACAATTTTCAGACTGCTAACATTCATCCTACCCGATACAAGGCTCTTGATGGCCCCGCCACTGTCACTCGTGGATAATACAGGAATCTCATAAATGAGCTCCAACAGTTTTGCCACTCAGCACTAAATACTTCTGGAAAAGATGCTATATCCTCTAGCACTTTTTAAGGATTTAGTCCAAAAAGTCAGCTCTGCTGCCGTTTTAGCATCAGATGTGAAAATGTGATTCCTGCTGTGGCCTTGCTTCAGAGACTTTTGCCTGAAGAAACAGATGAGGACATCAAAACAAGGAAAAGAAACTTAGCTGCAGCCATCTAGAGACTCTTCACTCACACAAACACACTCTATTCAACCCCAGGCATGTGTCTGTGTGTGTGCATGTGTACAGTAGTTGCATGTGAGACCATAAGTAACAGATGCAGGCAAATCAGACATTAACCTGCCAGGTCCCCATTACATTCCACTGTGATATCCAGTTGTGTCCATATGAAACAGCAGGTTTTTCTCTGGTGCACTCTCACCTAAACCAAACAGCATTTCCAATATTGAGAACACATTTGACTCCAACTGTTTTGTGACCAGGCAATATCATGGCTTATGTCTGCAGTTCTATGTTGAACTGTTGCATTATCAAGTACTCACCTCTTTACACAGTATCAATAATGACAGGAAATTGGTGAATTATTAATTATCTTTATAAACCACAGCATCTTGCACACTTTTTGTGTGAGTCACGCACTCATTTGTAATTCCTTTTAAGAAAATTGATTAATTACCATAAACACCATAAACAAGTAGGTAGAGAAAAAAAAAATATGGTAACATTTATGCTCGATTTGCACTTGTGAATAATTTGTCTTCTCCACAAAAACTAAACCCAGCAGGCCTAACATTCTTCATAATCCACAAGACATTTAACTTGTCTTCTCGGATCCAGTTCTCCAGCTACATTTCCTCAGTTTGAACCACTTATCTGCACTAATGGCTGAGCAACACAAAGTGTCAATCACACCCACACTGTAAAATGGCTGTATTGTCTCCAGCTCCCTTGAGGCCAACACCATCATCCAGAGGTGCAGCGATGCTAAACATACATCACCAAAGGTAAAAGTACAGCATCACTGACCAGAGTGCTGTGCTAGTGTGTCATGACTACAGTTCTATCACTAAAGACGTACAGACGGAGTGAACAAAGAGAGAAAAGCGCATGAGGGAGCAGGAAACATAGACGGCGTTCACAATGCATGCACACTCACACACAGCTAAAATTACATTGAAAGGGCATGAACTAGGCCACCACTCTGCATTGCTGAAGAGCGGTGGTTAGCAAACCGAATAGAAGCTTGCAGAGACCCGAATGGTAAACACTAACACTGAATATAGTTGCAGATTGTGCGCAGCATCAGCCTGGATGATTATGGGTCTGCTCATGTCTGGCTAATAATCAGGATGCAATCAGAATGAAAGCGGAGAGAAAAAAAAAAAGAGGAGGAAAGACTTACTAGTGCAAAACGAATTCAACCATAAAATAATTAACGGATTGTATAATAGCATGTTAACCTAGTACAGCAAAATAACTTCAGCACTGCTAATCTTTTTCATGCAGGGAATTTGGCATGATTGGGGGTATACTGGCAGGCCCAAACAGACTCACCAGACAACTCTTAGCAACTTCACAGCAAAGGCTGGCAAGAACAGCATTTAGCCAGACCAGCAGCGAGACCAAAACTGACAGGCATGACTCGCACCTAATAAGCATTACATACTGGAGCTTTCTATTAAAAACTCCTTCAGAGGGCACTCCATAAAACAGGCATTATCTTGATAAAAATATTCTGCATTAAAATTGCCCGTATCTTTTGTTGTTTTTCCAAGTTTTAACACATTTATCAGCTTAAGACAGTTACTGTTCCTCTAATAAGACCAAGAGCCTCAACCGGGCTACTGGCTCTGCACATCGGCACAGTGATGTTAAACAGGCATACTAGTAGAAAACACTCAACTTCTCCATTTATTTTTAGCACAGTAGCATTTTGCAGGAATCTGTTTATAAACTAAGGCAGTGAAGGGCATTAAAAATTTGACCTGAGTATAGTCGTATATGAGAAGTTAGTGGATTGCCACAGTAACATCCATCCTGAGGGAAACAGAAATATTTGTACCATATTATCTTAGCAATGCATCCAGTATTTCTCAAGATGAATCTAGGGAACAACCAACAGGAAAAGTTTTTTGATTACCATATGCAGTAGGATTAAACTTTAAGAGATTCTGGATTAGGGCTGTTTGATATAACGATATATATCGGATGACGATATAAAAACGTCTATCGTTTCATTTTACGCTATGGTTTGTTTCGTGGTGTCGCAAAATAAACTGTTTAGGGCAATATTTTTTCACCGTTTTGATGGTCACTGTAGTGGTTATATTAATTTCTTAAAGTTATCTCTTTCTCTTATATTTAATATAACCACACTACTGAAGGACAAGCGCCTGTTTTTATGCGTTGTGGTTAGCAACAAGGAGGGTAACAGCATCGCGTGTCCGCTTGTTTATGTTCCACATAAACCTTTCACAATAAAGCTCAAGATCCTGTTGAGACTTTTCAAAAATAAACTGAAAGAGCAGATTATTTACGGATGAGAATTTAAAAAAAGAGCCGCCAGGTGCTAAAAAATAAACCTTAGACTCAAACGTCATAACAGGTGTTTTCCCCGCAGCACGCCGTGTAATAAATACTCACAAAGAAAACGGCGGCCGTTACAACTTATGTCTAAAAATGTATAGTTTCATGCATTGGTTAAAACACTCGACTCCAGGTACATGACGCGCAGCTGGAAACACTTCCTGCAAGTCGAGCTGCCCGAGATTCACAGAATTTACAGAAAATGTTACGTTTTTGTGATTTATGTCGTTATCGGGACGATAGAATTCTTATATCGGGATATGAGATTTTGGTCATATCGCACAGCCCTATTCTGGATGTGTTAAAAAAAGAAGAAGAAATAAATAAATAAATCACGGCATTCCATGCAATTATTCAAGAGAAATTTCAGGCTGAATTAACAAACTGATGCTGCGATCCCTCGAGCCATGCCACTTGCACGAGGAAAAAATTATTCTGGCACAGACGAGTCGAGGGTTAAATCCAGACCCCTTTCTCTGTCTGTTGTGTAGCAAAGTTTCTGGTGAAAATAACAGTTGACAGCACTGGTTTTTGGTCCGTTCACAATCACGAGAAAAACAGACAGATTAGGTACCACAACCGTCTTGCATTAAAGTGTAATATTTAAACACAAGCGTGCCAAAACTTCAACCAGTCTGGTAATGCAAAGTTATGAATTGTGTTATGAGTTATGCCCTAAAAGATGAATTGTCAGCTTGCTTTGGTAATGCAGTTACCCTAAATCTGGTTTTATTTTTAACAATTACAAAATAAAAAGCTTTCTTCCAGAAGATCTGGGCATTGTAGTGGTGAAACAGGCCTAAACACTGCACTCATGCAGGACATACAAACAAGCAGGCAATGCACATTGGAGGTCGTTCAGCTGTTACCAACAGGCCCCACACATTAGGCCTTTGTGCTTTGAGAAACATTTTTTTTTTTAACCCTGCCTGCAGCACAGCGAAGCGCTGCAATGTGCTGACACCATCATCAGCTATTCTAAACCTTTTACCACAGCTGTATTCCCAAAGCGTGATAAAGAGCGGAAGGAGAAAATAGAAAAAGCCTATTTTTCATTTATCTTAATTTGCCAGAGAAGCATCTAATTTTCTGATAAGATGACTGGATTTGTCTTTTTTCTGGATTATGGGGAATAAGACTGCTGTTTGGCCCGGCCGGACTAGATTCAACCATCACCCTGCTGATGATGATACATAAACGAACGGCTTATGATCCCCTGAGTAACATACAGATTGTGAAAACCAGCAGCGGCAGTGCAGTGCAGTGCAGTAACACATTATCGATCCAAACTTGGGGAAATTCATCACTGCGTAACCCAATGGAATGAGATCACACCAGTAACAATGCTCGTCAATGTGTTCTAATTACTGCATTATGATATGAGCACTCAGTACTAATTAGTTTGACCACACCTCTAAAATTTTGACTCCATCGTGCATACTGACATCATTTTGACAAAATCTGACCACTTACATCCAGATGGACAAAGAAACACCTGGCCAAACACACACACACACACACACTGAAAACAATACGAGCTACAATTTTGTGACTGGTGAAATCAGTACACTAAAACTTGACCTAAGTTCTACGGGTAAAAGTTGATTGCTTGCTTGTGATTTTTGTTGATGTTGACATTTTGGGGGTATGCATATTATAAGTTTAAGATATGGGATTAAAATAGGAAAAACAAACAAAACAATTGTGTGCTGCCAGCTCAGAGATAATAGATAATAACTTTGCAAGAAAAATTATTTGGCTGAAAAGCCTTACTGCACAAAAAGATGGGAGTTGTTATGATCAAACTGGGGAAGTCAAAGAGCCTCAAAACTGCATTCAGGGAGGCAGAGCACTGAAATCGATGTGGCCATGACTGGCCATCCACTATAGTGGCTTGACAGTTCAGGAAAAAGTACAACAGGAGCCAACAGATAAACTCTTTGAAAGACAACAATGGAAGTGGACTCCTCGACCTGAAAACATTGAACCTACATCACCTAACGCTCGTGCAGAAACAACAGAAAGACAAAACTGACTGAAGATGCTCAGCCGAAATGGCTACAGTAACAGTACAGAAGCCTGAGGTGAACGGCGGCGGTTGACGCCCTGTTCTCCCGTGGGCACTGGGATGATTGAGTCATTTAAGTCAAAGCATGATTTCAGGACACTCATTCATCACTTTGAAAGAGGCTAATGGCAAGTTCTGCAGCATGAATTAGGATCTGCACAGCAGTGATACCTTAGTGAACGCTGCTGAGTCATTTAAATATTTCCCTCTAAATGACCATCAATTAGATTACCCTTAGACCGCAATGGGAGGATATGTTTTTAATTACTGCCAGCCACTGAAGTGCAGTGACTCAGAGAACATCTATAGGCCCTGAGCTGCCAACTGGTATGCACAGTATGCAGCTGCCTTGCTGCATGCAGTGCACCGTCCTCATTACATGATTAGACACTGCATGGCAGGTATGCAAGGGGTCAGCAGTACGATTACTGGCTTTGGCTTTGCATTTCATTACATTTAATGGCACAGAGTGCCACAAATGGGACAGCCCTACAGTACCTTCACATCCCTTGACAAGCCAGTGTTAGATGCACTGACCTCATTAGTGCAGTGGAGGATACCTGTGTGGCCTATCATTGATCTCTGACAGCCCTTGGAGGAGTCAGCCAACTGGTGGTAGCTTGTCTTTCCCATAGCAGCAGCAAGCCGCTTTGGCTACAGGTTACTGCAGTGCATCTTCCCGGTGCTTTGCGGTGTCGAAATATCCCCCTTTGCGCAGGGTTGTGACCAAAATGTGGCCTCGACTATGCGTTACATACACCAGAGCTGAAAGTGGCCAGCCTTATCTTAACGCTGGCACTGCCGACACTTCAGCCTACTGAAAATAAACCATCATCCCCAGGTCCAAAAAAGAACTTCCACCGCATCTTTAAAAAGAAAGACCCGACAACTTAACGGCAAAAACTTTGTTGAAGACAGGCCTGCAAGACGTCTTTGGCACGAACGGGGTGGGTTATGTTGCATGTGCATGGTCTAGATTAGTGATGGCTAATGTGGCCTGGTGTCGCCCCTACTCCTTTATGCGCCTCTTTCCCCATTCTCTCCATCCCCCTCTCTCGACGCCATCTGTTTGTGGCATGAGAGAATGTGGAAGTAAAAAAAGAAAAGACGACATTTTGGCTGTAGTTGTTGACCTACATCGCGCGGTTGTTTTCGGCACGGCGTGAAAAGCCGCACCGAAAGACAGTCGCCTAAAGCGCACAGACGGTGAAATCGCCGCACATAACGCGCATACATTTTCGAGCCTGGTCGGGAGGAATTTAATAAGTTACGGTTGAAATACTCCTCCTCCGCCTCGCCGGGCCGGACAAGTCAACGCGCCAGCGCCACATATACATTTCTGTTCCAATTGTAATCTCCAAAGGAAGATAAAAGCGCAACTCACCTGATTCCAAAATCGGTTTATGGTGGCGACGTGGCTGTGGTTAATTTTAATATTTGGGAAAAACAGTTACAACGGTGGGTCCCCGTTGTGTGTAGCAGGAAGAAGGGAAGGGAAGAGGGGCTGACGTGAATGAATAAACAACTGAGCTCCTCCTCAACGCCACAGCGGACACTGGCTCAGCTACTTTAATAGGTACAGTTAATCACCACGCAGTGAGCATCATATGTTTTTGCACCTTTCATGAATTAATACTTCTGCGCTGTTTTTTTACACCCTTTACAATAATATACAGAGACTACAAAAGACGTGAGATGTTAACTTCAGAATTTCAGAATACATATTTTTGGCTAACCCTTATTAGGACTAACCTGTTTTACTGGGTAGTTTTATTTTTCATATTTATTTACATTTTTTAAACTGTGCTGGACACAATTGTATGAGCTTAACAAAGTCCACCAGGTGGCACTATGTCTGCATCCCAAACACAGGAGTGCATCGCCACCTTTCTGACATGTCTCCCCAATGTGATGTTTGTGTAAAGTTGGTCAGAAGGTTCCTTTGTGAGTGCGCATGCGCCATTAGCGTGCTGCCTGCTGTAACCCCTAATTTCCCTCGGGATGAATAAAGTATTCTGATTCTGATTCTGATTCTGATGATGCACGGGCACTTTAAAGATAACCCTAACCCTCTAGATGTAAAGATTTTTTAAACAGAACTGTTACCGCATGCAAATATTTACTGTTGAAAATGTGTATATATGGAACAGAAGTAAGTATGCAGTGAACATAGACTGTATATAAAATGAGCTCAGACCTTCCACACCTATAATAAACTCCTAGGTCTAAAGGTAAGTCAACGCTGGTGCCTTAAACCAGCAATATTATTATAGCCACCAAGGGGCGATACGCTAGTTGCAAAAAAGTATCCGGTCCGGAGCCTGTGGGATAACACCTCTCTGACAGGAACCCTGTAAACACTTCTCTGATGATTGTACTGCCTTAGCTACTCATTTTGCTCACACAGAATAAAACGATAAGTCCATTGTTGTACATTTTAGTCTTTATACGTTTCAGATGGACCCAGTGGGCAAAGTCAATGTAGCGTCATAATTTTTTCTCACTGTCCAACCATGACAGCAGCCATAGCTTTGGGACTAACATTAAGCCTCCAGTTTGGTATTTAAGGTGACCATACTTCTTTGTTTGCTTACTTTTTAAATAGGATGTAAAAATAGGACCATATTTGAATTGAAATTCCAATAATGTAATTACTGGTTAGTTCACTTGGTTAGCAAGGTGAATCTGTGTTTCACTGTGATATTAAATGGGATGGTTATTTTGGCCAGGAGGGGGGAAAAGCATGTAAAAATAAATAAATAACTGAACAGTGTATTTGATCTGTCACTAGTGGCCACAGCTCTAATGGTTCATTACCATAGATTCATTTATTTTATACAGGTAACTACAGTTGTCACAAAGGGAAAAAGTAGAGGGACCCCTTTTAAAATTGCAGGTTGTTAAATTGGAAAGTGTAAAGTGACTCGCGTAGTTTTTCGTGTCAGCCTCAAGTGGCCATTTGTGTTACTGCAAGGTTTGGCACAAACAATAATAATTTATTATTTAATAATAATTTGGAATATTTTCCTGGGATTTCAAAAGCATCCATCCATAGTACAGGAGCTGAAGCCTGTCCTAGGTGCCACAGCGCCATAGGACAGGGGGGGCACACCCTTGACAGGTAACCAGCTAGTTGAAGGGTCAACACAGAGACAGACAATCATATTGACACTATTCTAGAAATGTTTTCCTTCTACTGTAGGTGCTTGATGTAATTAAATCACACGTGAAATAAAATTAAAAATCTTAAGACTTGAGTTATAAATTTAAAAGTTAAGTTATTTAAAACATGATCTCAGTAGGTGTTGCATAAGGCAAAAATAGGCCTTTTCTAGTTTTTAAAAAAGTGTGACAAATTCATGAAATGTTTCGCTGTGAGAAAACATACAACACTGACACTAGAGGGCACAAGCACTCCACTGAGCTCTTGTGACAGCATGTTTTTTTCTGTGTCTAAGTGCTTCACATGTTATTTGATTAAGATTCCTTAATTCACTGCTGTTAATGTGTGAATAACTACATCAGTGTTAATCTTTATGAAGTGTCAACACAGGCCAAGGCAGGTCCACTGTAACAGCACTTTATGACAGACACATCATCGTCTGTCCAGTGGGAAATAGCGCTTCCTTTACATTTTACAACATGAAAGAAAGTCATCTTCATTTGACCAAGTTAATTTGCTGCTGACAATCAGGAAATGACTGATGTTTCGTGTGCAGTGTGCAGATGTGGCCTCCAGTCCTGTTGTTCTGTGCTATCAGTCTATGCAGAAGGCTGCGCAGGCAGGCCCCTGCAGTCTGTGATTATCCAGTCTTATTGACAGAATATGATCTTTTACATAAAGATGCCGCTGTGCCCTTCATTATTCACAGGTTCGTGAATACAGATGCGCTGCGAATTTGAAATGTTTGCAGGTCAGTGGTCTCAAAACTTTGGTTAAAACCGTGTCAGCGGAGTGAGATGAGTTTTTATTGATTTCTATGTAAAAGACTCTAGGGTAAGAGCACTGCACACTATGTCAGAGGGAAAATCCGCTCTTTTTCCCACAGGTAGCGAACAGTACCGGAGCAAACAACAGACAATGTGGGGGTGTTATAACTCATACTTGCTACACGCTGGCCATCTGAGGTTCTCTCACAGCCTTGCTTTAGCATATGCTTTTTTGTCTTCTGTTAGCAAAGCGTGCAGTTCAAATAAAAGATGGTGTATAAAGGACCATTTTCCCCCTATTCAAACATATTAATATTCAAGTCTTGTCCTGTTAGTTTATCATGATGAGCTACTGCCTGCTTATTATGTTGCAGAAATCTGTGCAGTAGAGTCTGCTGGAAAAAAGAGGCTTTAAAATGTTGCACCTGTGGGTGGTTATTTAACAGTGCGGCCTATCTCCTACTCGCCTACCTCCTGTCTAGACTGTGTGATTACCATCTGCTTCATCACTCTGGACTGTCCACTGTTTGCTGAGCTCTCTCTCTCTCTCTCTCCCTCTCACAAAACACAAACAGCCACAAACACAAAAATCTAAGATACAAATGCAGCTTTTTTTTTCTGCCAGGAAATCCACCTCTTAAAGTAGATTCATGACTGTCATATAATGTTACAAACTAATGTCCATCCTGCATAGTATTTCCAAACTAACGCAAGAACATTACAATGATTTGAAGATTAGAAACAAGTTGCACAATAATTAATCTGAAGCAGACTTAAAGGGAAAATGCATCAGTCAGACTTTGCCATATGCTACTTGTTATGGGCTGAGCTAGCTGGGGCTTGTTTTGCGTCGAGTATAATTTTCTTCTAAAACTTCACATAGAGCCAATGATGAGATCATCTTTGAGACAGTTGTGTAACAAGTTTGTGATGGTGAAAATAACAAAGTAGAGGAAGTAGAAGTTGTGGCGGCTAAGCTAACCTTACCAAGTTAACATCATCATTGTGACTCAGTTAGAATAAGCACCAGTGTGAGCCTTGCTGTATAATCATTTAAAACAAAATCCAATCATTCTTGCCGCTTGTTAAACTGTACAGCCTGGAAAACAACACTGTAGCGATCACACACATTTAATTTCACAAATTACAGATGTTCATAAAAATGAAAGAGCCCAGCGTGCTTAATTTGTTACACAAGTGCATTTTAACTTGGGGCTGCCGTGTGTTTGCTATTCATTCCAGGCAGTGTAGTACTCTGGTTTCCCATTCACTTACAGTGGGTTTTTATTAGGGTGTAACAGTATTACTTCATTTGTCCTCCGAGCTCCCATTTCTTTCCTGAGATGTACAGGCAGCGGCGTGTCGGGGCAACTGAAGTTCACATGTTCAAATTCAAGCCAAATCTCCTGAGAAAGCATGTGCTGTTGTGTAAGACGCTCTTTCAAAGAAAAATCCCGTGTTGTCACGAAACATTTAAAACACAGAGAATTCTTTGCTCTGCAGCTGTGCAGGTATGTAGGCTCAGCTCAGCGTTTCTGATCAGCTGAAAATGATAGAGGCGTCTCCAAGTACACATAATAATAACATGTTTTATTCTACATTTCACAAAAATGTAAGAAATGCATGTGAACTTTGACAGCAGTGTGAATGCCGCAGCAGGGTCAGAGTGTCTCAGAAAGTTTAATATAGCCGAGGTCCTTCTAGCCCCCTGGTGAGAGACCAGTAATTAACACGGGGGCATCTTCCTCCTGTTTGACACCCTGCTCTGGAGGTTATTTGAGGCTATGTGGCTCCAGTTAGGCTCGCTCAGGAGTGCGTGGTGTTAAAAATGTGTGAGCATGCAGAAGGACATGAAAGGAAAGCGATATCTTCATATGCAGCTGGCTGAACATTTCATAGGAGAAGACACATGAAAGTCTGCTGTCATGAAGCTTCTCTGTCATGGTTACTACATTATTATTTCTAGTCAGTGAATCAGAGAAGTTCTACATTTTCATCTTCTTTGTATTTACAAAGAAAACTCAGGTAATGGACACACGTCCTTAATCTGAGTGCTCATTTGTGAAAACTGTGCTTGATTTGATTACAGGAGTGCATCAAGTGCTTAACTGTGATTCTTCAGTCAACTTTAAAATGCGCTGACATCATTCATGTGGCAAGATAAATCAAATCATACTGATGTATTTTCTGAGCTTCTGAGTCCACTGAAAACAGGAAAAGCTTAAAGGATTTAAATAATGGCTCTTTACAATGTCGGGTTTTCAACAAGCGGTAATCAGTGTGGCACACGCATTAACTTTTCTTAATCCAGATAAATTATCCACTTGTTTGGAGCTGTGAAAAGTATTACCCAAATTACACAAGAGTTAGAAACTCTAGCAGAGCTGGCTAAGATAAGAGGGGAATGTTCGGAAGAAGCATGCTGTCAGGCAGCACATACAGACAGGATGCTGGGTCCGATGTGCTTCAGAACATACTGTACAGGCAACTAAACCTCACACATTCCAGTTTGTATTTGAATTATTACACTTACTATTGCAAACAGTCATTATTTTTCTTCTTTAGCCAAGCTCTCAATGGATGCCCATGTACAGCTCAACTCTCCTCCTCAGCGGTCCTTCTTCATGTTTACTTTGGTGTTTCTCTTCTTTGCTAGCCCTTTGCCATTTCAAAGGGCCACCTTTGTAAAGGGATCATTGCTCATTATGAAAAAAATGACCAACAGATCGTTATCCCCTCTCTGTGATTATAGTCCCCATGTCATCTATATTACACTGATGGAGAAGGTCACTGATTATTTTCTTTGGCTGTAAGACTTGCCAGATTTTTCTGCTTGCATGTTTGCTTCAAAGATGACGGTTTGTCAACATTGTGCTTGGCCATGCACTGACATTCTGACCTATTTAGAAGGGTTGACAGGATGCAGCTTCTGTAGAGTTTCAGTTTGCTGCTGAGACTGTACCGGGGCAATTTACATATGCCTTTCATCATTACTCACCGGGCTTTTCACAACCTGTTCTTGATGTCATTCTCCACTCCTCCATCTTGCCTGATGATGCTGCACAGGTATAAATACTTCTGTTGTTGGAAGTTGGATGCCATGTGCTTTCATTGGGTTAAGTGTCTCTGCACTGAGAAGCATTATTTATATATTTCTTTAGCTGATCTTCAGCCCAATTTACTCTCTGTAGTAACACCGTCCTGCATGTGCTAGTGTGTGACTGTGCGTGAATACTTTTCCTTATGTTCCATCTGAATAAAATCTGGTCTTTGACACGTCCTATAAGTAGATTTCCATGACTGCCCACCATTTGCGTGTGTACTGCATTACTGAAAAGCACATCTTGTGTAACATAGGCTGACTTTTAATTGCTGAAATGCTTTTTTTCTGCACAAGTAGCAGTCCTATTACTAATTGGTCCTGCTTTCCTCCAGACTGTTCTGTTCTCTGATCATCGGTGTTAAAAGGTCTCAATGTGATAACCTCTCCGCTGCAGGTTATCTCAGTGAAGACAGATCCCATTAAGCAATGATGACTTTACAAATACAACAGATTAATTGAGTTAAAATGATGTCATTATTAGATTTTAGTTCTGAAGTGGTTTAATACTGCAGTCCTTTGGGACAAAAATACACCATGCTTTCTGTCTCTTGCTCATATTAAAGCCTATTATGTGTTTTATCAATTCAGTGCTTCAAAGAAGCAGGATGTACTGTTTGCATACGGTGCAGAGTGAGAAGCATTGGTGTCATCAGCAAGATAAAATTAGGCTGGGTAACATGGATAATACATTCTTAGAAATTCCTCCAGCATTTAAACCCAAATCCAGTCTGACATGAACAAGAACTATGATATATAAAAATAAATTACTGAATGTTAATACGTTGAATAACAAACAAAAAAACCAAGAAAAAATCTCAAAAATGAAACATGCACTCACTCGACACTTTATCAGGAACACTTTCCTTTTCATAAGTGCCTTGATTATTTGTGCCATAAATTCAACAAGGTGCTGGAAACATTCCTTAGAGATTATGGTCCATATTCACATGATAGCATCACACAGTTGCTGCAGATTTGTCAGCTACTCAACCACGATGTGAATCTCCCATTGCTGGCCCATTCCACCACATCCTAACCACATGCTCTGTTGGACTGAGATCTGGTGACTGTGGAGGTCATTTGAGTACAGTGAACTGGTCAGAAACCAGTCTGAGATGATTTGAGCTTTTTGACACGGTGTGATATCCTACTGAAAACACCCATCAGAGGACGGGTGCACTGTGGTTATGGTCAGCCACAATATTCATGTAGGTTGTAGTGTTTAAACTATACTAAGGGCCCCAAAGTGCACCCCACACTACTACATCAGAAGCAGCAGCAGCAGACTTAATCACTGATACAAGGCAGGATGGATACTTTCATACTTATGCCAAATCATGACCCTACAGTTCAAATGTTGCAGCAGAAATCAAGACCAAACTTTTTTCAAGTCTTCTGTTGTCCAGTTTTAGTGTGCCAGTCTGAATTTTAGCCTCAGTTTCCTGTTCATAAGAGTGGCACCTGGTGTGGTCGTCTGCAGCATTAACACATCTGCTTCAAGGTTCGACATTCTGTGCATTCACAGATGCCCTCCTGCATAGCTTGAGTTTAAAGAGTGGTTATTTGAGTTACTGTTATCTTCCTCTGAGCTTGAAGCAATCTGGCCATTCTCCTCTGACCTCTGGCATCAACTAGGCATTTTAATCCAGAGAACCACAGCTCACTGTATTTTTTTTTTATGTATAAAGCCAGTAACAGTAATAATCAAAGATAAAGAGAAGAGCCTATTTTTGCTCCTTGTTCTTTTACAACCTGGAGGATGCAAATATCTCCCTGAAAGCCGAGGGCAGCTCATGTGTTTGAAAGTTATACTGTTCATCTTGCAGAAAAAAGAAGTTAGCAAGGTTTTTGGTATCCAGTACAAAGCTTTTGATATAAACCTTGTGATTTTTAGTAGATAGGAGGATGTAAGCCCCGCACCTGTTAGGGGGTTCTCCCTCCTTCTTTGGAAAAAAGAATATTTTAGCCTGAGGTGAGAGGTTTGCACAGGTGCTGCTACTGTTTGATGTAGAAACTCTGACTCGGGGAAATCCACCCACCTTTATGTGTATCTGAGTTACTGAAAACTTTCTGCTGATTTCATAGTAGGTTTTACAGTACAATTTCAGATATCTAATAAGTCTTTGGCACATGATATCAAATGGAGAGTGTTCAAAAACATAAAGTTATGATTTAAAGCTGACAGGAGGCCACCCTGAGCGATACTTTGCTACAGATGTTCAGGCCAGAACTAAAGACTATAGACAGTTTGCAGGTTTATGCTTTATTTCATTACGAAGGTTTTCCAGTGACAGAAAATTACACTTTCAAAAAACCACTTAAAATACACTTAGGGTGCTTGTTTGAGCTTAACACCTTCCCTTAGTGTTCCTTGTATGCAAAGCCAGTTGCAGTAACTGGAGGTCTGACCATGGCCCCTCCTGTGGTACAACAACAGGAGAACCAGCCTATCTGACTCCTTAAGACTCAGCCCAGCTAGGTGTCTGACCACCAGACACTTGCTGACAAGCCCCCCACCCTGGGACCTGGCTCCAAGGTGAGGCCTCAGTAACCCACATTCACGTAATGTAGGGAGTGTTTTCTCTTCCAAAAGATCTCGTGAATTGCTCTTAGTTTACTATAATTCACTTAGAACCAGTTTGCCTTGGGGAAGCCTACTTGGGGCAAATTGCCCCCAACAACATAACTTGCAGGATCATTACGGCACACAGACCCCTACACCATGATAAGACTGTAATTCATGGAAAGGCCACACCTCCACATCAAAAAAGAGCCAGTTGAGGTGGATCAGGCTTCTGACCAGGATGCCTCCACGGCACCTCCTAGGTGAGGTATTCCGGGCATGTCACATTGGGAGAACACTCAGAGGCAGACCGAGGACACGCTGGAGAGATTCTATCTTTTAGACGGCTTAGTAACGCCTTAGTGTCCCCTGAAAAGAGATGGAAAGTATTTCCCCAGGAGGAGATGGGATGAGATCTTTCCCACTGACTCCCAGATCTGGATCCCACTTCTAAGTTGGGCCAAACTCTAACTCTCTTAAATTGAAATTGCAAGTCTTTCCATAACCTTTTGAATCACTGTGCAAACAAACCAAATCAATCAAGCGTCTTTGGCAGATGTAAATGTTGATCATCACTGCCTTTTCAAAAACACATGTTAAACATATTAATTGTAAACTGCAAAAGACAAGAAACTAACAGATGGCTTTCATGTGTAGATGTTACGCGTTCAGGCCAGCACAAATAAAAGTCTGTTCACCCCACTGGTCAGAGCAGATGTCTCAGCACTTATACCTAAAAACCAAAACTGTCTGCATGGCTTTCTCCATGGGGTAAGTTGGAAAACACATTTTAAAAAATAAGACCTGGTTTGTTTCCACTTCTTTATTGTTCCATAAGTACAGGGAAGAGAAGCACTGCTAAGAGCTTGCAGCAGGCGAGTTAAGTGTCACAGAGACCACATTACCCACATGGCTAAAAATATGAGATGGGGCTTTACGCTTAGGAGATCCCAAGTGTGTGACGGAACTTGCATAACCTATCAGTGTATCATTTAGTTGTTAACGCAGAAAGATTGCTGGGAAGCTGTTTTGTTAAAAATAATAATCCTTACATGTTTGAATATTATAAAAGTCTCGCTTTAGTGCAGTTTTTTCTTTAGCTTTTCAGTGGACTTGACAACAAAAGGTTTAATAGGGATAGCACTTAAAAGTGGAGTGAAAGGGAAAAACTTTACCACTTCACTCCATCAAAAAGCACATCCATTATAACTGATGAAAGCTTGACACCGGCTACTGACTCATATGTCAGTGCAGCACATTCCTGTGTCATAGCCTCACACATGCTTTTATGTATCAATTAAATCCCATCAGCCAAAGGTTATTCAGTATCTAGAGGGTCAAAAGATGAGCCTGGGCTGATGTTCCCGCACATCCTGTTACCAATGAGTCACTTTAACACTAAAAGACCGATTGTATCATAAAAGAGAAAAAGTCCCAGTGGCCTTGTTGGTCACATCTCTCTGACTTTATTGTGGGCAGTGATTGCTTAGTACTCTTTTCTTCTCCCAAAGGTGCTTTAAGCCATTTAAGTCGAGCTCTTTGCTGAGATGTTCAGTTCTTGATGGTCAGAATTTGCTTTGAACATCAGTTTGGCTGAAATGTGATTTTAATGACACCCTAGGAGAATTGCTTTGCATTTAAACTTCAGTACTATTTAGTTTTTTGTTTGGCAGTGGTTTTTGTATGAAACTGGGACTCTGCGTGCACAGTGTTTAGATCATTTTAGCATAATTTGATTTTTTGGGGGGGCTTTTTTTGTCAGAGTTATTCACCAGTTGGATCCAGATTTTCTTTGTTCATTTTCTGTCTTGCCTTGAGCTCTTTAATAAGAATTTTACACCTACAAACACACTGTGCTAGGATCTTTTTGTTTGTTCTTGGCTGAAATACACTTGGTGGTTCATTCCTCTAACAGTGTTTATTCAGCAATAAAAAGTTAAGTCCAAAAACGTTATGTTTTCTCCCCAGTCTTAGTGTTTCATAAAGGGTTTTAAATACAGCTTTGTGTAAAGTAAACACCAGTTGTGACTTTGTCACAGTCTGGCTGGCAGACCGTGGGGATGTGGGGAAAGGAGGACCCAAAACGCAGACTCTGCGATGCAAACAGTGCTCTTTATTTACAGTGAAAAGGCTGTAAATACAATAACTCCCCGTTGCTCCCTCGAACCCCGTGTGCGTGCTTCCCTCCGATATCTGTGCTCGTGCTCCCTGCTGTTGTGTTTCCGCACCCCTGTGCGTGCTGCCTCTCCGGACCACTCCTCCTCCTGTAGGGAAACCAGAGACGCAGCCGTCAACACTAACCCTCGGCGGGCATATACGCACAGCACAGACCTACGCTAACACACACTGACTTGGTAAGATAACTCAATGATCCCGCGTCGGTGGGAGCTCCAAGACTCTCCTAAGTAGCTCCCCCGACGAGCCCTGATCAGCGGCAGGTGTGTGGCTTCGGGTGTGGCCAGTCCCTCCGCAGGGCCACACCCCTCAGGCCTGCAGGTGGCCGAGCTCCATCCTCCAGGCACACCCGCAGACATACACACCCATACCTCGCCTAAACATATGAGTGGGACACAGACTAACACAGCACAGAGAAACACACATATGTACACGCACAGAGAAGGGGAAACGACACCAAAAATACATAATAATAATAATACACAGGTCCATGACTGCCCAGGGATCCTGGGTCGCCCAGTCCCAGGACCCTGACAGACTTTTACATTCCATTTGCTATATTGATGATATTGTGGTAAAATAAGGTAAGTGGAGCCCATCCCAGCTGACAGAGGCAGGGTACACCCGGGACAAGTAACCAATCTGACACAGGGCTAACACAGAGAGAGATTCACACCTATTGAATCACCAATTAACTTAACCCCATTAATTGCATGTCTTTAGACTTTGCTAGGAAGCCGGTTTACACAGAGACAACCCATGCAAACTCCATACAGAAAAGATGGTTCACTTAACATAAGCTACAGCAGTTTGCTGACCATGACGTGATGATCAGAGTCAGGACACTTGCAGTCAAATTGTTGGTATCACTAACAGGCTGAAAGAAGAGAGAAGATAGCGGTTACAGGTTAAGCGCTTCCTAACTAGCCATCTTGGTCTTGAGCATTGTTATCATCAAAAACATGGTCTCTGTTATTTCTAGAGTAATGTTGTACATGCTGTTTTATAGGACTGTCATTGTTGGTTTCCAATTATTCATAACATAATGGTGATGAATGCTGGGTTGAGGGGATCCTGTGAATTTTTGCCTAGAGCCTCTGTAGACTCTGGAAGTGCAACTGTATTTCTCTCTATATTCCCGTGTCTTTGCCCTCCTTGAGCTCGGCTCTGCCAGAGTTTTTTTTTTTTTTTTCTTATTTAAAGGGATCATTTTTATTTTTTTTTCCTCCATCATTTTCTTCATTCCCAAATGCTTGCTCAAAGCAGGAGTAAAGCATTTAATTCTTTGCTATACAAAGAAAACTGAAATTGAAAGCCTGTCTGGCACTGAGTGTTAGAAAGGATACTAGCAAGAAAAGGTTGAAGGTCTCTAAACATGAATCTGTGTGCACAAATATTTTAATGCCGGAGTACGCTCTCCTCCGGTGTCAACCTTTGGTATTTGGTATTTGGTATTTATTTATTTATTGTCATTGTCAAGAACAATGAAATTGCGTTTGGGGCTTCCATACAACCCAAAAAAAAGAAGAAAATAATAAATACCCCTTAAAACCCAAGTGTACATATTTAACCCAGTGTGACTCCAATGCAATAAGACAATCCTTAGCAATAATGTTCGTAGAAATTCAGACAAAGACCTGAGAAACATGACAAAATACAACAATGCAACCCATTCATTATTATTGTACTGTGAGATATGATATCAGATATGATAGTTATCTATTTAAGAAAGAGGGGGGGGGGGGAAGAGAATAAAGATATGATGCACCAATGCAGACCAGTTCATTGCTATTAAGAAGTTGGATATGGTTATTGTCCGTGAGAGGGGGGCAGAGAGTTCAGGAGCCTCACAGCCTGTGGATACAGGCTGTTGGCCAGTCTGGATGTTCTGGCCTGTATAGACCTGTACCTTCTCCCTGAGGGCAGCAGATGGAAAAGGTGGCGCGCAGGGTGATGTTGGTCCCGCAGGATACTGTGCACCCTCCTCAGACAGCGAGTGGGGAAGATATTACTGATCTCTGGCAGACTTGTTCCAATAATTCTGCCAGCTTCTTTCACCACCCGCTGGAGTGCTTGCTGATCGGCCTTGGTGCAGCTGGGGAACCACACTAGAAATCCATACGTCAGAACGCTGCTGATGGCACAGTTGTAGAAGTTCAACATCAGAGATCTGGGAATGTGTGCGCTCCGCAGTCTCCTCAGGTAGTAGAGGCGCTGTTGGGCCTTCCGTACAACTGAGGTGATATGGTTGCCCCAGGACAGGTCCTCGGTCACAGTTACCCCCAAGAATTTAAAACTGCTCACCCTCTCCACCGCCTCACTGCCAATGAAGAGAGGCAGATGGTTGTTATGACCCCTCTTCCGGAAATCTACAATGATCTCCTTGGTCTTTTTGGTGTTTAAGACCAAGTTATTGTCGTGGCACCATGACTCTAGTTGTTGCACCTCTGTCCTATAGTTTGTCTCATCATTGTTGGATATAAGTCCGAGCACTGTAGTGTCATCTGCAAACTTAACAATGAGATTGGACGCGCAGGAGGAAATACAGTCATGGGTGAAGAGAGTGTATAGCAGAGGGCTCAGAACACACCCCTGAGGGGCACCGGTGTTGACCACAAGGGTGGAAGAGGTGTTCTTACCCACTCTGACACTCTGTCTACGGTTAGTGAGGAAGTCCACAATCCAGTTGCACAGAGAGGAGTTAAGTCCCAGTTGGTGGAGTTTGGGACGGAAGCTCTGATGTGTTTAATGACCAGTCTCTCCAAGCATTTGGCGGGAATGGGGGTGAGTGCCACAGGTCTGAAATCGTTCAGACATGTGACATTTGACTGTTTTGGGATGGGAACGATGGTTGCTGCTTTGAAACAGGATGGTACCAGTGAACAGGACAACGAGGTGTTATATTATAGAGGTGAAGACGTCCGCCAGGTCCGCAGCACAGTCTTTTAGCACCCGGCCCAGCACTCCATCCGGCCCGGCCGCCTTCCTGGTGTTAATGCTCCGGAACACACGCCTCAGCTCATGAGTGCTCAGGACCGGAGCAGGGTCGGTTGAGGGGAGAGGGGACAGGACAGGGTCGGTGTTCTCCCTGTCAAAACGGGCATAAAAGAGATTTAGATCCTCAGCCAGAGTAGAACTGTCGGCTGAGGGTGATGGTGTTCTTCTTTTGTAGTCCGTGATAGCCCTGATGCCCTCCCAGACCTGCCTTGGGTTTGTGTTGTTCTCAAACCTGGCCTCGATACGCCTCCTGTGCTGCTGCTTGGCAGTCTTGATGCCTCTTCTCAGGTTGGCCCTGGCAGCACTGTATGCCTCCTGGTCCCCGGATTTGAAAGCGTTGTTCCTTGTTCGAATAAGTTGTTGAACTCCGTGTGTCACAGGGTGGATTATTAGGGAACACACGGAATCGTTTCCAAGTTGTTACATTGTCCACACAGAAACAGATGTAGTCCAAGACAGTGGAGGTGTAACTGTCCAATGCGACACGATTGTCAGTGTCCTGCACCTTGAATACATCCCAGTCTGTGCAGTGGGATGCCTACCTTGCCTACCTTTAGCGTAGGTGTCACCTTCCTGTGGTTCCAGCTCTCAGCTTACCAGCTGACACACCTGCATAACCTCCTCCCCTCCTGCTCTTAAGCACCGACTTATCCATCTGTTTTTGCTCCATCCGGCTTATCCACCTGAGATCACTCCATCTACTCATGTAGCAGTCTTGCTCAGGCTCTCAGTGTATCCTTTATAAACTTCACTGCCTGCCCCCTCTTTCCTGCCACTACTGGATACCTATCTGTATAATACTCTCCTGAATTCCTCTATTGTACTTTATCAGCTTGTTGTAAGTCAACTTTCTTGTTGTTGCATTGTGCATTTTTAATTAACATGCTGGAAATGATGAAACTGCATCTCTAAAAGGTTATATTTATACAGCTGGGGAGAATTTACACAACAAAAAAAAGAAACATTTTGTGTTAATTATTCCTACGTATGTCGTCTTTGATAAGAAACTCACTTTCCTGACTGTACAAGAAATCACTCCAGGTTCTGCATGTCTTTTTTTATTAACCAAAGCTATCTTGGAGCACAGAGAGGACTATGTGACGCTATTTGAAAATCTTTAAGCAACTCTGGCCCTCAAAATCCAACTTTTGACATTAAGTGAAAATGAATGTGTAAGTACAGGATATGACCAGTGTTTCTGGGAAGAAAGTATGATTAGGGTCCCACTCCTTGTCACAGATTGCATCATTTCCTGCTTCTCCCCTCCAGGATGATTGATTTCAAATGTGCTTCGAGGGGCTTGGCTGGCCTGGACAACAATGACTCTTCTACATCTCAACAAGGTCAGAGCTCTACAGTGTAAGAGTGCGTTTGTTGTCTGTTCTCTGCTGGCTCTCCTTCTGTTTCTCCCTGCCTTTCTTCTCAGATGTGTCAGTCCATCAATGATTGATGTCTCCCCGTAGGACTTGACTCATCTTTCACCTGCAGCCTGCCTCACAGCTGTTCAATGAGCTCAGAACCGGCCCACATGCAAGAACACACAACTCTGCACAACATAATATAAGCCCCCTTTGAGCCGATGTGGTTTTTGGAGAGTCCAAAGCCTGATGTATCACATGCCTCTGTTTTTTCACGAATCCTCATGCATCCAGTATTTTTCTCTCCGCCTAGTTTTTTCCTCTTCATGTTTGTTTTGTTTATAGCGGAGATTCACAACTGACAGATACGTCCAGATGCTAGCTATGTCTCCTTTTTGCCATCTTTGTTTGAGAATAAATGCTTTTATTCAATGTATGTCACACCCTTTATTGCCATTCCCAGGAGCAGAGGAATAAAAAGCCACTTTTCAGCTGCATGGGCTGTAATTCCATGTTGTCAGAGCCCATTGTATTGCAGAAGCTGCATCTGTTCTTGTCTTGTATTGTCTATTGATGATGTGGGAGCGGCAGACGCCTCAACGGGCACAATTATGCAGCTTCACAAACCAGTGAAACTGCATTTCCCTATACATGGATCAGCGTTTTTTGAAACCAAAGGTGAGGAAAGGCTGAATAAATATGTTTATCTTCCACAGCAACAGAACTCTAAGCTTTATGCGAACACTCAGCTCCTCAGTGCCTACGGTAACATATTCATGTAAATGAGCAGGTCATATACCCTCAGCACTGGCTTAGCCGCAATATCATTTCTGTTTGTTTGGCCTTGGTTTCTGGTTTAGGGCAGAGATTATGCCTGAAGAAAGTTTTAAATCAAAATCCTTGCTTTAAACAGACAAAACCACATGTGTTTGGAAAAACATCTTTTGAAGAGGCCACTCAAATATGTGACTGCTATCGACAGCTAGTATTTTGTATTTTTGCTTAACACAATGCTCAAAACAGCAAAGGCTGTTTGACAAAGCAGCTGTTTTAGTTCTTAGAAGTAAAACTGCTGCTATGGAGACACATCAAATACATGGAAATATTCATATTTGTCATTTTTCTTTGCTCTTTTGGCATCCTTTCACTGGATCTCTGCTCATTCAGTATTCAAACATGAGAAGAACGATACAGTCAAATTCATGCCAGACTCGGAAAAGTCAAACATTTAACTAGTTGAAGCACCCTGAAATGATGTCGTAAAAAACACAACACGCACATGGGCTGGCTGTTACACAACAGATGAGTGCAATAACAATGTTAGATGAATCATGCTCCAGAGCAGTTGATGTGAAACGGGACACCAGTGATCCAGTTATTTATTTTAAATTCTCTGACGTAGTCTTGTGTTTAGAAAAACTCAAGGTTCAAAGAGTTTAAAGTCAAGAGCGTTGTGAAAGAACAAAGTTTTCTTGAGAATAACACGAAACCAGCAGTTGAATCAGAATAGCTTTACTGGAACTAGACAAACACACATCAGTAATGTGTGTCTATTGAATTACTGTTCTAGATGGCTGGTCCCAAATCAATCGCTTCCGAGAAAACTGACACAACCCTTTTGGTCCAGCTGGGAAGAAAAGCACTCTGACGTCTAGGCTCAGTTCTCAGGACCATAAATAAATAAATAAATAAATACTGCACATGTCATTTTAAATTCATGTATTTATCTTAGAGTCTGGATTACTTTATGTAATGTGTGTACTACACATTTACTACACATTTATGTAATTTAAGTATGAGGAAAATATACATTTAATACACATCTTTTTGCTTCTCAACACTAACTTTTAATTACATTCCTTTTCTACAATGATGATGATGATGGAGTAATTCAAATGCCTGATTGCTTCCCTCTGTTACAGCGAGCATACAAGTATGTTGCTGTGGTATGAGCCTCATTATTATTCACAGTGAGATGAGTACTTTATGTTTTATTTGTTCTATCCAAATCTATCCATTCATCTCCTTTCGCTCATCCAACTGAGGGTTGCTGGGGATTTGGAGTCAGGTTACCCCCTGAACAGTCCCCTGCTCAGTCTCAGGGCTAGCACAGAGAGACAGACAGCCATCATGCTCACCTTCACATCTACACAAAATTTGGAATCATCATTTAACCAAATATGCATGCGTTTGGACTGTGGTAGGAAGCTGTGGTATACAGGGAACCCACGCAAAGCAACAGTGCTAACAACCTCATCATCATCTTCTTCCACCTGCTTCCTTTAGAGCTCATCATAGCGGATCATCTTCTTGCTGTCGCATCAACTTTCTACTTCACTATAGCCTTGAATCATTTCAGTTGTCTTCCTCTTTTCTTCCTGTCTGGCACCTCCATCTTTAGCATATTTTATCCAATACATCCCTACTCTGCACACGTCCAAACAATCTCAGCAACTTTGTTTCCAAACTGCTCAACCTGACCTGTCTCTCTGATCACTCCCAACCAAAAAACTCAGCATCTTCAGCTCTGCCACCTCCAGCTCCGCCTCGTGTCTTTCTGTTAGTACCGCTGTCTCCAAACCGCACATCATAGCTTGTTGTAAACCTTCCCTTTCACTCCTGCTGCTATCTTTCTATTACCCCTCACATTCGTCTCCACCCACTCCACCCTGCCTCCACTCTCTTCTTCACCTCTCTTGTACATTTTCTATTTCTTTGGATTGTTGACCCAGAGTATTTAATCTCATCCAACTTCACCACTTGAACTCCTCACAGCTTCTCTGTTACACCTGCCTCCCACTCGTTCGCACACATGTATTCAGTTTTGCTTCTGCTGACTTTCATTCTTCTTTTCTCCAGAGCATACCAACACCATGTTCATTTATTTATGTATTTATTTATTTAGTATGACTTCAAGTGTGTGGATAGGCTCTAGCCCCCAGCCTGAATTGGTAAATGAGTTGAATTGGTAAATTTTCTAATGAGTTCAATCTTTGACAACAGGTTTTGAAAGGACGTATATTTGACTGCAAGCTGGTTTTAAAAACAACAACAACAATAATAATAGTAATCATAATAACCATAATAACTGTAATAATAATAACAACAGTACATTCACTTCAGCCAAAGCATCCACTCTGTGTTGCCAAATAGCATTCTTTCCCCTTGCACACACATGTTCTGACAGTGGAAGGGGGAAAAGGGCCAAACCAAAATAAGCGCTTCGTAGATTGGATCATACCGCACTTGTGTTGGAATTTTATTCGTAAATCAAATAATGGAAGAGCAGGAAATCAAAGTGCGTTCCACTTATTACTGTGTTACTGAGAAAAAATAATGCAAATGCTGTAGCACATTAACCTTAAGCCACTTCTGTCAGAAAATTACTTGATGCAATTATAAAGCATAATTGAGGATGTCCTTTTACAAGCATCAACAATCTGTTGAATTTTTTTTTAAAGAGAAAATATAACTTCTAATTATAAGAGTTAAATAGGTTGCAAAGTCTTTTTACTAAATTAAATTTCTTTTTTTTAAAGAAGATAAACTGGTGCAAAAACTGGACTCTTTTGCAATACTGGGGTAGAAATACTCTCTACCTTAGGTGTAAACTGGAAAGAGTGTGAGAAAAGGCATACACATCCAAGAAAAACCATAATCCGTTCCCATTTAGCCAGAAGGAAGTTGACCTCATCAACATGAGAATCGTCAGATGGCTGACATCATGGAGAACGTGTCCACAGCACTAATAATCCCCCTGCCACATCTCAAAGCGTTTCCTCTCCCCCTTCCCTGGTGTGTGTGCCTCCTCTTTGGTGGGACAGAGGCAGAATATATGTGCATTCATCCCTGGACTGGTCCAAGCACAAAACACTATTGAGATGCGTCAGGGGCATCCGCCTCGAGCTACCCTTGACGTCACATTAGTCACAATGAGAAAATCAAGTGCAGCGCCTTCCCCTGCAGGGCTGTGAATGGACGTCTGCCACTATTTGACAGGTCTTATTGGTTCTTCAGAGTTTAATGCCTCTAACATTTAACTAAGCCCAGCATGGCCTGGCTGACATTTGTACATGACCCTGACAGATAATATACAGCCAATCAAAGAGAAGGAACAAAACGGTTTATATGGTGCATTTTCTGTTGACTGGAAAATATACTGTATATGGTCTTTCTTCTTTTATTGGTCATAATAGAGAGAAGGAAACACATAAAACGTTCAAAAAATATGGTGCTAGTCCAGGTGATCATACAAATTTTTCCAAAAAAAGCACTGACCAGAGACTCATTTATACATTGATCATTCAGTCACACAATCATTTACACATTCAACTTCTCCCTCCTGTCCTATCCTACTGAGCTGTGCAAAGTGCTTCACATCTATGACGATATTTGTCTGAAATGAAAAAAAGCTTTCATCAGCTTTTTTCCATTTCCCATATGTTCCCACTATGTCATCAGTCTTGTGGATGACTGGCTGTCAGGCTGATTAATTGGCTGGCTGGGTAGCTGCTTTCCAATCCGACTGTGATTGTGTGACTGACTGACTGACTGCTTTTCTGACTTCTTTTCAAGGTGACCAACTGACTGATTTTCTGGGGGACTCTGCCATCATTTGCTTTCATTAACAAGTAAGGATTGAGGCTTTAGGTATCGTCAAAGGTCTCATGGAAAAACTAAATCGGACACATCTTGCATTAGCCTGCGTCTTGGTAATTTCTTACCCTTTGGCTCTCTGTCCCCATCATGGGTCCCATAAAGATGTCCAATACATTAAACAAACGTAAATAAAAAATACATTAAAGTGGCTTATGGGTGAATTATTACTTAAAACAGCTGGCCAATGCTGAGTAGTTGGGAACCAGTTTTGGAAGTAATATGTGATTTTTCTCTTGCGAGTTGTCATGTTAGGAGAATGATGAGTGCAAGGCTGACTCAAAATAAATGGCTGTGTCCACATTCACTTTAATGAACACAGTGCAGATGTATAACTGAATTAGTTAGCGGTTATTTTTTAGGCAGTTCCAGACTTTCACTATACAGGCAGTACTTGTGATTATTACCAGAGATGGGCTGTAACGCAGTACAAGCTAATGTAATCCGATTACTTTTGTCAAGTAACGAGTAAAGTAAGGGATTACTTTAGCAAAAAATCAAATCAAATCAAATCAAATCACTTTTATTGTCACATCACATGTGCAGGCACACTGGCACAGCACATGCGAGTGAAATTCTTGTGTGCGAGCCCCACAAGCAACAGAGATGTGCAAACACAACAACACAAACGAGCAAAATACAAGAATGGCCAACCTGAAACTAATAAATATATGTACAATATATAATAGTGTATGCATTTCTGGATGTGTATACTAAATATTTTCCTACGTGTGTGTGTGTGTGTGTGTGTGTGTGTGTGTGTGTGTGTGTGTGTGTGTGTGTGTGTGTGTGTATACACATTTTTACAAATTAAATAGTAAAAAAATAATAATAATAATAATAATAATAATAATAAAATATATAAAATATACAGAGTTGAATATGTGCAAAACAAGTGGCATTTATATACAGTGTGGAGTGCATAATGTTGAAGTTCCAGTAGTGAAGCTGAGGTGTCTATGACGTGTTCAGCAGTCTGATGGCCTGATGGAAAAAGCTGTCTCTCAGTCTGCTGGTACGGGACCGGATGCTGCAGAACCTCCTTCCTGATGGAAGTAGTCTGAACAGTTTATGGCTGGGGTGACTGGAGTCCTTGATGATCCTCCCCGCTTTCCTCAGGCACCGCTTCCTGTAGATGTCTTGGAGGGAGGGAAGCTCACCTCCAATTATCCGTTCAGAGCACCGCACTACTCGCTGGAGAGCTTTGCAGTTGTAGGCGGTGCTGTTGCCATACCAGGTGGTGATGCATCCAGTGAGGATGCTCTCAATGGCACAGTGATAGAAGGTCCTGAGGATGCGGGGGCTCATGCCGAATCGTTTCAGTCTCCTGAGAAAGAAGAGGCGCTGCTGCGCCTTCTTCACTGTTTTGTTTGTGTGTACTGACCACGTAAGATCCTCAGCCAGATGTACACCAAGGAACTGGAAGCTGCTCACTCTCTCCACAGCAGCGCCGTTGATGGTGATGGGGGTGTGTACTTCTCTGCACCTCCGGAAGTCCACTATCAACTCCTTTGTCTTTGCGACGTTGAGGGTGAGATGGTTGTCTTGACACCAGTGGGTCAGGGCGCTGACCTCCTCCCTGTAAGCCGTCTCATCACCGTTGGTGATAAGACCCACCACTGTAGTGTCGTCCGCAAACTTCACAATGATGTTGGAGCTGTTAGTGGCTGTGCAGTCGTAGGTGTAGAGTGAGTACAGGAGAGGGCTCAGTACACACCCCTGTGGAGCACCAGTGTTCAGTGTGATGGGGGATGAGGTGATGCTGCCCAGTCTGACCACCTGGCGTCTGTCAGACAGGAAGCTAAGGATCCAGCTGCAGAGGGAGCTGCTCAGTCCTAGATCCTGCAGTTTCCCGTCCAGCTTCGAGGGAACGATGGTATTGAAAGTAATTCGATTACTGTTACTTTCCTGTAATCATGCTGTGTTACTGCATTACTAAACCGTGCATTTGTTTTTGAGAGTGTCTCATGACAATGACATAAGCGCGTGCGACGTTTGTGGAAACATACATGTGCAGATCAACAATGGATAATAAATCGAGTGCGGCAGAGAGTATGACCGTAAAGCATTTGAAGCGTGGAAGCACTGACCTTACTTTGAGTTTGACTCTGTAAAAAGTGACAAAAATATAAGCGCCCACTGTACACTGAGTGGGGAGAAAACTTATTTTTACAGCGAAAAAAAACCCTAAACTTCTTAGCAAGTACTTAGCACGCTGACATGAATGTGAAATTCACAGAGAAAACCCCAGATCCCACTGACATAACCACTGCGGCAACGCGCAAACCTCCGCCTGCTCCACTCCTGCTAAACAGGTGAAAATAGGTGAACAACAGGAGACAGTGCAGCTGAGTCTTTGATTTTATTTTCTGCTGTGTTTTACTTGCATCTATTTGAAGTGTAAACACAAAAAATATTTTATTTTATGTGCTAGGACTTTTTTAGGCGACTATTTAATTTGATTACATTTTATATAATAAATTATGGAGACAAAGCAGAATTGGGCTGAAAGGTCTATCAAGTGACAAAGTAACAAAAGCAACTAATTACTTTTGAAAATAAGTAATCAGGATTACTCTTTTGGAGAAGTAATCAGTAATTAGTTACTAATTACTTTTTTCAAGTACCTTGACCAACACTGATTAGTACAGCTTTATATTGGATTTTTTTAATGGGATTTAGTAAGGTAAAAAAATATATATATATAGAATATTAATGGACTTGTCTATCTAATCAGCCAACCACGTGGCAGCAACTTAATGCATTTGAACACATAGGCATGATCAATAAAATGAAGTTCAAACTCAGCATCAGCAAGGTGGTTTTTAGTTATTTTAAAGTTATTTTAAACTTCTGAAGTGAGGCATGCCAGAAAAAGGTTTGAGAACCACTGTGCTAAGTGCTTGGGTTTCACTGTATAAGTAAGCGGCAAAACAACGAGATAGCAACATGTGAGCATCGGACATGAATGTTAGACTCCCATATAAGGTTTGGATTAATACACACTTTTGGGCTCACTTGTTGTGAAAGATCGGCCAAGCTGAATGAAGCAGATAAAAGAGGCCAGGAAGGGACAGCTTATCCCAGCCTCAAAGCTTCTACTTCAGTCACTGTTTACATTTATGATTGAGTAATTATCTTATTAGGTTACTCAAGTGATTTGTGTCTTTCCTGGCCAGTGTCAACAAAACTGCCGCAATAGAGTTATCTGTCCGTCACCTTGAATGGCCACAGTCAAGGATCTCTCCAAGAAAACTCCATATTTGTCCTTCTTCTCTTCAGCTGCCATATAAAAAGAGTTAAGTCGAGGTTTAAGACAGCAAAAACAGCATGTCTCTTTCTTTCACTCTCTAGCACACTCCTAATCATCATACTTGCTCAATCTCAAAGCTAATACATTCCAAGTATTTGTAGAAAGGATTTGCAAATCCAGTTCAACATGTTACAAAATGTGCAATTCGGAACATTTCAGTGGAAGTAACATAAGATAAGATAAGATAAGATAACTCTTTATTGTCATTGCACAGTCATACATAGTACAGTAGTACAATGAAATTGGAAAAACTGTCCTACGTCGGCACTACATATAACACAACACGACACGATATGACACATCACAACGTAACAAACAACACAACACAGTATATTAACTTAGTATAAAAAAGAAGAATAAGTGTATGTGTATTGCACACTGTTATTATTGCACATTAATTATTATTGCACCTTGTTATAAATATAAATATTATTGTTATCGTTTTAAACATTGTTACCTCCCCCTAAAAAGTCCAGGGAGGTATCCAGTCAGGTCAGCTATTTACATTGATCAGGGCTATTGCCCTGTTGTAAAAGCTGTCCTTGAGTCTATTTGTTCGGGACCTCAGCAGCCTGAACCTCCTGCCAGACGGCAGCAGCTTAAACACCCGGTGTCCTGGGTGTGTGCAGTCCCGTAGGATGCTGCGTGCCCTCTTGAGACAGCGAGTGCTGTACAGGTCCTTCAGGGAGGGAAGAGGATGTCCAATGATTTTTTGGGCCATGTTGATGACCCTCTGGAGTGCCTTTCTGTGTGCTGTGGTGCAGCTGGAGAACCACACACCGATGCAATATGTCAGCACACTTTCAATGGAGCAGCGGTAGAAGACGGTCAGCAGCTCCTTCTTCAGGTCCATTTTTCTGAGGATTCTCAGAAAGTGGAGACGCTGTTGGGCCTTCTTTAAGATCGCAGAGGTGTTAGAGCTCCATTGGAGGTCTGTGTCTATGTGCACACCCAGAAACTTGAAACTGGAGACCCTTTCCACGCACTCCCCGTTGATGCTGACAGGCTGCAGCTCGGACTTCCTCCTACTGAAGTCAACTACCAGTTCTTTTGTTTTGGTGGTATTGAGGTCCAGGTTGTTGTCTGCACACCAATCTGACAGCCTCTGAACTTCAGCTCTGTATGCAGTCTCATCTCCCCCTGAGATGAGCCCCACCACGGTGGTATCATCTGCAAACTTGATGACTGTGTTGTCTGGGTGGGAACTAACACAGTCATGTGTGTACAGAGTGTACAGTAGGGGACTCAGTACACAGCCTTGTGGAGAGCCGGTGTTGAGGCTGAGGGCTGAGGAAAGATGAGGCCCCACTCTAACTCTCTGTACACGGTCTGAGAGGAAGTCTCTGATCCAGCGGCAGGTGGTGGAAGGAAGTCCAATTTCCAGCAGTTTATCTATTAGTCTGTCCGGGAGTATCGTATTGAAAGCATGCCAGAATAAAAACCTCCACTGTGTGTGGACTTTCTTCCTGAAAAGCAGAATAAAAAACACACACAAAAAAAACTCCAGTGCACCACCTGCCTCTTTCCTTCTTTGTTTCTGTAAGCTTTAAGAGGCTCTTGACTAGGGAGTCTATAAGACTGGAAGATCTTGTTAAGAACAGAACAAATTGTTCTGCCAAAGGAAAGAAAAACATACACTGAGTAAAAGGCCCTTCAAGATAAAACCAGGCAGTCAAAGCTGATGAGATACAGCTGAGGAGACAAAGTGATAACCATCCTCGTTACAATGCCTCGTAACAGAGCCTGGGAACTGTCCCCCTGGTCAGTACATGTCTCACATTGTGTGCTGGAGATATTATGGCGAATCAGAAACTGCTCTTTAGTTATCACCCTTACAACTTTTTTTACTTCTTTTTTTAAAACTTTACTTTTCCTGAATAAAGCAAAGTGCTAAAGACACCTGTGCTGATTCTACAAGCAATCTGTGCTGGTATTTCGTACTGTCACTTTTAAGGAACGAGACAATTTTGCCAGCTGGACACTCTTGGCACGTCCCAGAATCCACAGTTATGTAAACCTGTTTAATTACTTAGCTTAACAGAGCAGAGCAAGTGACATATGACGGGCATCTCACTGTGTCTCTGAATATTGTTTGAATTTAAATAAATACTTTAGCATTTTGGGTCTCATACATGTTTTTTAAAATAAATGTTTGGTAGTTGATCGTTTACTTCAGTGGTTGAGCAGATGACCATGTGCCTCAGAGTCAAATACAGCAACCTGCGTTTGATTCCAGCTCGAGGCCCTTTGCTACATTTCTTCCCCTGCTCTTTTTCTCCCTGTTTTCCTGTCTCTTCTTCACCGACCTACCTATTAAAGGCAAGAAACCTCAAAAATGGGTAGTGAATTTTATACCATTATCTATGTGTTAAGAGATGGAGCCAGGAGGAATCTTTTGTCAAATGGTGATGTAATGACCTTCAGAGACAACAGTTTAAAATCTCTGCTGCACTGACTGAGGCTCTTTTCCTGCTAACATGTCTCAGTGCTGTGCTCCTTTAAAAAGAAAACACACACTCTCACCGAACGTATACTAGTGTCTCACACACCAATATTTTAAAGGCCTCAAAAAAAGAAAATCTGCTGCTTGACCAAATAAATATTCAGCATGTAGATTAACTAATAACCTGGAGTTATTGATGATGTGCTCTCAGAAACTCTCTTGCCAACAACAGTGTTCATTTTTACTGTTTTTCATCTTTCATATGATGCCACTTGTCTCTTTACAGGTGCTGTATCTCACTGACTGACCCTCAGTGTGTGTGCTTTAATCTTAAATGTTCTCAAATATATTGTCAGCACTCCATTGGTGTTGATAGTGATATCTCTCTCGCTAGCCAGATAGTTGCAGTTCCTGTCAACTAATTTGACTTTGCTAAGGGCTCAGTCACAGAGGCCACTTGTGACCAGTTGACAACCCCCCCAGGCGTCCTGAAGTAAAACCTATATTCTCCAAAAGGCTGGCAGGTGGTTACTGGAGGTTCCCAGCTGTTGCTTTGTGAAATTGGTCACAAAGATGGTGCTGCAACAAAAACTTCTTTGCAATAACTTTGTTAACTAGCAGATTGTGCAGAATATGCTGACTGGGTTGCAGACACTGGACAACTACTCACCAGGCTGCAGTGAAACTTGATAAAATGCAACGCAAACTGGAAACTGTTTCAGTTTGCCTTTAAAGTAAAGCTGTGCTTCAACACCTAAACCAACATGTTTTAAAAAGTGCAATTGTCACTTTTCACATTATTGCTCAGCAAATATAGGCAAGTTTTTGCAAGTCAGCATCTTCCATGCGCACTGTGGGCAGCCTGCTAGTAAGCAATTGTTTGCTTGTGACTAGTTTCACCTTTTGACTACCAATTAGAAAGTCCTGCACACCTGGGTCAATGACAGGTGCATAGGAGGAGAAGAAGAAAATTCCTTAAAAATATAAAAAATATAGCATACTTAATGGCCCAGTTAAGACAAGTGATCAGAGATTTGGTGCAAATGTTACTCACTACAAATTTTTATACGTACATCCTGAAATGCTGATGCATAGTTTTTTTTTTAACTTTAGCTATAAAGCCGGGCTATCACTTTCATCTTGCTTCCAATCTTTATCCTAAGCCTGGCAAATCGCCATCGCCTGTTTTAAAGTCACATGTATGATGGTTATCTTCTCATTGGAAATAAAACCCATAAGCTTATTTCTAAAAATGCTGAATTGTTTAAAAGGGATGACTTTGCCCTGTACAGTGAACTTGAGCTGTGGATAAAAGGAACAGAGAAACAGTGTTTTTCTTTACAGTATATTGTAGCAAACTCTTCAACAGTTCTGTATGGCATTTCCTTGCAGTGGAAATGCGTCTTTTTAACCCAAAACGTTACATCGTTGAGCCTTAACAGCGTCTACCCTGTTCCTATATGCACACTAGTGGTTTTCAGACTATGTATGCAGTGCAGATTTCACCACCACATCAATTTGAAAAGGCTTTTTTCGGTTTGTGTGGAGCTATGGTAATCGTCCATTGGGGAGAACGGAAAAGGGCATGCATGCACCTTTTTTCTTTGCACCACCTAAGTGAATCCTCCTTCAGCTGCTTGGGGGCAAGAACAGAAGTCGCTGTGTATCCAGAGCGAGTAAAAGGCCTGGCTGGCCGTAAGGTTGCCAAGGCAACAGGGAACATTGCAGGCATGATGTTGAAAGAAGAGGGTGTCTGGGCTGATAGGGAGAGCTGAGGCGCCAGGGGACACCTTTGTGCATTAAGGTATTCCACTCTCCCTTTTCTAATGGGGAAAAACCAAACTAAATGAAACCATAAATAGTGCTGGTTAGGCAGTGTCTGGAATTGAAAAACCCAACATCATGAAATGTACCTCACGGGTGGACACAGAGCATTTCACACTATCTGGACCAGGGTAAAAGGCTACTTTGATCTATTTCTTATGTCCCCATTATTAGATGTATGGCTTGCAGTGCACTTAAAGGGAACGCTCTTGAAATACAAGTATTTTTCTTAACATCAAAATAAAATGCAGGTAAGATTTATGTAGAGAAACTAAAGATGAACTTTAACCATTCACCCAATACAATGAGTGGATCTGGTGGCTGACTGGATTCATTCTAATGGCCAGTAAAGCTCAAATGTGGTATCCTAAATATCTCCAGTTATTTAGAAATCTTTAATAAAATGGCCCTCAGCCTGACTGCTTGATGAACTTGGTAAATGCTTTTCTGATAACCTTATGATCTCAATTTGTAGTTTCAAGCCTTCTTGAATACAATATGATTCTCACTTTGTAAACTGAGATCCCCGTTGTTCTCAAACTGGGGGATAATGACAGATATGCTTCAGAGCAGGTCTACTTTTAATTCTCAAGTAACTGCCATTGGGCGTGTCACATTCAAACATTATTCATCATATCTTGTTTCAAACCATCAAGTTTTTAGTGAAATTGTCAGCTCAGTGCTTCACAGTGGGACCCCACTAACCGATGGGCGATTTCACAGTGACTACGTCCATCTTTTAAAGACTATGCTTGCTGCACCTTTTTTCGTCACCTTAAGTCACTTGTCACTTATCTAGTCCATACTCATGGGCAGGCTGGCACTTATCCAAGTTATCATAAGGCCCTCTCAGTACTGGGATTTAGTGTATCACAGGGGCCAATTTGTCAGCAGACACAGACAGATAGCAGGGAGGAGGCCATGGTACCAGGAGAAAACTCACACAGGCAGAGAGAGAACATGTAAACCTGTACGTGTTTATATGGAGCAAACCCAGGACTTCCGTGCAGTGAGGTGACAGGCTTAACCCCTGCACTCTCTATCCAATAGCTAACAATATTTGATAAATGACTTTACTACTAGTAAGATGTTTTATATTGTTTTTCCTTTGCTTTCTTGCCTGTCTATACAAGAATGTATACATATACATTCATTACTTTGCTATATGATTAAAAAATCTGTTTATTTTCCAACTTTCACACAGCTATTCCTGGAAATTCCTAAAAGATTTTCTGCATTTCCCAACAGCAGGTTCTGTGCAGGCTGGTTCAAGAGTGGTGCATATTAAGCATTATTCTGGCTCAGTGAGTTGCATGTTGCATGTGTCCTCTCTGTATTCAGTGAAAGCTGTCAGATTAAAGCAGAACAACCCCAGTTTAAATTTAGCAATTAAAACTGTTTCATTCCAAACGGACGTAAGTAAATTTACTGTAATACCAGAGGTCAACATTATAAGTAGCACTTCTGTGTGTTTATAGATCAGAAAAATCAATTCACACAGTTTTCTGTTGAGATCCTCACTGTGTCAAGCAATCTGACTTGCTGTTTTTGAAGAAAACACTGTTTTAACAGCCCTTATTGATTGGCTCTGTTCTACAGACCCTTTTCACAGCAGACATTTTGAGCTATAAAACAGGGAAAATCCCAAGTATAACTGAAACAGCAGTCCCATTTATAAAGCACCGATTCACAATAACAGTCATTTCAAGATGTTTAAGAGAGTGACAGTATCAGAGGAAGAGCCCCAATAATTAGATGATCTCGTATAAGCAGCACTTGGCAACCGAGGGAAGGAAGAGCGCTCGTTCAAAACCAGGCTCAGGGAGGAGAAGCCATCTGGACTGGTTGGAAGGTGATGAAGATGGGAAATAAGACAAAAAATGGATAGTAGTATTGTATAGCTGGCTGGACAACATGACAAACAAATTGTCTTTCATTTAAAAAAAAATAGAAAAAACTAGAAGAAGGAGTTTTTAGCTTAACAAACCAAAAGCAAATGTTTTCCTTCCTTTTTCTCAGATTGAAATATAAGTTTACTCAAAAAATGGAGGTGAAGGATTAGAATACAGAAATGTCCAACCCATGAAAAGTATATCATTTGTACACTCACCACTTGGCTTTGCTACGAATTACTGCATCACATATGGTGTAGTATGGGGACGATCAGCTTGCAGCATTGCTGAGGTGTTATCAAAGCCCAGATTTCTTTGATAGTGGCCAGTTCACCTGCATTATGAGGTTAAGGGTTTCAAATCTTTTTCTTGACAATACCTTCAGTTCAGATGGATGGATGGCCAATCAATCACATTAAAAACATTATCTACAAACCTTATTTATTTTACATTCTAGAAAAAACAAATTGGCATCTTCATTAAGTATTTCTGCTTGAACATGAAGTTCTCTAAAATCTCCAGGCAGATGCTCAATGTGGATCAACAGCCGCAAACACCAGCAAATAACATGGCCTCACAGTTCATCACTGCTGAACTTCAATCGCCACAGATTCTGTGCCTCTCCACTCTTCCTCCAGACTCTAGGACCTTGATTTCCAAATTAAATGAAAAAATTACTGTCGTCTAAAAAGATGACAGCACCACTGAGCAACAGTCCAGTTCCTTTTCTCCTAAGCACACAGATTTCTGACATTGTCTCTGGCGCAGGAGCGGCTTGACATTAAGAATGCAACATTTGCAGCTCCTTTTCTGTAGAGATCTGCGTGTGGTGGCTCTTGGTGCGCTGACACCAGCCTCAGTTCACTCCTTGTGAAGTTCTCCTAAGTTCTTGAATTGAGTTTGCTTGACATTCCTCTCAAGGCTGCAGTCACCTTTGTTTCTTGTTCACCTTTTTCCTGAAACACTTTTCTCTTCCAGTGAGCTTCCCTTTAATAGGCTGGCTGTTCACAGAGTGAAGATGACATTCTGTAGTTTACATTCTGTGTGGACAGTGCTCATGTTAGTCATCTGTACAACTTTAAAGTCAGTAGTCTTCCCCATGACTGTAGTTATGTGTACTGAACCAGACAGAGATGCACAGTATTTACATTGTTCGAATTTTAATTTACTCAAAATCTGCTATTTTAATAATTTGGAAGTAAATATAGACAATTTAAAATAAACTTAAAATTTATCTTTTTGAAATAAATTAGAGTAAAAGTGATTTTTTTCACAATATTCCGTTTTTTCTAGATGTACTGTACATGCTGCCATACTGAATAACTAATCATTGCAGCTTAGCTTGCCATTCTCATGTCAGTGGTCTTAATGACTGCTTAGTTTCCAGAGCCTGGGAACTCTGCCACCATGTTGACTTTAGATGTGGCCCGTTCCCAACAGGGCATAGTTTTGTTTTCGTAACACTAGAAAGACAGCGCTGTACTGAAACCTGCCCATAACAAACTGTCCAGCATGGGCAAGAAATGACCATTCTTTAAAATAATGTAAATAGCTTCAGGGTGTCACTTTATCTTTCATTCAAAGCATTAACCTTTGCACAAGTGCAACCCTCCTGTGAAGATGAAAGTGCACAAACCCATGGTAAGCAATTGAAAAGTTTTAACCACCATATATACAGACAGCACATGCAAAAAAAACCCTCAAGATATAAACAATATAGTGTGTATATAAACTAATTTACTGTGATGGTTGAGTTTTTGGTTGAGGGTGGAGAGATGCTTGTGGCTGAGTCATGCTGAGGATGAGGCACAAACCAACACCAATTGTAAGAAGGACTTGGGGACAACAAAGAGGTTACAAAGGTACGTTTTTGCAAATGTGAGTGACTTTTTCAGTTTAATGATCTCCAAACTTCAGCCAGTGTCGTGTGGGTACACACCAGTTCCAACCAAGCAGCAACAATGAAGTCAACACGGAAGTGGAAAAGATTGCAGTTCCTTGAGTGGCCACTTGAAGCTGGCTCCAAAGGTGAGCCAATCTCCCAATGGATTTGCATGTTAAAACTTAACAAATGAAAATAAAAAATGACTTTGGTTTGACAAATAATCCGACTAGCTCTGTTTGTACAGGCTTTCATTCATAGCACTAATAACACATATATTTTTCTCTCTGCTGCATCTTTACAGTCTAAGAGTGCAAATCTTGACTCAAACTCGGACGGAGTATCAGACTAACTGATCATTTAGCCCTCCACTTTCTTGTACAAATATGGTCACTTCTGACTCTAAAAAAGTAATACAGTAACACAGTATATGCAGTACAATACTGATCTCCCAACTCTTAGAGCTGTCCTGTTAACGTTCGCACTGCAAAAGCATTCTCATTCCACTGTTTGGCAAAAGCCGTCCTGATTCTCTTATTCACAGCTCTGCATGTGTATTGTTTTATGTGAGCCTCAACAACAGCCATGCAGCTCTGAAATAATTTGAAAACATCGGGGGTGTCCAAACAAGTTAACCACCAGAACAGTGTTCTCCTCCATGTTTATAACTTTGCTCCTGGCCTTACTACTTATCATTTTAGCATAGCACCACCTGGAGTTTGGTAAAGATAGCAGGGGACTTGAACGAATACGCTGGTGTCAAGCTGGACCAGGTCTATTCACATCTGAGCTGGTCAGCAGATTTTTACTGTAGTGTCTGTGATGATCCAGTATTTGCCTGTTGTTATGGTTTCAGTTTACACGATGACTGCAAAGAACATGAGCTGATAACACAATTGTATTGCTATATAAGAGGAGACTTTGCAGTCCAACTCACGTCTCTGTCGAGGTTTCACCTGAAGGATTCAAACTCAGGACACAGAAGTTTAACAGCTTTAATGAACTGAACTCAGGAAGCAGCAATAACAATGGGTGTTCTGAGTCTGGGATTACACTCGGGTAAATAACAAGACAAGAATTTACAACCCGCTTTCATTCTGCGGGGCTAGAGTTCCAGTAACTAAGAGCCTAATTGCAGGCAAGTTTCCAGTTGCAGGTGAAAGGCTCTCAAGCAGGTATTCAGGTAAGTATTAGGCAGGCCTTACAACAGGTTTTCTAAGATAGGAGCCTAAGATGCCTATATTCACACAGATAAGGGGGGAAAGGGAGAACAAGGCAGAGCTGCACCTGGAGCACTAGGTGGGACTACAACGCTCTAGCCAGGATTTTATCCAGGCTGTTTTCTTATATCTTTCTTTTGCTTTTTCAGGCAGATCGCGCTTATCTAAACAGTTCAAAGTGGGCACTGACATGCAGGTTCATCTAGACAACAAGAACTTCTGATCACTTAATGTGGGGTCTGGTGTATTTACTCTTTGTAAGGTGAAAGCTCCTGCCTGGCTGAGACTGAAAATCTTTTTGAGACTGATGGAAACACTTTTTCTTCCTGGCCTGTCTAGACTTGGGCATCATCAAGGCTCCTCTCATTTCTCTTCTTTAATGTGGCAAGGCCCTGGGGACTGAATGTGTTTTAATCAGGCTGCCTACGCTTAGTGTGTTTATGTCAATAGTTGGTTAAGATAGACTTTTTCATGCTGTCTTATTTTATTTAGGCCTTCTGGAGTGCCATCACACCTAAATCAAAGTATTCAAAAGCAGAAGTGATTTTTGCTGATCCTGTCAACTGTTTAATAGTCATAAATTGTACGTGTTTGATCGAGAGTTCTGACATCACAATTCTTGCTCTCTGATTGCATCATTTAACTCAGAATCTCATCTGAATTGAATAGCTGTGTTAACAAATTAGATGTTAATGTCACTTTCACTCCTACAATAACCTGGCGCCAAATTAGGACATCCAAATGCTATAAGAACATTTAGACTAAATCATTCACCCCCACTCACACTTTGTCACAACTCATCTAACAGCTTGCAACAAATAAGATGGTTGAGACAGAATAAAAAAAGAGTGAGGGATACATGAAGAATGTCTCATTCTTTAAACATGCCAATGTGATCTGCGTGAAAACATTGCAAAGTTCTTGTTGCACCTAATTGACCTTGAAACGGGGCTGGGTCTAATTGAGCTGAACTGAAAAAGTATGCAGCATTACCCCTCACAAGATAAACCTCATAGTGACCCCTGCCATAAGTTGCAAACAAGAAAATGGCCAACTAATATGGTACAACTATGAGCTTTGACTGCTATCCTCAGAGAAGAGGAACAAAATTTCACACAAAATTTTGCATATAGTGAGAGGATAAAGATTGTTTTATTTCGTTTTTCCTTTTCCTTTGGACAGCTACTGATCAGAGTGAAAATCAACCCTAAACTGAAAGACAAGCAAGAATCATTAGAAGAAGAAAAGTGTGAAAATATCCAATATCTCATAAAAGAAAATTGGCAGGAGAAGCACGAGGCAGCACTTCTGAAAGCACAACAGCGATCGTGCCAGAAATGCTGTAAATGGAGAACAATTATCAATCATTCCAGCTCTTTTTTGTTGTTGGTGGTGGTTTTTTTCCCCCCACAGAGATTTCCCCCTGTACTTTGAGGTATGATAACTGCACAAGTGCTGCATTAACCCATGTCACAATGCGTTTGTTAAATTTTAAACAAAGCCCTGTTTCCTGATCTGTAGTATCACACATAATGAATACAGATCAACCAGAACATTAAAACTACCTGCCAAATATTGTGCATGTCGCTATAGCCACCTCTGTGTCTAGCTGGTGGCAGCTAATCCTTTGGGTCCTGTTGCAGGCAGGGCGGGGCCATGATGAAATGTGCATCCTGCAGACGTTCAATCAGATTGGGATCTGGGGAGTTTTGATGCTGGGTCAATACCTTGAACTGGTCTGGAACATTTATTGTCTATAGTGGGTGGCACTGCTGTCAGGCCAGAGATGGGGTGCTTGGTCAGCAACACTGGTTAACTGGGTGGAGTGTCACATTCGCATGAATGCAATTTCCTTGCAGAACCTTGCATTGTAAGGAGATAATCCATGTGGTTCATTTCATTCACAGATTCACATTTTAATGGTGTAGCAACCAGTGTTCGCGTGGTTCGATCCCTGGCTGTTCCAGTCTGCATGCCAAATATCCTTGGGCAAGATACTAACCCCACGTTGCTCTCCAGTGCATGCACTGAAGTGTGAAGGTTAGATAGAAACCACTTAAGCATGGAAAAAAGTGCTTGAATGAGTCACTCAATGAGGCATGTTTTATAAAGTGCTTTGAGTGTTCAGGTATAGTAGAAAAGCGCTATATAACATCCAGTTCATTTACCATTTATTGTTAACCAGAGCATCAAAAATAGAGGATGGTAAATGTGTTTAAAATCTATGTTGCCACTTTTATTTAATTTCCTCTGTCAAAGAAAAAGACTATTCAGAAACATGTTGTTTCAAATACGTTTTTTAAATAAACTCTGTGAGCTTTTGAAACATGAAATAAACAGAGCAGTAGAGAGGAAATGGAGAATGACTGTTAGAGAACTTAACCAACACTCTATACTTCCGGTCTCAAATATTATGTGTGGACAAGCAAAGACATTTTGTGGCGTCTGCTTTGGAGAGGAGACGTTAAGCAAATATTTAGGGACTTCAATTTGCATGCAACATACAAATGTGCTATAAGTCACAGAAAGCCTGGAGGGCTCAACACCGACAACTTGTGAAAATTAATGAAGAGAGCTGGAAGAAGAGACTTCCTTATCTTTGTGTTTGTGCCACCTGCACCTTTCCTATCTCGTTTTCTGCCTGTCTTGTGCCAGATTGCTAGAGACAGAGCAGAGGTGCAAGGATGACCCTGAGCTGTCATTGTTTTCTTTTTTTCTACTAACGCCTTTCCTTTTCACTCCCTCTTTCTCTCCTCTCTTCTCACTCTCTGTCTCTCTTTAGGGATGGCACGCTGCACAAAGACAGGTGATTGCTGCTGCTGCTATAGGGTAACAAGAAAAGTTTGTGTGTGTGTTTTTTTTCCCTCTTCCATTTATGTCAAAGCAAGCAGAAAGTGTTTTGAATCACTCACCTGAAATGTCAGTAACTTCCTAACAGGGTGTCCATCAGTGCTTTTTCAAACTGACATAGCAGCCATTAGTTAGCTTACAGTGTGTCCTATGGTGAAAAGAGACTGGATTGTCATTTTGTGCCTGTTTGAGTGTGTAAGAAACAAAAAGGAAAGCAAAATGAGCATCTGGGATACATCTGTACATGAAAGCTGTAAGCTGAGCACTTATTTATAGCCACCAGGAGGTTTGGATCCATAATCTACAAACAAAAAGTGGTTCATGTCCTTGTGATTACTCTACCTTCCTGATTATAGGTGTTTTTTATGCTCTGCTCATGAGTACACAACCACACACACACACACACACACACACACACACACACACACAGGTGCAGGCACCATGACGACAATGCACTGCATGCAGAATGGACCCAATCTTTAATCATCGTGTGGTCTGCTGCAGAGGGAGAATATACGGTGATGCAGACACGAACGCAAACACAAGGACACACACACACACCTTCCCCCACCCGTAGTCCACCCCCTGCAAACCTACCATTCCCTAGTCTATGATGTAATGCTACCAGACCCCTCCTCTGCTGTCTTTCCCTCTCTCTCCTCTCACACACTCCTCTCCCTCTTCCTTATTCTATTGGTGGCTCCCGCCTGCATCTGCTGGATCAGCTCTGACTCCCTGCATACGCGCACACACACATACACACACTCACACACATGCACACATACACACACACACACACACACACACTTCCATGCTCCCTCTCACACACACTCTTACACATACAGTACCAGGGGGATTCCTCCGTCGCTGCAGCCTCTGCTGCTCCACCTGACTCCTGTTCTTCCACAGTGGGGGGCAAGCACGGTGAGTCCCTTTCTCGCATGACAGCCGGCGATTGTGGTTGACAATAAGACAAAAGGATGGAGGGACGGTGTTTTGTTCTGCAGAGAGTGACGGACAAACACCGGGAGGCTTTGCTGCCACTGCAACCTGGAGGAGACGCTCGCAGCTGAGTTTGTGCTTGGAGTAATGAAGTGCTGTGAGGCTGCTCAGCTACTACAGATACCGGTCACCTCTCACCGGGTGCCATGGCAATAGATTGTATTTGGTCAGGGTCTCAGCATGTTGCGTGTGTATCCTAGTAAGGTGCTTGAAGCCGTAGTGAGGTGCATGTGGACGTCAGCTCTCAGAGAGGTGAGAAATTTGTGTGCATATGTGTGTATGTGCAGCCTGGATTAGGAAACCTAAATATGCTCCAGGGTGTTGCGTGTGTGATGTGATTTCCTCTGTGAGAATTGTCAGTCACCTGGTTTGAGATAACAAAGGAGAGGAAAAAAGCGGTTTGAATGTAAATGCAAATCTGGTACTGGGTTAGGTTTATTTTGTTCTTATTAGTGCTAGCTACACTGGCTACAATAAAAGTAAAGTGTTATTATTTACATAGACTGTTTTGCTTGTGTTGCTGACAAAACTGGGTGTGTTCATGTGGTGTGAACTTGAGCACCTCTGACATTTAGAGACTTGCAATGCTCTCACTGTCTTATCCTTTCCTATTATGTGCACTAGACTCTTTCACTGTGAAGCTCAATGACACTGAGTCTAATAGGAATAGTAATTCTATTATTGCCAAGGCTTTTGACTGCTAAATGACACACTGATGATAATGGAACTGAGTGAAATGAAAATCACTGGTGCATTTTTCTTCTTTAGTCAAGTTTGACTAGTTCCTATTCTGTGTTGTATTGCACTGCAACCTTACCTTATAAATCTAGTGTGTTGAAATGTTAATATTTTATAGGGCTGGGCGAGTTCACATGTGGGCACTCTCATAACTAATTCATCCAGATGTGTTTCCATTTCAGCGTTACACGTAGTGGGCTAAAAAAGCCAGACATGATTCATTTTTGTTCCATTTCACTATAAATGATGGTTCCTTTTTGACTGTCTTCATTCTTTTTAGTTGGTAGTACAATGATGGGATCCATATTTCAAAACAAATATCTAGAAAATCTGGAGGGAAGTGTTATCCATCAAATGCCACCAGCTCACTAGCTGTAAACCAAACAATATATTTTCCAAGCTCAATAATCTGCATGCCGTTCTTCAATTAGCCAACAAACAAATTAGCTTTGCTATGCCTTTCAGCTCCCTCTGCATTTATTGTGATTGCAGTTATGACCACATGGAAAAGAAGAAACTCATCCAAGATATTTCCAACGTCAGCTGACCTTAATCAGAATCTCCACAGTCCCTCGTGGAACAGTGTGCAAATATATTGGTGGGTTTTTTAATCGAAGATTAGCACATGAAAAAGCTCCTCCTCGAGGCTGTTTAACTCTGACATAGCCTCTGTAGGCATAAATGAAAAGTAATTAAAATGATGGTCCAGCAAAAAAAAAAACAAACCAAATAAACCACTAGGCAATAAGAAAGTGTGCAGAGCTGGTTCCTATTGGCCAGTGAAGCACTATTTTGGTGCTTGAAAGGTTAGTTTGTGGTCATACTAAGATAGTTTATTGATTTCTTACTGTTTGAATCTCATTACAGACAGCAAGAGACGCTGTGTCTCTCCAGTCTCCTAAAGCCTTTAAAAGGAAGACCAGGAGCTGAGATTGCAGCCATGCTGCACTTATTCAATTTGGCAGAGAGTTTACATTTTAATTATCTCCCTAAGGAGTTCTTAAATTATTAGATCTTTCTCTGATTGCGAGAGTTCTCTTGTTTAACATGTTTTGGCACAACTTCTGCCTTTGGAGCATTACTTCCTGTAACGTGGAGTCGAAGTTGCAGAACATTTCTGGCCTGATTCAACTGGTAAATTTTGCATCTGCCCTCAATGGGCTCACTGACGTCAAACCAACAGGCCGGAGCGAAAATGAAGGCATGCTAACTCAATGTAAAGTATTGATGAACTAGCAAATTAAAAAGATCAATTCAGTCAATAGTTCATTGACTCTTCCAACGGTATAACCAATTTGGATTCTAATTAAAGCAAGAAAATGATTCACATAGTTCTTACATTTGTAGTGCAGACTGTGTTAGCCTCTGCAGCACAATCTAAACACGGGCCTCTACGTAAACTGTTTATTTCTCTTTATTTTTCCAAAGTGCTCAATTGTCTATTTTCCATTTGCTCTGAACAGGGGCACCACAAATATTTCTGAGAATAAAACATGTGATGATGCGGGGCCTAGTTATAGGGAGAAAAAAAACATGACAGCTGCTCTGGTTCTTCCATTCTAAAGTGGAAACTTTCTTACTGTACAGTAATATCGAAGCAAACTTAAACTGTCTAGCAAATGCCACACATACGGGATTTCACTAACAGAATTTCAACAAATTAAAAACAAACTTTCAGACTTGTCTGTAATCTAACCCTATTGGTAATTAGGGGGACTGTGGGTCTGCAAAATGACATAGTCTAAAGCGTAATGTTACCTGGCACTGTGCAGTGGTTCAGCACAGACTAAACACAGAACAGAAAGCTGCAATGAAAGCAAAATATAGAGGATGATCCTTGTTTAACATTTTCACTTTTTTAAAAACTAAACAGCCTGAAAACTTGCCTGGATTGCTTAGATCTTTGCCGTCCAAGCAGCTGACTGAAATTTCATTCTGTTTTCAATGAGCTGTTTTTCTTCACATTCCTCAAACCTCCACAGAGCTTCACAGAAAACACTGCAGCTCCAAGTTTTGATTTTCTGCTCTTTAATTCCAGAGAGGAATCACAAAAATTTGCCCCCCCAAAAAAGCTATTTTATAATTTTTAATGGTATTGCACTTTAATGACATACCATACTTAATCTCATTTTTGTAATCATTATTTGTGCTGGAAAATTCATTTAAAAAATCCAAAACTTATTCATTCCTTCTCTTTGCCTGGAGGCTTTCTTCCACCACCCTCCCCCTTTCCGCTTTGCAGCTGTGCAGGACCTTCACCTATGCCCTCCTGCTGCGGCACCAGCTTCAAAATCACGAAGAAAGAGCCAGACAAAGAAGACTGAGCAAACACACACACCACCATGTTCATTTAAATTGGGCTGACCGTGAGTGACATCACTTCCCTCCAGCCCTCAGGGGAAAAACAAACCACATTAAGCAGCATTAATCTCATAACATCCTACAGAATTCATATTATCACCTCATGTCATTCCTGCTTCTGAACCTGTCAGACAGATATTGCTTCTATTTCATTAGTGAATAAAAAGGTACCCAAACAGTCCAGCTGGCTCCAGTATGGGCTCGTAGCATCAAGAGTTTGAGTCCATTTTGAAATCTTTACCACTTGCCTCACTCTTTTCTTCTGCCTTTCTTTGGCTTTCTCTGTGTTTGTGTATAATTTTTCTGTTGTTTACTGACCTCTGGAGCAGAAATGTCATAACGTGAATCCGTAGATAGGCTGCTTACTTTGCTGACTTTACATTTTCACATTATTTGGGGGCTTTATTTTGTGAAATTTACCTTGATATGAAGGTTGTTTGTTTCAGACCTTCATTCTTAAGGTGACAAAGCTAGCTGGTAAATCTCTAAGCTTTAATTATTCGGATGAACCAATACCTCACTCTGAGATAATTGAACATGTATGGAATGAAAGGACAAGCCAATTATAGCTGATGGCACGATTTGCATCTCATGTTTAATTATCTTTCCTGTCACCATAAACACGTCCGTGTGTTCGATTGTGGAGGGGTGCAAAAGGGACCAACACCACAAATATGGCAGGCTACATAAAGCTAAGCAAACCGCTTGTGGCTACGCTCTTAAAGACCAGCTGTATTTAAATGTGCATTTAGTCATCAGGCTGTCTGTTTTCTGATAGCATGCAAACACGCACACTAAAGTAAGATCGCTAACATTATAAACAGGTTAACACTGACAGCGTGAAAACGTTTATAAGCCAGTGTTAGCCTTTAGCTTGCGCAAAGTTGCCAAGCTCCTGAGTCATACTATTTAAATGCTCTTATCTGCAAAGTGGGTCACCATAAAACAAAAAATCTGGCAAAAACTAACAATTTTTATTTTAGCTATTTTGCTTTTTTTTGTTATATAGATTATGGCAAGTGATTTTGGTTCGGGGTCCTTATACCATGTGGAAAATTTAGGTATGAGAATGGTCTCTCATCGCTAACAAACAAACGTTTGGTCTCAGAAATATTAATTCATGTGAGAAAGAAAGAATATCCAAAAGGAAGAAAAACATGGAGACAGCAAGCAGCTTTTTCCCCTTGCTTACGGGTACAAAACCTCACATTATCACTATCTCTGATATATGACGAAAGTGTCAAAACAACACATCTCAGGGTCATTTATAGAAGAAGCAAATTGGAACCTTTCAGATCTGAGTGCTCTCATCAACAGTCATCAATCATCAGTTTAAAGAGCGGTTGAATGAAATGTGGGGGTATTTTGGGGTCTGTTAGAGCTCAGCAAGATGAGGACATGGAGTTGAGTGTTAGTGTTGTTAGCTGTGCAGGAACATGTGGACTGGATAGTTCCCACTAACATGGCATCCAACAGGTGAGCGCAGGCCTTCGGTTTGACTTTGAAGCTTCTGAAAAATTCACATTTCCATTTCCTTTAAGAGATACTGTTTGTAAAGTGTACAGTTCAAAGAGATGTCATTTATTTAAACAAAAAGATGCTAAATCATATACTGTGTGGCTATGGTACATAGCTAATTTGCCCCTAGCCATGTATATTCTTCTTCTTTCAGCGGCTCCCTTTACTTTGTCTCCAAACCACTCGACCCAAGCTACACCTCTGATATATTAATTTCTAATCCTACATCTTCTGCTCACTCCTAACCAAAATCTTAACATTTTCAACTCTGCCACATCCAGCTCTGCCCCCTGTCTCCAAACCATACATCTTATCTTAGGTCTCACAACTGTCTCATAAATCTTACCTTTCATTCTTGCTGCTGTCCTTCCGTCACCAATCACCCTTGATACTTGTCTCCACCTGCTCCATCCTGCCTGCACTCTATTCTTCACCTCTCTCATGCACGGTTCATTGGTCTGGATGGTTGACCCCTTCCTCCCGAGTAGTTAAACCCATCCACCTGCACTGCCTCTTCTCCTTGCACCCTCACATTTCTACCTGCCTCCCTCCCATTCGGACACACGTCCTCCTGTATTCTGTCTTGCTTCTGCCGACTTCCATTCCTCTTCATTTCTCTTCTCTCCAGAGCTTGCCTCCACTTCTCCAGGCAGTCTTCCATCTGCTCCCTACTCTTATAAAGTGTGTACCTTATAGCTAGTGTCACAAAATCTTTCATCATTTTACCAAGAATACTGCAAGTTTACAGCCAGCTAGCAGCTACTACAGCTATACTGCTATTTTTATATACATAGGCACAGCAGTGATATCTTTAGTTGCGTGCATGTAAACTGTATGTGTGGAGAGCAAAGCCGGGGAGATTTGGTGAAATGCCATCTCAATATGTTATTGGCTATTATCTGACAAAGGCTGAGCTTTTGTTAGCTTGTTAAATGTATCTGTTTGGAAACAATGAGCAGCACACTGGCTTGGATATCCACCGGCTTCACCCATTCATACAAAAGATGAATGCAGTTACCTGGGTTGGGCATTTGAACGTTACAAGCTTGGTGAAACCTGATGCGACCATGGTAAAATAATAACTGGAAAAACTGAACAGCCAACTCCTGGGTGTCTTTTTTGTACAATCAAAAGCTGATCAAGTTTTCTCTAACTGAGAAATGGAGGACAATTTAATGTGTGAAACACTTGAAGACCATGAACTTTTTAGGAATGGTTAACTGGGATGGAATATTGGCGTTCCATCATTTCCATTCAACCTGATTATTTGGAATCAGAGGAGTCGCCCCCTGCTGACCACTAGAAAGACTCCAGACTTTTCAGACCCAGAGGCTTTTCATCTATTATACAGTCCCTGGCTGTGCCTGAAGCATTGAGACATTGGCTGTTACGCACAAATGCTAAGTCATCAGACAGTCTCGATTTAGCTGATGGTTGCAAGTTTTCCATGAATTTCTGTACAAATTAAATTGCAGTGAATCCAGTATGCTACTGCTCTTGTGACTATATTTAAAAACAAAACAGTTTCTTTCCCCTGCCTCCACAGGTAGTTGTATTAAATATATTTATCAACGAAAATATCTAATAAACTCACTGACACAAGCTTGGCTTTAATGTGAGCTGCACTACTTAGAGATTTTGTTTGGTGAGTAAATCCACAAAACACTGGGTGAAAATCCACATCTGACTGTCTGTCATTTACTTAACCCCAATAAAAGCTCCACGGTGGCCGTGACCTTAATATGAATAGCTGCTGTATGCTCCCTGTGTTCAAGTTCGCGTGCCACCACAAGGGGATATTATTTGAGTGCAGCAGTAGATTAAGGGTGATGTGATCAACAACTGGGCTTTTGTCAAAGTCAGAAGTAATTTGTGCAAAGTGTAAACTGCTTCAAATAGACTCCAGTATGGTCATTACCAGAAGGCTATAATCATATCAAAGTGGTTTACTCGAAGCTGCAGAGCTACTCAGCTTCAGCATCTTGTTGCTGCATTTTCTGTTTGTGAGTACCAAAATGTGAGGACTCCTTGGTACTGTAATTTTTTCTGTTTTTGCCAGTAGAAAGTAGAGACTAATTTTCTCTCTTGATTGTTAGATATATGTATGTTTTCACAGAAGTAGGTAACAGATTTTCTTGCCATCAGTGATATAAGAGTGAAAAGAGAAAACTAAATTCTGCCTGTTTTAGAGAAATTCGCACTGCTGAGTGGTATGGCCACCCCCTGTTGTTTCCAGCCTGACTTTTTCACGAGTTGAAAGATGTTAATCTTCTCACTAGTAATCCTTGTTTGAATTTGAGGGATTACTAAGGTCTCAGCAGATAAAGAAGAACAACTTTGATTCGTTGTGCGTCTATCAGAAACCATACGATAGAAAGAGACATCTGTACAGCCAAAAAGCAAAAGAGAGACAGACAGAAAGCCAAAGAGAAAATGGGCTTGTATCAGTGATTCAACCCTCGCTTGCAGTTATTCCTCTGTGTGTGAGTGTGTGTGTGTGTCTGCTTATGCTGAGGGGTCACTGGCCTCTCCTTTATCTGTGGCACAGTCACGCAAAACCAGTCAGAGATTGACAACATTTGGAGGATAAAGTGTCAGGACTGTGTCGTGCTGAGCTATCGGATGCAGCCTGGAGCACTCTCCATCACATTTCTTTGTGTTAACACTCAAGAAATCTGACAAATTCTCACATAGCCACATGTCACTGAAAGCAAGGCACTGGAGACTAATTATTAATGTTATCTTCCTCCCTACGGGCATGAATGGTGGTGGTGTGCTGTGCATGAGTTTAATTTATGTCCCTGCTCCTTAGCGATCATTTTGATTGGATGTCCTGTGTGCAGCAGGACATCCTGTTGTTTTAGAGCCTTAGAGGAAAATTTGATGAGTGGAGTCCAAGGTTCTTTTTACCCCTTTCTTGCTGCAAAAAGAGATTACATGAATGGCTGAGTCTTGTTGTGCTCAGGTCTTTGCCTTTGTACATAATCCCCTGTAATTCTCTTTGTGGCGGACCCTCTCAGTTGTCACTCATTGTTTGATGGCTTCAGGGTTGCCCTGAGAAGAGAAACGCTGATACCCAACACAGCAGAGCAGGAAAACTTTCTTTCCACAAAGACATCTGTAACGGAGGTTCTTCTCTCTTCCATTTCTCTTAAGCCTTATAGTAGAAAATAAATTCAATATACTTTTATTTAGACGTGAGCCATAGCTCAATTTTCAGTTCCTCCAAAGTGTTAATCAAGTGGTCCACCCCCCATTCAGTTCATACACTACCTTGGTTTTTGTTTTGTTTTTGCTGGGAATTTTGTAATTATTCCTTTTTTAACTCCACGGATGTTTTGATGGTTTGGACTTGCCTTTAAGTCCTTATGTCATGTCTCACTCCAAAAATATCTTAATACCGGTACTTACAATATGTGTATATACAATATACATTAAACTGTCGATAGAACATTTTCCGCGTTTGGCAACGAATAATCCAGCTCTTTATAGTAAGATTTTGTTGCATTACACGTAAATATTAATTTTTTCCCGTAGTAATAGTAAACTACATGATCGCGGGGGCGGCTGTAACGCCTCTGACATCTTTCTCCCTTTGTTTCACCGGAGGTGATCGCACATGTGTGCTGCAGACTCCTGCTGTGCACTCAATGGTTGCAGGCAGTGTGCGTGTGCTGTGGGAGGAGCTAAAGTTTGGATGCATGAAAGCGACCAGCCTTTAGTTTGTAGTAGAGGAGGCTCGTCTTCACACGCACTGAGGATGGACTTCGCCTCACGGACGAGTTAATGGACTCAATAACCTACGCGTTAAAGCGCACTTTACTGCGGATTTAGAAGATACATCGATTTCGACAGTTGTTCCGGTGACCGTGAAGATTTCAGCTGTAACCGAGGTCTTTACACTGCAGCTCGTGGATGGTAAGGTCTTTTTGTGCCTTCCTCGTACTTTTTGTTGCCTGTCTCCACTTTAAACACCTTTAAGGAAAAGAAATGAGAGGCAGGGGGTAACAGTTTTTTAATGTTTTATTAGAGGAAAAAAATCTTTGCGGACATTTGTGGTCCGGGACACAAGTGTGAATTTTAATTGTTTAGTTTAAGTAGTTTATTGTAAGATGGGGTCCTTAAAGGCAACTGGGATTTTTAATGTAATGGTGTAGGTTACTGTTGCATTTTAATTATTATTGTTATTATTATTTCTGTCGCTTTAAAAATTAGTTTGCATGTTTTTCTACTTGGAGTTTACATTTTTTGTTGCTCATCACGGTGCTGATTCATGCCCTGCACATTTCCCCTGTTCATTCCTAAAGAGAATGCTCCAAATATTAATTACTTTTGATTTAAAAAAAAAAGAATTCTTTGCATTGCAGCTTTAGAAAGGGGTTTTTCGGATTGTTGTAAAAGAAGTATGTTGTATGTAGGTGTGGAGAGAGCCGCTGGACTTGGCCTCTTGTGTTTTCTGTCGCACATGTGGGTAAACAGCTGCTATTTCCATTTAACCCAATAAAACAACGAACCAGAAACCGTTCTGATGACCTGATTCTGCTTTGTTTTCACCAAACATCGGGCGAAAAGTGTTGCTTCTAAGTCTCGATCAGTCACTCATTTCTGTAAATACCACGTGGAGTCGTTTTGGAGTAGATTCTGTCCGGTTTTACACTTGCTTAATGACACCTTTCCTGTTATTCTCTTCCAAATAGCCACCTCCTCTTATCTCCTTTGGCATGTTGGAGACTGTGTTGACATACCTCCTGTATCACTTTGCATTTCTATGAACCAGACACCGTTTGACCGCAGATAAAGCATCCCATTTCCTCTGTTTTTGGTAGGGATTTCTTAGAAAAGGCGTTTTTTTTTTTTTTTTAAATTTATCCTGAACTGCTGGATCAGATCTGGTGGTTATGATGCATGTGAGAGCAAACGACTTTCAGAGTTTAGATATTACTGATATGATTTACCAGAGTAAGACTGTAAATGACCAGTGGAGCAGTTTTCCCTTCAGGGCTGTGCTGTTCTTCGTCTCTGTGTGATATTGTATCAAGAGCTAACACTGATGGGCTCTAGCGTTTATACTGTAAACAAACTGAAGAAACGTTCCCTCTAGGAGCACATGCAGCAGCATCATAATGTGTGCTTCCCATCTTATCCTCTGTGTCTTACTCTGAAACGCATAGACACTCATGCATAAGCAGACCCCCACCCACACGTTTAAACAATCAAAACACACACACACACACTCTCCACCCAGCACTCCACCCACTATAACAACTTCAGAGGAATGGTCAGCATGTGGAGAGGTTGTGGTAAACAAGTGGGAGGGCAAGTGGAGACCCAGGAGAGGAGACACTCTGTTGCTTTTAACCCTCAGAAGGTTAGTGATGTTCCATATCATGACTAGAGGGATTCGATTTGTTCAGGGCAAACTGATGGGAACTTGCGTGTTGAGAGGCCCCAGATGTGGGAACACAGTCATTTTGCTGGGCCGAAGCCAGATCGCACCCAGCGACAGGGCAGACGTTAAGCCAGCCATTGCTGCCTTTTCATCAGCCCAGTTAAGTTTGTGCAGAAGACAGAAAAGAGTTTCTCTGTCCTAAACATAAATTTGTTTAATGTGCATGGTTTGCTTTGCTGATGTTTTGCCACGTAAACATTTGGCAGTAACAGCACCTCCCTTTGAGGAATTTGTGAGAATTCTTTCAGTGTTAATGCTACACAAACTGTGAAAAGTCACACTGTGCTTTTGCACATTGGTGATAAGTTCACATTTCTTTTTAATGGTTCACATTTGCATTCACTAAAACTTGGCTCTAGACCTTTTTGCTGACTTTATCGCTGTGTCCTTGCATAGCTTCGCCTGCCATTTGCAAGGCCATTCATATTCAGTGTGACCTGCAGGTCGTGTAGAAAGGCTGGCCAGGCCCTGCAGGGGTATTCAATGTTGGGTCAAAAGAAGACTATGAATGCAGGTGACACTTCTGAGGCTTTTTCTGATGAGCCAGAAATTCTTCAGCAAATTGGATTTTCTTCATTTATTGCTGCTTTATACTCTGGCATTGCTTTCATAAACAAATCTGGTTTTGATGGTAAAAACATGTGTTCTATCTGCATTTCACTAATTCAAGTCAGACTGCTGTCATGCCTGTTCATCTAGTCAAGTCAACTTTATTTGTCAATTCTGCCACATGTACAGGACATACACAGAATAGAAATTGCGTTACTCTCAAACCCTAGTGATTAGAAAAATGCAAATAAAATAATTAAAAAGTAAAAATTTAAATAAATACAATACAATTTTACGTATAACAAAAAAAAGCTATGCAATATACAATATACAATATTCAAGTAAGAAGGCATAGTGGTGCAAAATAGGCAAATAGTGCAAATGGGGATTTAGTAGTGTACGGTAAGAATCTATCTATCTATCTATCTATCTATCACATGGAGCTGGAGAATTAAAGAGATTTGTACCACTACTGACAAATGCTTCAGGTACTTGCTTAAGTCTCATGGCATTTATTATATTTGGTGTTTTTCCACTGTTTATCTTGAAGATCAAACATAGCAGACAGTGCGAATGAAGCCTCTTGAGGTCGATATAGTCCTGTAACATTTCCGTAGCAAGTCTTTGATAATTCTGTAGATGTAATCCAAGTTTGTGCTCACGCTTCTGTTATAAAACTGAGCAGTTGCAGACCCCTGTTGAACTCTGTTTGGGGGCAGAATTGCAAAAACATGTTGGATAATACATGTCGAGCTACTCAGGTTTATTTTGAAGGACGGTTTATACCACTTGGCTGCATCTGTCTGACAAGTTCATCAGAAGTGCTCTCTGACTTCCACGAGGGTTTAACTAAGGTAGCTGTCTTTGAATGGAAACATGTTATGTAACGTGGAGCTCTCCTCCAGAGACAAATGAACGTCTTCTGCATTTTTCTTCTCTTATTTTGAAAGAAGTGTGGAGAAAAATATAAACAGTGACTTTGTAATGGAAAACAGACTTACGATGTGCCTGGAATGCTGAGATCCAGTATTTATTTATATAGTAAATTACCAGAGACCCATATTATTAGGTTATTTAAACCTCGCCTTTTCCTAAATAATGAAAAAGTGCTGTGCACTCAATAAGGAAGAAAACTCCTTTATGTGAGGACCTTTATGACCGGTATTGGTAGGTGTAAAGTGGCACAATAGGAGGAGGGGAATTGTACCATTTTGTTTTGTTTTTCTTTGTATAAGCTGTTTTTGTTTTATTTCCCGTGTTTGGATTCTTGCTTCTTTTTTTCCCCCTCACAGGAAACTGGCACGGTTTGCCATGGTTTTCAGGGTTTTCCATGAGGTCATAGCACCTGATACCAAATACTTTTTTTCAGTACCTGCTCCCCCAGTGTTCCAAGTGATCCAAACAGGTACTAAAATGTGGCGTCTTCGGTCTGCATGCCACCGATTGACTGGTCAGTAGCATCATTCCATGAGTCATGAGAGCGTCTTGTTCACAAAAGTTAAAACCGCCATTTTTGAAACCCAGCAACGACATATGCTTACTGCTTGCTATATCGATATACTCCAGTAGGAAATGGACCCCCTTCGTGGAACAGAAAGCCAAGGTTAACCATGAAGTTATCAGGATAACAGAAGATCCTTCTGTTGTGTACAGGCCTCTTGTTTCAACAGGTGGTGGTTACACACAAACACATACAGCAGTGCAGCAAAGGCAGTAAACATGGAGGAGCATAAAGAAACATCAACTAATGTAAACAGTGCTGGATTTAAAATATGTGCAGTATTTCTCAGATTAATGTTTCCAAACAGAAAGAAAATCTGACATGCTTTTTGTACCATAATGGGCAGAATTTGGCAGATGGTGCTCAATAAATTCACTTTAAGTGAAAAGTTAAACAAATTGGCCTACTAGTTCTTTTATGATTATAAACGTTATCTTAATGTGCTGTACAGGGCTTTGCTGTTGTTAAATTAAGATATTCAGGAGTTTTAATTTTGTTTTGAGTGGTATTAAATGGCGTTATAATGATCATTATTATTGTAGTAGTAGCCTTGTGAAAGGCAGAGGGAGGTTGTTGCAGTAAGTCCAATGACTAAATTGAGGCTAAAGAAAATATTAATGATGTCAGGATTTTATTTATTTTTTTCCCAGGCCTTCACTCCCCAGCCAAGCAATTTTTGTACACTCTTTAATTAAGAATTGATTTTGCCATTTTGTTAGCAGTCTTTTAGATCGTTTCCAATTATTTCCCTATAAATGATTATTGAACTCCAAATGCATTATGATATCATTCCCTTATTTGTTCCAAGTCTCCACTATTATCAGTAGGACCGTTGCCCAGAGGGACAGAACTGTTGACCTTTTACTTCCTTTATTGGCTACAACTGCTGGCAAAGACAAAGACAGAGCTCACGCCTGACGGTAAACAAAGCAGTACTGCTTCGGTTGTTCTTTTTGAAGTCCAGATGTTTGCTGAGAGTCAACAGCCAACTGCCTTGAAGCGGCCAACCTGACAAATGACTCGGACAAACTGTGTCATGTTTCCACTTGGAATGAGTAATGAGAACAGTTTTGTGGTCAAGCCTTTTGGTCACGGTCATCGAAGTTCTTACCTGAGCACGCTGAAGTGAGTTTGGGTCTGACGAGGTGAAGTGGAGCCTGAAACAGAATATAGTCATCTGATATGCTTTTAAATCCTATTGCTCTGCTTGTCAAATCATGTAAGGAAATGAGTCCTCACATCGGTTTAACTACGGGGATTAATCGTGCACCGCACTCCCCCACCACCACTTTGACGTGTAAGTCATGAGATGAATAGCCCAGTATGGATAGCCAATCCTTTGGATTTGATGGTGTAATTAGCAGATGAACTGTGATGCTAATACAGCATGGTCCAGACCTCAGAAAGGCCTCTGTTGTGCAATTGCATGACTCTAAACTTTCAACTCTCCTTTGTGACACCACAGAGTTTGTTCACAGTCTTGCCTGACATCGTCATCGACCCAGCAGATGAATAAGATGCTGTGGTCCGTCGTGGCCATGGGCAACTTTCACAGCACCAGTGTGCCTCACATATCTGGGCTGCAAAATCAGAGGGAGGCCACAGGCACTGGAAAACAATTGAAAGGATTTTTCCCCTCACTGCTAATGTTTTCGGACAATCATTAAACTTGGTTCTGTCAACTAAGCAGTCAAGAGCCCCAAGCAAGTAGGAACGTAAAATTCTTTCTCTGTTTTTGTGGTTCAGTCTTCCAGGCCACACTGTTAGTCTGTAATCGTGAGGATTTCCTGATTAATCAGCACACCATATTAGTCTAAATGGGTCATTAGGGTAAAGTGTGGTGAGCTTTTCAACACAGAAGCACACAATAAACACTTTGTAGTTTAGTGGACTGAAGGGGGAAAATTGCTATTCAATTTTTATCATCATAAGAGCTCCATGTCTCCAAATTTTTCTGTAGTTTCTGTATTGGGACTGTGTCAAGAGAGAGAAATTATGCCTCCTATCACACTGCGCTCTGACTGACGCACGGCTCATTACTGACGCTTTGCAAGTTTTTCAAGAACTGATCTCCCACCGTTCCCCGTCAAGCTTGAATAATTTCAGGGAAGGGCAAGTCTGTATCAGAGGGAATAAGGTGACCCTTACTCTCCTTTAAGCACTTATCTCCTCTGCCAGTTCTGCTTCACTCACTCGTTTGAAATGATAATTGCCACTTCCTGCATGGCAAAGCTGAGCAGTATGTACACTAATGTAAAAAGGGGGTTTGAATATTCCTCAGAGCCAATTCTAGCTTTGGATCAGACTTGAAGCGTTGTCACATCATGGTGTAATTTCAACACTTTGTGGCTGTAGCATGTTGGAATAAATGTCACAGAAAGACAATTCCAGTAAGTAGCCTCATAGATGCCACTCAGGGATGTAAAATCACTGGGTTCCTGCATTTCAATGAATGCCTTTGACTCTGACGCACAGACGTGATGGGATCATGGAAACTGAGCACGTACTGTAGTTAAACAATTAGCACACATCTCGCTGGTAGCTTAAGGTCATGCAAAGCCAATTAAGGCACATTCAGTACTCAGCCTGGTACCTGATTAACATATGAGAAGGAGGTGTGGCACATAGAACTGGATGAACTGCTGAGTGCATGTATAAGATTCAAACGAACACCAACCAATCATGTTACACTGGAACACTGCTTCAGTTCTCTGGTAGCTGTTACTACTTTAAAACAACCTGTTTAGGGACATTTTACTGTGGGGAATACATCAGGCATGGTTGCGTCGCTTGACTTCTGGAGTTCTTTACATACACTAAAGACAAAGCTTGCAGTTTCACCAGATGCATCCAAAAAAGCAGGTTTCTGCTCTGCATCGCTTTAAAAAAAAGTTTTGTTTTGTGTTTGCTATTGGTAGACCAGGTGCTTCACATCTGAAATGCTCTTAGGTAGGTTGAAGCTGTGCAGAGCGTGGAGCAAAACTAAAGATGAAAAACACACCAAAAGATCTTTTAAGTGCCTGGATGCTGACCTGGAGCCTCTTGCAGGTTTTCTGTGGTTTCTTATGCCATGAGATTGGTAGTCGGGGGAGACCTTCATGGACAACACTTATGTTGAGCCATCCTGCTGAAACTAGATCAGATTGGTATCTAGCAAGGAAGCCAGGTAAATGCCTCCAAGCATTTCCTTTGTATGCGGGGTGGAGCACAGTGGGGGAGGCGGATACGATCGGGGACTGTTGCAACAATGTTTAAATGGTTAACATGACATGAATATCAAGACTCGATGGTTTTAAAGTTGTTCCTGGTTAGATTCTTTTACAAATAACCGGCGATCTATACATGCCTTCTTGGTCATAAACTGTCAGATACATTGGTACTACTCTTTACCTCGAACAAGAGATGTCTGTCATAAATGCTTACTAGTCTTATTAATGCTGTCATTTATAATTTATTATGGGTAGGATTTTGCTGAACTCATTGCCTCTGTGTGTTAATTGTCAAAGCAGATTAAAAAATTGTGGACATTTGGATTTATCGGAGAAGTAGTATGTTGCGCTTTCAGTAAGTCCGCTTTGTGTCTGCTACGCTGAAAAGGAGCTTTGATCTAAATTCATTTCTATGCAGTGGCAGTTTGAACCATGAGTGAGTGAGTATTTGGGGGTTTATTGAAAGTGACTGGGTTATGAACTGAAGACCAGGACTTGCTGTTTGGTCACAGGCAAATTTTCTTCACAGCGAATGCCTAATTTGCTTAGTTTTTCCAGTAATTTTATCATTTGAAAGTCATTAAAAATCCTTTTGTATCTGAATCCAGAAGGGAGATACCACAGCAGGATGCATTACAGCCAGTCATCAACACAAAGATGATTCTGTGAATAATTAATAACTCATGCAGGGAAAAGTCATCTTCCTTGTATCAGTCTGGGATCACACATATGAATAAGTAATTGAGTACTTAATTGAGTTTCAGTTCTCAGAGAGTTCCACATTAGTGTCTGATGATTCCCAGTACAGGGCACAGGTAGTGGATTACAGCTCACAAGTCAGTATTGCTTCTTAGATTTCCCTCTTCTTTGCTTTTTCAAACTTTGTGTTTGTATCAAACTGCTTGGTCTGAAATCTGTGAAGCAATTTTTCGAGATGGATGTCGACCATTTGTGGATATTTGCATAAAGAAAATGGAAAAAGTTATAGTAAATGAACAGGTCCTGATAAGCAGTCATATCTGATTTTTGAACCGTTTGTACAAATTTGGCTCTTTCAGAGGAAGTTTGCCTTTAGGCACCAGGATTCCCAGTTCACAGCTGCTCCATATTAAAGACCAAAACGTTGGAGCATGCATAAAGGTTTTCATTTCATTCCAGGTTAAAATCTCTTCTGTGTGCAGACACCAAGGTCTCCATTTGGTTTCAGAGCCAAGAAAAAAATTCACATTACCTGCAGGGTAGAAATGATATTGGAGAGGCAGTAGAACATTTTGTGTTCATGTTTTTCTTTTTCTCTTTTATCTTCTGTTGAATAAATAAGTGAAAGCAGAGAGGAAGCCTGCTTATTGATGGCCTTCATTGATGCACTTTTGTATTTATATTTTATTACTTTATGCTTTTGAGAATATTTACTTTCAGTCCACTTTCAATTCCCTGATCTAGAGGAAGTTCCTTTCAAGAAGCAAAGACAAAAATATTTTGATGGAAAAATGTTTTTTTTTCTTTGTTTTGTTTTTTGTTTTTTTTTTTTTTTGTTTTTTTCAAAGCCTGCATTGTTGAGTTATGAGGAGGTTGTCCATATATAAACCACTCAAAGGCTTCTGAGAGAGGATATCCTGAAGATTTCTCTGATAGAAGTAGCTAGGAAAGAAAGAAGCCAATTTAGCACTACTGTAGAGGCACTCAAGATTTTAGCCAAATTTGAGTGTGGACTTCCTGTTTTTAAAAGTCCACCTCGTTTGAGTATGTTATCAGCATGGTGATGATCAGAACCCTTTTTGAGATGGGTTGAATTTGCGTAGGATAATACGCTTGTCTCTCTTTTTTCTTTTTGTTTTTAATAAAAAGTAATTGTAGCTTAAGAGTGATATCTACATGCGAGTTTGCAATTAATGACATCATCGCAGTTGTCTACACATCTCTGTTGTCTGACATCTTTATCCCTGAGCTCCCTCATCCAGACATGCTGACTCATGCTTAACCGTCATGTAAACTCACAGAGTCACTGTGATGATGAATTCACTATGTGCTCTGCCAGCTTAGCAAACAATTGGTGCTGTCTCAACTGCTGCACGGGGTGCTTATGGTTTATTTTTAACCCAGTTGTGATTTATTTAGCGCACTCCCTTCTTGGTGTGGGAGAAGTCTGCTCACCTGAAAGTTTTCCTTCTACTACCCACAGTCCCATTCCCTGGTGGACAGAGTAAGCGTTAACGTTTCACCTAATGTTCCTGCAAAGTACAGCATGCAATGTTTTACCTCACGGATATTTGAAAAGTAGTTCACCTTTTACCCCTGATTCATTAAGATTCAGAAAGGTTAAAGTTAGTTTAACCTATTAACTATTTATCTGATGACGTGTTCTTTAAAAACAAAGTAAATATTGCCGGTATGTCTAGCAAGGTGGGTTGAAAAAAATGATTTGGAGTCCATGCCATTGATTTGGGTGGGGAAAAAAAATGTACCTCCCTCAGCGATCTTGATTTTTGCAATAATTATGCATTGCGCACCCAAGAAAGCAGGCTGCTAGTCTGAGTTATGATGACAGACATAGTAAGGAGTCTCTGCCTTGTCAGTCGCCTACTGAGGCCTTCTTTGCCGAAGATGATAGCTCCACAAATCTTTTGTAAATAGTAATTTAAACCCAAGAGGCCACATTAAACATTAACGTTAACATTTATTTGATTTAAACATTGCTGTCCTTTTTTGTTACTGGAAGAAGTCATTACATCATTTTGGATACAGTTCCCCAAAGTCACCCTTAAATCTGGCCTGACGGACACAGATAAGATTTGATGGCAACTTGTGCAATTAAAAATGCTTTTCTAGTTCCCTTTCACTTAGATGTGCTCATGATACTGTTAATGGATTGGACCGCAGCCTAATCTACCCTCATGTCAAACTCAGTCATACTGCTCTCATCACAAGGTCCTGCCTGGCTGCTGATTATCTCCATAAGTGCCTCATTTTGTGCCAAAGACCAAATGTGAGACAAGTCACTTTGCAGAGAAGAGTTATTGAGAATTCGTAGCCTAGCACAAAGCCCAGTCTTTTAATCAAAAGCTAGCCAAATGGTTAGCATTCATGCTGCTACCTTTCCAATGAACTCGACATGACCTGACGGAGTGTATCGCCCAATGTGTCTTTCACATCCTTTTGCCATATGAACAGATGCAGGAATTAATAGGGAGCCTCGAGGGAGGTTCAGAAGGTTAATGAATCTGTAGCTTTAAGCAATATGGCACCAGATTCACCCTTCACAGATACAAGGAGCAGCAGACCCTCGCCTGCATGAGCAGATGGGTCCAGTGGCATTGAGTATAGTTGCTCACTTTTACTGTAGCAGCTCTGGTTGAATAGAATTCTAATTCTATAAATCCTATAATTGTTACCTCTAATTAGATCACTTTCTTTGGTCGAGCACTTGCTGTCAAATATGATTTAATGCTTATTAATATTTAGTACTTTTTTCCTTCAGACCCTTGTTGCATTGCTTTTGAGATTGGATTAGGACACTGCATGAGTACTTTGACTAAAATGCATTTACGTATGATGGGGTCTTTTTAAAATCTGAAAGAAAAGAGGATGAATGCAGTATTACATCAGTTTACTTGGCCTTCGTGCCCTTGTTAAGGCTGAACAGATCTGCCTGAGGCCTGCAAAGTGTCCATCTAGTGCTCCTCAGGCACCGGGCCCAGTTATATGAACATTTATGAGTCATCATGTGTCTTGGATTCCCCAGATACCTTGTTTCCTATTCAGGTGCATGGGCCTCTTGCTATTGGCATAGTTTTGTCAAAAAAGACAAAACAAACTTTTTTCTCTTTTTTTGAGGCCAATATTTCTGTAAGGAGGCAGATGAGTAAACTGTAAGTAAATGTGTTTTTGTTTTAGTTTTTTGGCTTAATTCTTTGGTAGAAGTCACGACTAGGTGTGCATGTGATAGGTCTGAATGTTTTTGCTGTAATTAAGCAAACACGATTGTGTAAAATGTTTTCTGAACCAATTAAATTGGAACCAAATTACTCATGACTGAAATTTTGGTGAAATTTTTGGTGGGCATCAGCTACATTTTTGAGGTGGTAAAAGGTCAATTTAAGTGTGTTGAGATATTTCTTCATGCATTACTGCCCTAAAGAGTTTGATGAATTAGGAAGCTTTTAAGCCGAGTGGCAGGAAACACTTCTAACAGCACGCCTCTCTTTTCATTAAAATTTAAAACACTTGCAATTACATAAGGATGTGCCCTGGGAACATGGAGGCTTGAGGTGTGCAAGAGATGCTGGGCAGCCAAGCTTGTTGTCCCAGCAGGCATGAGAGGGACCACCGGAGGCAAAAGGAAATGTTAGAGTACCGTGGGTGGATGTTTCAGCCCACAGTGACTCAGCTAGCTTCAGTGGAGCAGCAAGAACCACAGCAGGCCTGGCAGTGAAGTGAAGAGTGACACAGACCTATTAGTTGGATGCTGCAGACCCCGGGGAGGGGAGACCAGGGTGTGACACTGAGATACAGATGTATTCAAGTCAGCTCCCCACTCTTCAGACTGGGCAGGTAGCAGAGTATGTTAAAGTATTATTCAGGCTGCTCAAAAGTTTAAAATGGTACTTTCCAGCTGGGCCCTACCTCCGCAGATGCCCAGGAGCTACTTATTGTCCCACGCTCATCTTGGTCTGCTGTATTTATTGGCTGTCATAAATATTTGCATGAGGTCTTCAGGGAGTTCCTTCAATGATGCGAGAGACGCCATGTGCTCTGCAGTGTTTACTTTCTAAACCTAACCACCTCTATGGGTTCTTCAGGGAGGCATCTAGCACTGCCGGGCAATAAGGAGTAGGGAGTTATATCAAACACGAGGGCTTTACTGAGCTCACTGAACGGAGGCATCTGTACTCCGGTCAGGATATTGGTGAATTCATAAGAATCAAGTAATAGTTTGCACTCTGGTTTAGGTCTGAAAACACTGGCAAATATATGATCTACAGCTGTTTTGGGTGCACAACAGGCATGTGGTATTGCTGTAAGGAGTCAGTAAGGCCATCACTTGGACCAAGATTGAAATATATTGCAAGCGTGCATACCCCACCTCAGACAGGGTTGTAATACCTTTGGTGATCCCCTGGACTTTCAACTCGCATCATCACTGGGTCAAAATTTTTAGAAAAGATCATTTGTTTCGGCCATAGCGCTTCTATTTTTGTGTTAATTTGAAATTGCAGTATACTGCGTACAAAACTGGTTATTTTGATTTAACAAGTTAAACCAAACAGGAGTCACTGAATGTGCTTTATAATTTAATACCTCTTTAATACTTCTCCAGGCTTACAAAAACAGTCTAGGCTCTTAGTTTTGTTTTTTGTTTTTTTCACAGCTCTTTTTGATTCAGTATCTGTTCTCTCATGACATTGCTTTTGGTGAAAGAAATGCTTTGTTATCAGTGAAAAAACTCATAAAAAGGTGCCACCTGTGTTCAGTTTCAAATGGTAAACAAGCAAAGTGTCAACTAGATAGTAAACTGAGAGAGAGCTTAAAAGCCATCTTCCTCAGGTTTTGTTGGAGACCAACATGAAGGTGCTAATCACAAATATCCTTTCTTCTACGCAGGTTGGCGTCCACATTCTGGACAGGTGGCTTCGGATGGTTAAGTGTTAGTTTTGTCTGACGCAGCTATTGTAAAGCTGCTCATTTCCTGCTTTAAAGTATTGCACTGGTCATTTACTTAATTTCTACCTTGCTCATATACAATTTTATTTCACAGGAAAAGAGGGGCTTTTTTTCTCGTGGCTACAGCTCCGATTCATCATAACCTCTTTGAACCAGCAGGCAGTAATTAATAAAAATAGACCATGACTGTAATAGACCACTGTTTCTGTCACTGGCTAGCAAAGGCAGAAATGTGTCAACACCTAGTTGCAATAAACGTGACCTCAAAGAAAACATAATGCATCTTCATATTTGAAGGTTTGGGCTCATGTCAACAATTTGTGTTTTCCTCAAACAAGCAAAAATAAATTATGACAGGTTTGATAGCTGTTGATGTTGTTTCAAAAAACTCAGAGGGTTGAAACAAATGGGCTGGTGCTTACTTTAAGTGCTTTTCAATAAAACTGACAGCCCACTAAACACAAAAATACCAGTATAGATTTACATAACATGCTTCTGATCTGTATACTCACACAAAGCAAATAAAAGCTGTTCATTGCACCTTCTTGTGACAAATTACCGGGTTGTCTTGGGAGTCACTGTTCTTTTATTTCCCCACATAGCCACAAAATTGGAGCCAGACTCCCGTATTATCTTCTAGGGGGATCTCTCACCGATTTGTTGACAGCATAATTAAATACAGAGATTAAAAAAAATGTAGTAGGCGTTTCGTCTTTCAAACAGCAAATTGGATATTCACTTAGGCTTAAGTTTGTGAAACCCTTCAAGCTACCAGATGATGAGTATTTTCATTTTAGCTGGTTAGAGCGCTGAATGATCTGTTTTGCTGAGTTTTCTTTGTGGTGGGAAAATAACTAAAACAAAAGGTTGTTTGTTCACTATTGAAAGCTGAGGGGCAGATGGATGTGGAAGGTCATTTTTGGGTGATGCCGTTGTTGCTGGCAAAACTAATGAACACTCCTCTCAAATAACAGCTGTTTGAATTAAAATCCACAGCATCCTCTAGATTCTAGAGGATGCTGTGGATTTTAATTCTAGAGTCTAGAATGAGCTGCTGCTTGAATGTATTAGTCCTTTTGCGTTTGTAGTTTATGGTTATAGCGTCAGAAGCTGGATAAGGATCTGTTATTCCAGCTTGTGTTTCATCTTTTTTTTTTTTTAAACTGTTGTTGGAACGCACATAAAGAAAAAACTTCTCTCTCTCCTTTCCACAGATCCAAGATGACTTTAACTAAGTGGAGTCTGGTTGGAGCTTAGCACTGATCAACCGCAGAGCACTATGAGAAGATGAAATCCAGCAGCCTTTAATCCAGAAAGGATTCCCCTTCTCTAGACTAAGAGGCTACAAACTGTATGTAAAGACCACTGGGAATACAAGACTCGAATCAAGGACACAATCCACCCACCTCTGACTTGCAGGAAGATGGGAGTGAGAAAATAACCCTCTGTGGCATCAATAGGAGTTTAATGTGTTCCAAGGAATCTTAAAACAAACCTTGTACATCCGTGTTCATCTTAGACAAGCAGACAACCATGTGGACATTAACTGGGACTGTCCACTGTCTTCCTGCTGCTGCACTGCTATTGGCTAGCTTTCTCCAGTCAGTGATCGCCACTGAGGAAGATGTCATACCTCGAATCAGTTTCCCATACAGTAAGTGTAATTTGTTTTCACTGATGACCAGTTGTGGCTTAACATTGTGGCTGTGAGTGAGTTTTGGCATTATTTCTCCAAAATCTACAGGTCTGTGCATATCACCGTAATGGTTTCCTTTTTTTACATCCTTTCATAAAGAAAACTACAACAACCAAATGTAAAGAGAAATTTTTAATATTACATGCAAATGACCCTGTCTTAAAAGCCTTTTTCTTAGAATGCTTAAAGTGGAAAAATGAAATGCAAATGCCACAACAATAAAGTATAAATATAATATTGCTTGTCTCGGTTTGCAGATCAAGCAAATAAAACATGAACAGAATTAAATAGAGGACTCGTTTCAGCACTGTGAACTCAGAGCAGTGCTTCTTTTTTTTTTTTTTTTTTTTTTTTTACTTGCTCCTACTTCATTACTGAGGTTTTATTATCCTCATTTTCAGCTCTATATTTTTATGCTTGTACTTCAGTAGGGTAGCTATGCATGATTCAGTTCAAATTAACCCTGATTTATCTTATTCTGGGGGCTTGGTACAGCTTCTCAATTTTAGTTTACTTCAGCTTTTTTCTAATTGCACCTCTGAAAGAACAGGTGAGTGTTGCTTCTGTGTGCGTGTGCATGTGCGTGTGTGAGATATCGTTTATTATTTGTATTTGTTAATATGTTTGTCTGAAACAGTCTCTCTTGTAAATAGGATATTGAGTAATTTTATGACAGGGTGTCTTAGCTGCTTTCAACAGGATATCAGAAGATGAGACACTGTTGTTGCAAAGGGATTGATATGGACAGCAACAATGTTTTAAACAATCATCATTTGTTACTAAGGGGCCCAAAGTGTGCCAGGATAAAGTCCTCCACACTATTACACAACTACCAACAACCTGAACCACTGATACGAGTTGGGACAGATTCATGCTTGTTTTTGTTTTTTTTGTTTTTTTTAATACCAATTTTTGACCCTACCATCCGAATGTTGCAACAGAAATCGAGACTCATCGGATGAGGTGATGTTTTTCTGATGTTGGTGAGCGCATGTGAATTATAGCCTTAGTTTCCTGTTCTTAGCTGACAGAAGTGGCACCCTGTGTTGGCTTCTGCTGCTTCAAGGTTCAATGTATTCAACGATGCTCTACTGCATGTTTTGGTTGTAAAAAGCCATTGCTTGAGTTACTGTGGCCTTCCTGTCAGCTGGAATCAGGCCTTTCTTCTTTGACCTATGGCATCAACAAGCCATTTTCACACAGAACTGGCACTCATTGGGAACCAGCCAGTGAGTGCCAGAAATCTGCCCCATTAGTTGTAATTTCAGCAAATGATAAGCCACCACCTAGAAATGAGAAACCTCCTTTCATCTTTCTTCTGAACTTAAGGAGATAAAAATATTGAGTATTAAGTTGAGAATGCACAGCTGTTTCTACTGAAAACATTATGTGTTGAATATGTAACCAACATAGCGGTAGTAAATAAAGGGGGCAGGGCCAGTTTTTCACAGTGTAACATAATAAATATCAGTGATGAGCAAAAACAACATACACAGCTGCAACAAGTCTGCAGGGAAAGAGGCTGTGGAGCAGTGTGTGCATAGATACATGTACGAAACCACAAGTGACTACAGGCCCAGCCCAGAAACACATATGCCAACTTAAGGACAACCGCACTACAAACATCTCTGCATAGATACATGAAATTACAAGTTTTGTTCCCTGAGGGGTTTTTTTCATATTAGATGTCACTTCACACAGAATTTACTGTCTCTCTTGTGTTTTGTTTTCTTTTTTTTCCCCTCTTGGGCCTTGACAGAAAGACTGGGGGAAAATATGCATAACACGTGACTCTGCAGAGTGCAGAGCAAATGAAGTGCAACAATTTGGGGCCCAGTAGCTGCTCTGTAGCACATACAGTCTGGCATCATACCTTCAAAGGCACTTGGTTGCTCTGTGCTTTTTGCTTCTAATTGACCTTTTGCTAATGTGCAACTGAGTGAAACAATTTATGATACAAATATAAACTTAATGTGTCTCCTGGCAAAATCCACTGATTGAATGGGAGACCTTTTTGCACCCGACTTCATCATCGTATGTAATTACTCTGCACACACTGCCACACGTCCTATTATAACAACTGTGGATTAAGCTTCCATAATTTAAACACATGCCGCTGTTTTCCTGTATTTGCTCTGCCGACAGCTTTTTGGGAATTGATTGATGCATTATGGAAGCTTGTGACAAATGAGGTAGCTGTTTGGATGTGGCTCACAGGGGAAATTGACAGATTTTTTTTTTTTTTTTTTTTTTTTTTTTTTCTCCCCCCTCCTCTCAGGAAAGTCCCACTAAACACATTTCAACATCCTGAATTAGAGCTGTTGAAATGTGCGGGTTTACATGGCCAACAAGATGCTCCTTAAAATAAGCTTCTCGCTTCATTCGTTCATCTGTCTGTTCTCATCCAGGCAAATAGTTTAGTCAAACATTAACCACAGCATAAGTTCATAAAGGTTTAGAGGTATATTGGCTCCTTTAAGCACACCTGCCTGTATTTGAAGCCCCTCCCCCCAGAAGGTTTGTTTCCCTCCTCTTTAGCCACTTTAGTGAGCTGTCATCCTGTGATTCACATGCACCACCTCAAATTAGCATCTCTCATACCCAAGAACAACCTTTCACATCCTTGAGCCATTTAGCTTATTTCTCTAAGAGCTGAATAGACTAAATTGGCCCAAGGCTGGTTCCCAGCAAGTGAGTGTTTTGCAAACCACTGATGTTTCTTTCTACCCCCCTACTTTGCCTCACTCCACGCGGCATTCATCATCTTAAATTCATGTATTTTGACATGAACGATGAGTGATTGAGGTTGTCAGCTGGAGAGCATAAGTAGTAGTGTGAGAAAACTGTTTTTCAACTGACAATTTCGTGTAGAAAGTCTTATTTAAAAGTCACTGGCACTGATTATAAGCTCTTTAATGAGACAACAGCTTTGCACAAACACTAGCATGCTTCATATATAAACTAACTTTTGTTTGACCTCCACCACTGCTGCAAAACATGTAAAGCAGGTCACCTCTTTAAATAGCCGTTTCTGATTGGCATTGTCTGTAAGAAAAGGGGACCCGGCCTGTTTTCTGGAGAGAGCACCCTTGCCCTCTTCCTTGAAAAGCATCCCTCTTCCTTTTTGTCCTCCTTCCCTCTCTCCTCATCCTTCCTTCTCTCCTAATGAGCAAGCTAATCTCTCATGTGTAGTGAGTAGGGGTTTTTGTGGTTGCTGCAAAGGGAGAGCTTGTCTGTTTTTCATTATGGTTCTTGAGCAGAGGCAGAGCAGCACAAAAGATCATGGGACTTGGAGCTGTAAGCAATGGTTAGGCATACAGCATGTATCCCTGTTAGTTATCAGAAGCTTCTCAGACAGTACTTTCTGAAGAGGTGCACTGAAGAGATGGATTCTTTTTGTTCTTTAATTTTCTTTTCTTTTCACTTTAATCAAGGAGACATTCGAGTTCAGACTTGAGTACGTTAACTACAGTGTTTGTCACACACTTACTTGGGCGAGCCACCCAACTAAATTCTATTTTGCAATCTTTGTCTTTTTTTTTTTTTCTTTTGTTCCCCCACAATCCACTGACACAGTCTCTTCAGTACTGGACAAACTCCTCACTTTTATTTTTGGAAAGTTATCACTAACCAGCTAGGCCCACTGTCCAACATACTCTCAAGTTGACCATTATAGATTGCAGATGAGAAGGGTAGCATATCCAAAACCTTCAGCAGATGGAGAACTGCTTCAACTGACAGTAGGGCTGCCACGATTTGTCGACTAGTCACGATTACGTCGACTATCAAAATCGTCGACGACTGATTTAATAGTCGACGCGTCGTTTGAAGCTTTGTAAGATCACAAAAGACGCAGGAATAAGTGGCAGGATTTAAGAGTGTAATAACGGACTGAAACAGAAGATGGCAGCATTGCATGTACAAGGATGTCAGCTACCGTTAAACCCCGAAGAAGAAGAAGAAGAAGAAGAAGAAGAAGAAGAAGCAGCGTCCCAGAATTCATAGCGCGGCCCAGCGCAGTTTCCAACAATGGCAGCAGTTAGTTAGTTTTAATGTTACTCTTATTATTCTTTCTGGGTCACAAAATAAACGTTTAACATATTTTCAGGCGAGAATGTAGCTGTGTAAACCTCAAATATCTGCTCAGTTTATCAGGACACCGCATATTTTCAAAAGGGCTCCGACGTTTTCGGAGACATCTGTTACCCACTAGCTCGTTAGCTAGCTGGGGGCTAGGCTCACTAGCGCCGTGAGAACACCGGACTCCCCGCAAATCGTTTTCAAACCCACCGCCGTCTTTCGCTACTCAGGTTAAATATATATGAGTCACTTAGATAACTTAAAATGTTATTGTTTGGCTTTTTTTTTTTTTGTATTTTATTTGTTCCTGAGTAAATCAGTTTGTCTGAGATTAAAGTTATAGTTTTTACACAGCTGAATAAACGTCAAGCAGACAACTGATTATCAGAAGTGTGAGATGCTCCAGAATATACTCCAGTGTCCTGTTATATTTTAGATAGCAAGGAGTTTATTAAACTTCACCGAAACAATCTGCAAATTTCATTAAAATTTAATAAACTATCATCTTGTCTTTATTTTTAGTTAGCACAGACCTTAAACACTTAAAGCTGTAAGCTAATGATAGTTATATAAGAGCAGATGCTGCTGGTGCAATAAGCTGTAGTTTTACGTCCAATGGATGATGATCTGATTAGTCGACTAATCGCAAAAATAATCGGTGACTAGTCGACTATCAAAATAATCGTTTGTGGCAGCCCTAACTGACAGTAGCCCCTTTTCCATTAGTACCCATTCGGATCGACTCGACTCGCCAAGGTTTTCAAGGTTTTCCAATAGGTGATAGTAGCCGGTACAAGGTGCTACAATAGTACCTACTCAACTGGACAGGTATTAAAATGTGATGTCGTAAGACTGCATGCCACCATTTGACTGGTCAGTGGAGTCACTCAATGAGTCATGAGAGCATCTTGTTCACAAAAATCAAATCTGCCATTTTTAAGACCCGGCAACGAGGGAAATGGTTAGGGAAAAAAAACAGTGCTGTGGTTCCCGAGTCTGACGAAAAGCGACAGACCAAGCAGCAGGTATATCATTGCCTCGACGTCCACCTTTGTTGTAGCATTTGTGTTGCATACTAATTGCGTCACGGGACGCTCAGCTGTGTTGCTGTGACAACAACGGCAAACATTAGGTGGGACACGATTGTAATGGAAAACTAGTCAATCCGAGTAGAGTTGTGACAAGTAGGACAGAGTAGGTACTAATGGAAAAGGGGCTTAAGTTGAGCTCACTAAGACTGCAGCAGAAGGGCTTTTGCCGCTGTGGAGACCGTAAAGTTTCCGTCCACAGGATGAGGAACTTGCTGGAGAGTAGTATCCACCTCTACATCCATTTTCTGCCACTTCTCTGCTTAGACCGCCACCCCTGAAAGCAGAGTTGCCTGGACCTCCCTCTCCCTGGCCACCTCTAGCTCTTCCAAGGGACATAGAGGCTTTCCTAGACCACAAAGTAATCCCCCCAGGGTGTTCTGGGCTTGTCGCCAGTAGGACACGCCCAAACCACATCAGCTGGCTTCTTTCAATGTAGAGGGGTAGCAGATCTACTCTGAGCCCCTCCCGAATGACCAAACGCTTCACCCTTTCTCTAATAGACCTTTTCCACTAGTACCTACTCAACTTAAAAGTACGGGGTTTCAGTTGTTTCTCATTACAATTGAGTACTAATGTGTGTGGACTTGTTATAGCAAATGACATCATTTGTATGCGACACAAACTGCACAACAGTGGAAGTTGAGATATGGTATTCTGCTGCTCGGTGCGTGGCTTTTTGTTAGACAAGGACCACGTTGTTGTTTTTTGTTTTTTGTTTTTTATTTAGTCATTTACTTCATTGCCATGTTTCAAAATTGGCGGATTTTTGTGAGGAGCCACCCTCATGAGTCATCAAAATTTGTCACTGTCTGGCCACCGGTGGCATACAGTCCAACGCTTCATTTTTGGATCATTTCAGATTAAGTGGAAACCGTCTAAGTAGATACAACAAAAAGCACCCGGTACCAGGTCCTACAACCTAATTGAAAAAGCTTAAAATCCAAGTTGAGTTAAACTGAGCTGTGAAGGTACTAGGAGAGCTCCCATAAAGCTCCTTTTCCACAACACCCTACAAAGGAAGGTCGTTTCAGCCGCTTGCAACCACTGCTCATGGTTATAGATTAAAGTTGTAACGTAGATTGACTGGTAAATCAACAGCGTTGCTGTCACACTCAGCTCTCTTTACCATAACAGACTGATATAGAATCCACATCACTACCAATCCATGCCAATGTTTGCATTTACTGCTTTACTCTGTTGTAAAGAAGTCCCCAGGATACTTGAACTGCTACCATTGGAGTAGCAATCTGCCTTGACCCGGAGTGGGCACATCACCTTCTTCTGGCACCAGACTTGGAGATGCTAATTCACATTCCTGTTATTTCACACTCGGATGCAGTTTGCTCCAATGCATGCTGAGGTCAGCTACTGATGAATCCAGAAGAAATCATCCGCAAAAGGCAGAGGTAATCCTGAGGTCACCAAACTGGTAACCATCTGCTGCTTGGCTGTGCCTAGAAAGTCTGTCCATAAAGGTTATGAACCAAGTCGGTAACAAAAGTATATGGTATCTTAAGATTGTGTGGTTGTGCTTGCTTTTGTGTCCATGTGTGCCCAAACACACCCTGTACCCCTACCGCCACCACAGTTTAATTATTTGGGGAACTAAATTGAATATCATCGTTTTAGTGCTGTTAATCATCTTCCTCTTGAATCAATAATTTAACCTTAAAGAAATATGCTTAGAGATGCTTGAAATGATTGCCTCATAGCAGTGTCTGTCTGTTAGGGATAATGCGACTGCAGAGAAAACATTGTAGCCTTACTCACACTGAAGGAAAAACGTGCTTTTACATTTGAGTGGATTTTTGTACAGATTGAACAAGCTCTCTAAATGCCAGATAATTGTGTTCTACATTAAGCACAGTACTTCAGTGGTGCGTTTTAATGTGATTAGGTGGTGATCGCCTCCCTCCACCCATTTCTTTGTTCCCTTTTTATTGCTGCTTTTTAGTTTCTAGTTGGTTTAAGGCACAAGACACAACACAGATGAGTTCAAATCAATTCTTGCTGCTATATTTAAATCTAATGTGTAAGTTTCCTACGATTCCTGAATGTTTTTTTACCTACAACGGGAAGATCTGCTTTTACTGTGATAATGTTAAGAGGGAATCTGGAAGAAAGGTTCTAAAACAAAAGATACATAATCAAGCTCTGAACACAAGTAGCATCTAGAGAGTCTGTCAGTTACTGCTTTCTGTCATTAGTGTTTTCATGTGCAGCAGTATAGACTGTGTAAAACGAAGGGCACAGATCAGATCAGCTTTAACACTTTTAGAGGAGCAAATGAAAATGCCCATTTAAGCCAAGCTACAGAGCATGCTGTGTATGCTCTGTGTACACAGTGTCCTTTCTTGTGTACGTTTGGTTTATGTTAGGCGAATATTGTCCGCTTTCTCTCATGCATGCTAATCCACTGACCTTGGCAGTGTGTGGATCGTGGTTCAAAAACAGAGGAGGGGCAGCAAGAAGGGGTGGGGCTGGGGGGCTGGGGGTGGTTGTTCAGAGCAAAGGCTGGTGAGGTTTTAGACATGCTCCAATGGCCACCTAAAACCCAGCAAGGACACGCCCACTGATCCTGAAAGAAAAGCGGTCTGTGGCTTCCAGCAGAGGTGGCACTCACAAGTGCCTGCATACAAAAACCATAACGGCCACAACAATGGAAGGTAATTGCAGCACATCAACCCTGTCTCTTTCAGATGTTTTAATGGACTCATCACTCGCACGGTCCAGAGAATGTACAGAAAAGTTTAAACTTTCAAATTTCGATTAGGAACATTTGATTTAAGGGAAATAGCAAGCAGCGCGAAATGATGGTTGTAGCGAATAATTTAGATGGACAGCAAGGAATGTGAGGTTAAAGAGTGTCATTAGGCAATTTTGGATTGCTGTGCTGGAGTGTACATTTGGTTAGCCTAATCACTATTAAAAAGTTAACAGCAGAGGTTCTGAGTTTTTCCATTGCTGTAACACAAAAAGGCTTTTTCTTGTTCGACTGTAACATGAAAAAGCTTTAATTTGGTTTCTGTGGCGCTGAATCTGCATTGTAGTGGACTTGTCTGAGAACAAATGGCTTTTGCACACACTTCTGTCAAAAAGGCATTCTTTCAAGAATTTATTTATTTATTTAAAACGAGAATGACAAAACAAACAAAAAGGAAAACCACTGGGGGAAATAAGACGCCCAACAACAATTTACTGCTCATTGTCCATGCATGACAATTTGCAGTAAAAACAACTCATTCCATAGGGAAAAAATGGACAGACACAGCAAACGGTCCTGAAAATAAAACACAAAGACTAAATAGCTTGAAACAAACGGGATGTCATTTGTCTTTATACACGTTCTGCTTATTAATGAAAGGTTTTACATCTTTTGTAAACACTTGAGTTTTTCATGAGTTTTTCTTCCTAAACAACCGTTCCAGCTATTTGGCATTTGAGAAATGAAATGAAATAATGCCGTTCATTGTTTTCAAAATGTTTCTTTCAGGATTGCTACCTAGTAGAATGTAGACCCACCTTAAGGTAGGGCTGCACAATTAATTACATTTTAATCTTCATCACAATTTTATCACATGATATTGCATGTGATATTGGACCTCACAAATCACCATCTAATGCCAATCATGCACCGCATGGCTTGCAGTGTCTTACGAGTAACACTACGTTAAGACAAGTATTCACCAAAAATCAAAGGTCTTGCACAGCATAATGCAGAGAGCTCGTCCTCTGAAGCAGATCATCTGTTCGGAAATGCTTTGGATTTAGGGCAAGTGATGTTAACCAAGAACAAATCCTACGCAACAAGTAGAGTTGTGTCTGCACGGAAAGCAACACAACTGACTTATTAAAACGCACCACAAACTGCAGTGTGACGAATGCCTGAAGGCCATGAAATGTTTGGTTTACAAGAAATGACTTCAAATCGCAACTCCTTTAAACCTGCTGCATCACGAGGAGATTTACTTCTCTGCTGGCTCTATTGTTTACACTTGTGTCTGTAATGGTCTAACTGTACATAATGGCTAGCTCAGAGCAGGTTTGCCCTTCTCTAGCAGAGACCATGACTGTTTGACTTCCTATGGATTCTGCTGACGATGACTTGAAATTTGTGGAACTTCTGACATCTTTTCTTTTTTCTTTTTTTTGTGCTTAAAGCCACTTGAATAGCAACACTTTTTTCCTCACTATTGAATTGCACATGTGTTCTGGTTGTTGGGTTTTTTTCCCTCTGGAAAAAAGTACTTTGAATAAATTGCATTAAAACCTGGTGTCCATATGGTGATATGATTATATGCCAGAACTGATTCATATAACAGCACCAATATTTCAGAATGCAGTGCACTTTATTAAAAAAAAAAAAAAAAAGGTGTCTACTCTTGCACTTTTCAGGAAACTCTTTGGATTTTACCTTTCAGTTTAGGCTGTACTGAAATGGTTAAAAGCAGCCGTCTCATGTATCTTTCATTAGAAGTCTGAACTTTCCTGACTTGCTTCCAGTATTTAATGCACTCCATATGCATTTTACTCCTGCTATAGTGGATGTGTGTGGAAAAGAGACTCACGTGTGTCCTCCAGTGCAGTGTCTCACTGCATATCTTCTGTGTTTTCTGTGATAAAGTCACTTTTTTCTTTTTTTTTTTCTCCTTTCTTTTAATAGTTTGCTTTAAAAAAAAAAAAAAAAAAAAAAAAAAATCAGCCACTTTATCAGTCTTTAGGTTGTGATGCTTTTGAACCATGGCAGGTCAATGTAACCCTTATGCTCAAGTGTGGAGACTAGTGCAGCTGATCCTGAACTCACCAGGCTTCTGATATCAGCAGGGCTATTAGAAACAAACATGACGGTAGAAGAGCAAGAGGAAAAGCATGCAGCCCTTCATCCAAGGTGTGTCTGAGTGTGTGGGTGAAAAGCCATTAGTGTAAACCAGTGTGCTTGACCACTTCTCATCCTTGGTCACTATGTGGTGGATGAGTGGAGAGCATGAGACTCTGTGCGACTCCAGCCTGCTCTTCTCATCAAGAGCCTCTCCAGAGACATGCATGCACACATGTACGCACTCACCAGGTTGTGTTTATGCTGTCGTAGCACTCTAAAAGACTTTCAGCACATGCCAGTCCTAAGTGTGTGTACTTTGTAAACTGAGAGCAGTTCCACTGGTGCCCATCAACATGTACTTTGATGGGATTCTAACTCCAGCAGAAACTAAGCTGTAAGTGTTGCAAGCCAGCTAGATTTGGACATTTGTGCTATGGACTTGCATGACTCTTTGTTCCCCCCCTATTCAAATCCAATTGGGTGGGTCATAGTTATCAAGCAATTCAGTTAGCACTCCCGTCTATAGAAGGGAGTGTAAGTGAACCTCTTTAGCACAAGCAAAAATGACAGTGGTTGGATTGATTACCATTACCTGTTTTTTGTTTTGTTTTTGTTTTTTTGTTTTCTTATTTCATTAAATATTTTAACGGCATTTACTTCGCCACAAATTTTTGTGTAGCTAATTAGCTCCTCCAAATATTAATGCAGTTCCCTAATTTTTCTCAGGACTTTTCATCAAGCATCAGTTCAGGATGTTAACTCTTCAGTGCCCTCCTGAAACACCTGGCAAATTGGCCTTCCCATTAGCCTCTTTTGTGCTTTAATGCTGGGCAATATGAAACATTTATACCTGCTTCACATCATATGAATCACATCAGCCTGTTACAGCTTTAAAATCTGTAGAATAGAGGTGGGCTTAATTCCCTCAATCACTGATACTACTGCGAGAAAGTCTCAGTATTGAATTCAGTGAATTCTTAAACAGATTCATCACACATTTTAGTTCTTGGCACATAAATACAGGGGTATGTGCATTTGTGCTACTGTTACATCTTGGCGTCACTTGTCTGCAATAGCAACTCTTAGCACTTGCGGAGATTTCACACCTATTGGAGTCTAAAACTAGTTTTCCCATCTGTTTCTTCAAATTATAGCACTTGTTTTTGTTGAAACATTACATCGCTATGATAAGTATTACTTTTTCCTGTTGACACAGAGTAGCTAATGGCCCACCACCCACTTGTGCCATACAGAACTTGAACCAAATGTGCCCTTGGAGCTAAAGCAAGCAGGCAAACTGTAAACACTGCAGGAGTTTATTGTTAATATCTTAAATGTGGTGGTATTGCCCACCCCCACTAAAGAGGATGGAGGAGGAGTGTTTGAAAAGGCACCACACACGACAAGCACAGGCACGTCTGCTTTGAATTGAGTGAGGAAAATGATGCCAAATGTTTGTCTCCTCCTCTCTCCCTCTCTGAGTTTCAAGGTCTGTGTTTGAATAACTCACTCAGATACCTCATCATCAGGATTTTGTAAGCTTTCAGCTGTGATGGAACACTGCGCCACATCGCCTTGCTGGTCTGAGTGTTGGGCGGGCGCATGCCAGTTCTGAGTGCATCAGGATGACACCTAAGAGCCTTTAATTACAGGGCATGCTGTCTCTGTCAGCTCCTCTGCTTTTAGAGCCATGCTGTGCTTTATGCACTGACCTCATCCTTGTTACATATGTGTTGGACAGATGTTTTCTTCTTCAGCTGGTGAAGGAAGCTTTTTCAAGAATTGCATGGCTTGTAGGCTACACACATTTCAAACAAACATTCTGCCGTTGCACGGTTTTCTGTTGCTGCTCCGATGTATTTATGCACCTGTAACCATATGGCATTATTAACACTTTTTTTTTTTCTCCATTAAAAAAAAAAAAAGCATAATCCTCACATGCAAACAAACACTGGACTTGCACACTGTCAGGCTCTGGTTATTATCTGCAAGGCCCAGCTGTCTCTCAGTATGACATGCACACACTCACACACACATTAAGACATGAGCAGACCAGACAGCATATTCACTCACACATCTACAAGTGCAGCAAAGCCGTTATTACAAACACCACAGTACAAGTAAGCCTCATGGCCTGGCTTTGTGGATACTGTAGAGTTCAGTACTGTCAGCTTTATTTCCCATCCAGTAAAGTCAATTTTTCTTTTTTCTTTTTTCTTGACTTTTCATTTTAAAAGGAATATCTTTTAGACACTACTTGGATAAAGATGCTGTTTGCAAACCTGCCACATACACGTGACATTGAAGAAGTGCAGAACTGCAATATCTCCCAGAATTGGCGTCACGTTTCTTTAACGGAAACAGAATCTACTCGGATAGCCCTAGTCATTTTTATTTTCCTGTGGTGTTTCCCAGTTAGTACCCCCTGCTCCTCTAACACACTTTGTCTCCTCATCAGAGGTCCGACTGTGCAGACAAACTGTTTCTGTGCTGACTTGGCAGGTAAACTACAGCAGTAGAGATCAGATCGGAGCCGCTCTGCTTTTGGTTGCCAGTAGTCACCGGCGATGAAATAACATCACTTCGCCTAAGCATCGGGAGCAGCAGAGCTGAGATGACCTTGAAGCGACTTCTGTCGGCTTCTGTCAGCTCCAGCACTGCTATCAAACCCTTTGTCAAATCATGTCAAACAGAGAGCCTTGAAGCTGTGCACTCTTGTGTAGCTTTATTTAGCTGAGGGCAGAGATAGTGTTTGTTTTGCTTTGCTTTTTTTCTTTAAATATATAAATAAATGGTAAATGGCCTGTATTTATATATATATATATATATATATATATATATATATATATAAAAATAAATTGGTGCCTTGCATGCAAGATAAGCCAAGCTCTGTCTGAGATTGATATCAGCTTTGTTACCCTCTCCTCCTTTTGGTTTTCTCATCCTAGCTGCAAGCGAGCCCCTTTGTCCCCATTGCCCCCTTGTGCCTTGTGACTTGGCTCATGCTGCTATAGTAAATCTGGGGCATGTTTACACTCAGTGTTCTGGCAGGCGTATACCTACCAAGCAGCCAATCAGTCACCCCACCCTAAAATCTCCTATTAAACCTTTTGAAAAAAATTTATCCTGTGCCATTTTTCTCCCCCCCCCCCCCCCCCCCCCCTTTAAATGTGATTCCTGCCAAAGTGCTACCATGAATAGTATTTCTCAGTAACACTACATCTGCAAGCTGGCGCCCTGAGGATATCTTAGTTACCTCGATGGTGAGTAAGCACCCACTGAACTTGCGCAGCTGTGATGTGAATAAAGGGATTCAGAGGAAAGTAAATCCTACTGTATTCCTTTTGTTTTTCTCAAGGTCTGGGTTCCTGTTAAAAGAACAGATGAACCTTTTTTAGAACTGTACTTCTGAAAGTTTATTTCTGAAAGTTGCATGAGCAGATTGATTTTTCTCATGTGTGCATTATAAATATGACCTTCAGCCAGCTGCAGCACCACTGGGCTTACCACATAAAGGCTGTAAACAAGGAAATAAAAGGTAATGGGCTGTATACAAAAAACGGACATATGTTGTGACCTCCACCGACTGGTGTGTGCTCTGCTGAAGCTTTGAGTTTATGTTACCATGCTTTTTTTTTTTTTTTTTTCTTTAAGCCAGAAGTCACGTTTAAGTTAGAGGTAATCATGAAGTTATGAGCGAACACTGGCTAGCTTAGTTAGAAAAGTGCATCCACAGACGTATGCATTAGTGCTAAGTAACTTAATTACATTTAACTACACAGTAAACGATGATTTTTGTCTGATGCTTACACTGAAAAAGCGCAAAGTCACACACATCAAAAAAGGTCACCTCCTAGTTTCTCCTAGCGCTAGAAACCCATCAAAGTAACAGACAGCTAACGACTAGCACCACCCGTGGTGGTGGGTCAAAGCAGGCCAGCATATTTAAATCCTGGCAGACCAATGGGCTTTTGAAGCCAACTCAGAAGTGCCTGAAATCCATTAGCCAATGAGGAACACGGTCAAACGCACCCCTCCTTGTGACATCCACTTCCTTGCAACCACAATGATGACATTAGAAACAGCATCTCAAGGGTTCAAAATTGGACTATAGAAATCAGAGGTGATGTCTCAATAGCTATGTATATAATATAGGTATTTTTTTTGGGGGGGGGGGGGCTATGCTCCAGTACTACTTGCCTTTTCAGCTTTTCCTCCAAGCAGACAAGCACTTATTGGAACCAGTAAACACTGCTCACATTGCAACATTCACATACACACATCGCATTTTAGGCTCTGTTGTGCACACTGGAATTCATATCTATAGGCTTATATACATATTAGAATATATTAAATCCCCTCCATAAACATATTTAATATATGAAAAATAGGAGGATATGCATTTGCATTGGCTGGCTTACAAATCTCTTCTTAAATTCATGACGTATGTAGCCACTCATTGTGTGCGCACAGAATTAGTTTGATTCCCTGACTCTCAAGCAAACAGTTCCGTAATCACAAAGCATCTGTTTGCTGAAATCCTCTGTGATCTGATTTCTTCCTGCCATCTCTAACTCCAGCGAAATGAAGAAAATCACAGTGAATAAATACATGTAATACGCTTGCAAAATTGAATTCCACATAATTAATAACTGGGAGGTGATTAAGTCTCAGTGGAGACGAGACATCGGGCTCTTGGATGCTGTGTTAGTGCTGCATGCAGACCTTGTTCTGCACTCTCCATAACCATGGAGAATTCAGGCAAATCACCTTATTTGACTTCCATGTTGGAATTCAGAGAACCTGCTAACTAATTCAGCATGTTAACACCAGGAATAAAACAGTTATATTGCTGGTAGGTGTGATGTGATGACCATTGGCAGAGGTTGATGGCCTCACTTGGTGACAGCCAGCTGATTAAACAAGCGGGTGATGAATGGAACTGGAGCCTGGCTGTGAAATGACCTGCAGTTGCTGCTGCTGTCTGTGGATGCCCGGTGTTCTGCTGCAATCATGTCAAAACACACAAGCGATCTACTGCATCATAAACTTCAGAAATCTCCCTCAAAAACCAGCCTCTGAAGGGAGGAGCTTTGGTTTTTCTTTCTGAAATCCCTGCAGCTTGACACAACTCTGACATTTGTTACTATTTGACCTTCTGCTCTTATCAGAAATCCATCTCAAAGTGCTTTGAAAATAAGCTCTCTTTCCTCCGTCTGCATGTTTCTTCATAGTTCAACATCTCAATCCAGTCTTCCTGGTTACAACTCCCACTCAGTACCCCAACCTCAAACCCAACCTCCTGCTAAGTTGCCTCATCCTGCTTCCAGAGTAAAAGTTTCATGACTTTGCCCTCCCCCTTGCTCATTATTCCATTGTCTGTCTAAGAGATTGTCACTGTGATTTATGTCAGGGAGTTTTAATATGCGGTGGAAAGGCTGTTTTTTGGTTCTAGTGAATGTCCAAAACCCAGGGGAATCCTGACAATCGCAATCTATGATATGTCCCCCTGTTGAGAGGAGACATTGCACTCCTTTGTCTGCAGGGTCTGCTGGGACTGAGTGTACCTCACTTTATGAGCATTTAAGGATATTTTAGCACATTTAATTTACCCTGAAATAAAACCAGTTTTTCGTTCTCTTTACAGGAAAAATTCAATTTCTTCCTGTCCAGAAGGACACCTGCATGACTATAGGAAATATGCTTTATTATTATAATTATTTTGTATCCCCTCCCCATAATTTTAATGATGGGACCCTGGTCTCCATTGACTCCAGATGTCACAATGTTTTCAACAGAACGAGCACTGTAACAGCAGAAAGAGCCTAAACATTGATTGTGGACAAGATGTGGCTTGTGCAGCTGGCTTTCACTCCCACAAGGGGAAGACCATCATCTGCCAAAGTGCCTTGAGTGTTAGATGAACCATTTGTTTGTGAGCATATTGAAAAGTTTAAGTCATGGGTTGTAGGGTTGTAAACATTTATTGCAGCTTTATCAGCTCCATTTGCATTATGGGCCAATGCACCACCTGGTAGTGTTGAGGGAAAACTTCTTGCTGGTGTCTTTTTTTTTTTTTTTTTTTTTTCTTTCTGTCAGAAGTGTCTAAATTTGAATCCAGCTTACTGGTTATACATGTGGAAAAGGCTGTAAATGGTTTAACAGCAGCAAATATTAGTGTTTACGACCTCAGATTCGAGCCAGTAATCTTATTTGGACAAGCAAATGGAGTCCGTGACCTCCAGTGTTTTGGCTCGCAAAGGACACAGAGTGTGTTTTAATATGTTTGGAACAGGAGGCAAGAGATAAACATTTACAAAGATGGTCAAAAGCTGCAAAGAGTGGGATGCGTGTAGGCAGAGAATGCACTGATCTTATATTACACGCACTTGGTCAGCTTTTCTGAGCTGAGAAAACGAATGTCAAATATGACGCAATAACATTCATCTACAAAAAGATGGGCCCCACTTGATTGTGATTTGTCCAAACCCTGAAAGTCTTGAATAAAACGCTTTATTGGGTTTTGTTTTGCTTTTATATTTGGTCTGTTTGAAGTGTATTATACGGTTAGTCCAAGCGAAAAGTGACCAATTGTCAGACCTCCCGCTGCCTATAAAAGCTGTCTCCAAAAATGAATCCAATCCTCTTCACAGTAGAAAGCAGTAAAAAGCTTCTGATGCCACTATTGAGAACACTGAGTCCTCTGTGATGCTAAGGGAAATGCTATAAAAGGAGCAATGTGTACATAAAGTCTGTATTTAATCAGAAGAATCATTTGAAGCTGCAGGAAATCGAGCAATGTGGGGAAAAAGTAGCTCATTTGACTTCTGGCCCACTGCTTAAGAGATCTTTTTGAAGAAGCTGCAGAATCAGGGAGATTTAGATTAGTGTTGAGCAAAGGAAGCTTTTACCCTGCTGCCAGTAATGATTCGAACGAAAAGGGGGTCGGCCAGCACAGAGAAGCGTAGACGTGGCTCAGTGGTGTGTGTCTTCTCATGGAGAAGCTGGTGGCTGCGACTAAAGAAGCGAAGAAGACTGCCGCCTCCAAGAGTGAGGCTCAAGGAAGACGGGTTTGATAAGAGTTCACGTTGTGTGTCATAAAATTAATTTGACTGAATCTCGCAAGCAAGTGTTGGCTGTAGTTTTGGTTTGTGGTTCTTTATGTAACCTTGAGATTCTCAGTTTTTTGGAGTGCTAAAACAGAAGTTCCTGTCAGCTTAAGGAACAGTTGTCTTCTGCTCATCTCAGGTTGGAATTTGAATGTCAGAGGCCTGCAGAAAAGCGGGATACATGTCATGGTGTTCTGCAGGGGTTGACTGACAGTTCTGGGTTAAACAGGTGTCCATGATTAAGTGCTACTGAGTGCATGGACTTAAAAGCCCCCCTCCTTAAAATAAAATCAGATCAGTCATCTTTTTTTCTGTGCTTTGAGCATCAGGACATGTCAGGGCTCGCAAAATCGCTAGCCCGACGTCCCGGGGCTAGCGATTTTTCCAGTCGGGCTACCAAAATCTTTCTCTGCCCTGCCCGTCGGGCTATCGTAGAAAGGAAAAGTATGTCAATGCTTTTGCATTCTTTAGGAAATGTAGCTGGGTAATTATGTCATTGGCATCGGTGAGCCACTGTCAATATGTGACATATTGAAATCGCGTTTGAATTTGCGCTTGTTTTTTTGCTTTCACTTTGCAATCGCGTGAACTGTGTATAGAGAGCGACAGCACTGATTGGTGAGTGATGATAATTTGCGCACCAATTCCTCTGACATCGTCTTATTAATCGTTAGCTTACTATGCAAACATGACAAGTGAAATCTCCCGCAGCTTAAACATGTGAGAGGTTGATCGCGCAGAGAATCGCTGAGCTTATGTGAGTGCGTGTGTAAAAGCAGCAGGATATATATTTCAGTTCTGCTGAGCCAAATAAGACAGGTCAGGGTGAAGAAGTGACAGCCAAAGAAAAGCTTACCACAAAACGGAAAAGTTATGACAAATCAGACTATAAGGCAAAAAGAAAGTGCAGCTTTATGGTTTCATGGACAAAAGAATTTCTGTGGCTGCGATATGACGAGCTAAATAACCAGGGCTGCACATAAGTGGTCCGCAGGTGCGCATTCGCTGTCAAAATAAAAAACGTGCACAAGATAAGAAGTTGCAACGCTTGTTTGCTTACATAAGATTTTCTGGAGGAGGACAGACATTTGTTTAGAACTCTTAAAGATGTCGAAGAAGCTCCTTTAAGCAATTACTTTGGTGTTCCTCTACCTCCAAAGAAATGTCAGGAGTCAGAACCACAAAAGAAGCACGTATTCTCGGAAAACTGGTTGCAGGAGGTGAGCTGGCTTCAAACAAATGATGAACACACAGAGATGTGATGCAGAATGTGCCGTGAAAATCCCACTCTAGCGGACAAAAACAGTGCCTTTTATATGGACGCAAACGTCCATATAAACTTCTTATCTGGTGCGCGTCTTTTATTTTGACAGGGAATGCGCACATGCGGACCACTTATGTGCACCCGTGCAAATAACATAGGCCTAATGTTCTGCCGGGTGTGTTGTTGGTTTTCCCTCGATTTCTGAGTCGACAAGCGCCTTTGTTACTGGGACCAGTCATTTTAAGAAAGGCCCCCATTAGAGCCCATGAGAAATGCAAGAAATGCATTATTGCTCAGTCTGCAATATCTTTCCCAGAACAAACACCAATTGCAAATAACATACTAAAAATAAACCTGAAAAATCTGTTTAGAACAGCTACTATGTTGCAAAGAGTGAACTACCTCTGGCAAAATTTAGCAGTCTTTGCAAACTTCAAAAAGCAAATGGCCTCGATCTTGGTTCCACTTGCCTCTTACCCGTGACTTCAGTGGAAATTTCATATTCAGGATCTGACACAGACTGATTCATGTTCTACAGTTCTTACAAGTTCATAGAAATTTCTGTTCAATTAGAACCAAATATTTGAGTTGATGATTGTAATTTTTATACAATGTTGTAATTTGTGTTTCAATAATTTTTTGATTAATGTTTTGTTTCCATTACAATATTATACTTTAATGTATAATATTGTAATGGAAACAAAACAGGAAACAAAACATCAATCAAAAAATTGCTCTCTTTTTTATTTGGGCTACTTAAATTTATTTTGGGCTACCAAAAACTGAAGCGTCCCTGCCCGAAGGGCTACCAGGGATTTTGAAATTTTGCGAGCCCTGCATGTTCTGTACTAATCTGTTCCTTTCTGTTCTGCTGTGTGATAATAATCTGGTGTGTGTGTGTGTGTGTGTGTGTGTGTGTGTGTGTGTGTGTGTGTCTCGTCTTTTTCCAGATGCAAAGGAAAGATCAGCTAAGAGGTTCTCGGCAAACGGCGTCTTTAATTACACCTCTCTGCTGCTCAGCCAGGAAGACGACATGCTGTATGTGGGAGCCAGGGAGGCACTGTTCGCCCTCAGCCTCTCAGACATCAGCAAAATCAAGCTGCAGAAGAACGTGAGTGTAACCAAATGCCTCATCCGAGTCCAAATTGCATGTTTAAAACACGAATTGCTGGTTCACCAGGCTCGCACATGTGACAAACTTTGCTGGTAGATAGTTCAGGGAGAATATCTAAAGCTCTGAATTACCACTTTATGGACTTGTCATTAATTTGAGCTGTAGGCCGATGGTGTTAAATAAATAAATCCTGGCAATTTTCACCATATTTTTTTAATATAGTCAAGAGAGTAGATAAAGTTAAATTAAAGTTTAAAAAAAAAGTGTGGAAACACCTGCTCAGTCTCTTTACTATTTGGACTTCTGTTGCCATGAATCGGTGACTTTTCTCAGAGCAGCGACGCTCACAGTTTAGACGACTGCAGCGAGTCATAAAAACTTTGAGCACAAACATAAACAGTTATGGTGATGTGCAGACGTCACAGTTTGTGCGAGCAGTGGCCGATGCGTCAGACACAAGCACAGCTTTATGTACACATTTGAGTTTCTGTTTTGTTTGATCTGCCACAGTTATTGTTTGACAGGGGGTGCCATTAAGGGAGTACGTCTTGTCGTTAGTCCTTAACCAGTCAGCGTACAATAACAGAACTCTTTTATAGACAAAGTCGACCTCTCTCTAAGAGTAGATGAAATGATGTCACTAGTGTTTTCATTTGGATTTCAGCATAAAATCAAACTCTTCTCTAAAATCAGGTAAAAATAATATTTTAGCAACCAATTGAGGACGATCTTAAAAGCACTCCATGCATATCGAAGCCCATTTTAGTACAGTGGAAGTGGATATGCTCTCTATAGATTGGCTCTGAATCTGTGGGTTTCCACTATCTATCACATGACTTATTCAGGGTTTCTTTCTCTGCTTCAGCTGACATGGGGCACTCCTGCTGGAAAAAGAGACGAGTGTAGCTTCAAAGGGAAGAACCTGGAGGTGAGAGACATTATTTTCTGTTTGTTTGAGCAGTGTTGTAAGGGGGGGAGAAATTACGGTGGAGCTGTGTGTTGACAAACCTTTCCATCAGTTACAAATGGATTCATCAAGTGTGCAGGCTCACTGGGGAATTGCTCTTTCTTCTTCTTCTGTCTGTCTCTTACCTTGTTGTCATGCCAGCTGTTGTATCTCTGGGCGACAAGCCTCAGTAATCTGTGTAAATCTCTGGTTTGTGTAATACAAAAAACTCACCAGGCAAAGTGCTGTGTGTGAGGTTTTCCCAGCAGTATTTGAGGAGAGGAGGAATATTTTTCTGTTTCTGTTGAATAATATTTACATTTCCTGCTCTGAAAGATTTGCTTATGATTAGGAGTATTATAGGCAGATTTTTAAGGGGCTCTCGAGAAGATCACATTCAATTCTCAGAATTTCTTGTGATTTTTATGGACCTGACACACTCTCCATTTGTTCTCTCCAGACTGATTGCTTCAATTACGTCAAAATTCTTCTGCGGCTGAATAGCACTCATCTCTATGTGTGTGGCACCTATGCCTTCAGTCCTGTCTGCGCCTACATAGTAAGTAATGACCTCTCAATCTACCCATTGTTCACCTGCAAGACTTGATTTTCTCCCATCATTAAAGCGAGTCTTAATTTATTCCATTCCTCTCCTCTCACAAGAACAGGATTGAATTTTATAAATATTTTTTCGGGGTACTCTTTAGGAATCAAGCCCCCTTTATCCACCATGTCAGTATTGGATCTGTTGTTATCCAAGCGTTACCAAATCCTGTTGAGGCACTTGAGCCAGACAAGTCAACAGGGGGTACACGAGCTGTGTGGTTTCCAGATAGAGGGGAAGCAGTAGGTCTGTTTATCTAGCAGAGGAGTACATTTTGGAGTGATGGCAACCGGCAGTAGAGTTTGGCAACAGCGCAGCTTCTCAAAGCAGGGCATTAAACTCTGCCCTTTGACGTCAGAGTCTCAGACTGAGGATCGCTTGGCAGGACGTTAGGCCCAGATCTGGGATTCCAAGCAAGTCTGAGTTGGTCTGGGTGAACACTCGTCTTGTTGACGGAGTCCACAACTCTGTGTGTCACCCAGGGCATTCCTCGCGGCCAGACGATCTGAGATGTATAGTATTACCAGTGAGGGATGTTTTATTTATTTCTTTTTTTACCACTTCTCACAGAACGTTTTATGGTCAGCCAAAAAGATACAGTAACAATCAAATGAAAGACACAAGTTTAAACAAGCTTAAGATTAAAACAACATCTAATAATAAAGAAGCATGGGAATATTTCTCAGCAACAGAGGAACTCCGTGCTGTCCTTTTTGATTAAAGTTAATATCATCACTGCAAATTGTCTTTATATATTATTTATGTGTCCTGTGACAATGCTCCTATTCCCATGTGTGCATTAAATGCTTTAACGATAGATGTAATTGTTCTTGCTGTGTGGCAGCAGAGGAATCTCTTTTTTTAAAACTATATAAATGAAGTGATGGGAATGGAAAATCTTCCATCCTCTTCCTGTGTAAAAATGTATTACAAAGTTAAGCTCAAGCTTTTGCAGCCTTAAGACCTCAGAGTGCTCGAGGCTCTAAAACTGTTCACAATGAAGACCTCATGAGAAGCTCACTTTGATTAGCCAGACCAGTGTGTAGCAGTGGAAACGGCAATTGCTCTCCATATATGTATTCTGTGATTCAGTGTCCTCATACCCTCTGTCAGCTTTATCAAACAGGACTAGAAGCTCAGACAAACAAGGCCGAATGCTGTCTGACGGACCAGCTACATTTAGATTTAGTGCATAAACTTATGCCACGCGCTCTTGATACAAGTCTGAGGCTATTCAGTGTTTTATCGACATGTCTTCCAAATGCATGTGCAAGTGTTGGACGTGATTCTAACGCTTCAAATGAAAGCGTCACGATGCACGCTTTCTGATTAGCCAACATGCTGTCACTTTTTCCCTTACACAGAGCAGACCACAGTGTGTAGCAGTGGAAATGTCAATTGTCCTCCATATATTTTCTTGTAATTCACTGTTCTCGCTCCCTTTGTCAGGCTTTTGAAAAGGCACCGGCTAAAGCCTGATAGACTGACTGCATTTTGATTCAGTGCAGTGTCTATCACCCACAGCAAAAGTTGTCCATTTTGATTGGACCTCATGGGCTATTGGAATTTGACATGTCCAATCACTGAAAGTCACTTCCTAACAGGACAACATGATGACATCTTATTTAACTTGTAAAAGCATCCACGGTCTCGCTGGCTGCAGAAGTTTTTAATATACATGCACTGGGAACAGAGTCTGACCAGTATGTTTTTCATACCAAACCATTCTTTGATAAGGCCTCAGTCAAATAAGCCTGAAGGCCAGTGTGAGTGCCCAACTGCCAAGGGGAAGGGGAACATTCTCCATTCATGGTTTGCATTGAATTTTTTTCGAGTTTCACTATACTCGAGAAATGTTTGCAGGCAAGTCCATTCAAATTAAGGACGACTGCAACAACCTGCTAGCAGCCAAAGCAATCTTAAGCAGTTTTTTGGTAAACAATTTTAGCTTGCAATTGGCAGCTTCCAGAAAACCACTCACCAACCAGTCAGGAATACAGATTTTTCTCCAGTGACCTGTGACTGGAAGAAGATCTTTGATGAGTTTCTAGACTTATTTGACTGAGGGTTTTAAAGAAATGTCTGTGGAAACTCAAAATGGGACTAAAAATACTGAAACACATAAAAGATACAGGCTTGTTTTGTTGAAGTCAGACTTCAGTGGAAGTTCAGTAACTGTTTCACGTGTGTATTATTTATGTTTCTCTAAGAGGTTGGAAAGAAAAGCAACTGGACTTGTTGGAGTTTCTTGAGGGTTTCACCTCTCCTCCGAGAAGCTTCTTCATATTATTTATGGTTTTGTTTTTGTATTAAGTATTCAAGTATTTTTGGGAGAGACTGTGAAATTAAAATCAGAAATGATGAGAAATACTGGAAGATGGATAAATAAAGTATATTTCTACAATAAATGAATCGTTTGTGTTTGAGTCAAAATGATTTTCTGCCTTTGCTATCTCTGGCACACGGCTCTAAATTCACGTGTACCTGCTTATGATGTAAATCAAAATTTTATGTTGTGTTTTTTTGTTTTTGTTTTTAAAGCAAAATTTGCCAGAATAGCTGGTCACTGCAGAATTTGGAAAAGCATGCCTCTCGACCCATGTCGGAAATGTTTCAGGGAATATTTGGAGCAAGGGATTAGCGAATATTTATGGAAGTAGAGCTGAGGATAAAGTATGGTAGCCGTGTTCACAGTAATGAAGGCAAAGTGCAGCTCAGTGATGTTTTTTTTAGACAACAGCTCAACGGCAATAAAATGTCAGCACTCTGCTACGAAGGTTAATCTTTTGGTAAGATGCCTTTATTGTCCAGTTTTGTGAGATTTTTGATTTACTGTCTCTTTCTTTAAAGTTGGTTGGTACATTAGATATAGTTTTCCTTTTCATACTAATGAAATAGCCTGTTTGCTTGTGACAGAGGGTACACAGAAGAAACCTTCTATTAATCAGACAGCCCGTCAATGGTCCGACGGCGATTTCAAGCGACCAAACATCCAAAATGTCAGCGTGTATTGTGATGGAGAAAATGATCTTGAGACCACTGAGCTCACTTTAACTCACCATTTTACTATAAGTAGAATTTAATTGGCCTGAGCCTCAGGGACATTTGCTGTTTGTGTCTGCCTCCAGAATACGTCAACATTCACACTGGAGAGAGATGAAGAGGGCGAGGTCATGATGGAAGATGGGCGCAGTCGCTGCCCCTTTAATCCAGAGTATAAATCAACTGCCATCATTGTTGGTATGTATTAATGCGCACTTATATGAATGGCTTCCTTTTAGACGGGGAAAGCGGGCGCAGCTGTTTCTGAAACTATTTTGATGGCAACTCCATCTTTGATTCAGTAATGAGTCATGATGTGCCTGCTAATGTTGTTTGTCTGCGTCAGACTCTCTGATAAATAGCCAGACAGCAGCAGACATTGTTTTTGTTGAACTTCTTTAACAAGCAATTAGTAAATAATTGAACTGGATATGAAGAGGAGAAATGATTTGTCTATTCTCACTCAGACTGTTATGTGCTAACATTTCACTTTATTACCGACTTCAACTCCAGCCTGTTATTATTTCTTTGTCATGTGTTATTTTTATTGATTCCAAATTCAGTTCAATCTTTCTCTTCCTTTGTTCTCCTCCAGATGGTGAATTATATACTGGTACTGTTAGTAACTTTCAAGGGAATGAACCAGTCATTTACAAGAGTTTGGGTCAGGGAACTGCTCTGAAGACAGAGAACTCCTTAAAATGGCTGCAAGGTAAACTCCCATGTGTTTTTTCCTTCCACAAATCTTCCATTATGTACCGACCACTGCAGATAAGCTCCAAAAAGCAGCGATCATTAGCGAGGCACATTCACTAATGCATGCAGACGGAGAGCAAAGACAAGCGCTTGTAGATTGCGGGAGCCCAGCCTATCAGCCGTTGCACATGCACATCAAAACAACCTCATCCGGCTGCCACTGCTTTCGCCAGAGTAAGCTGCACTTTGCGCACAATTAAGACTCCTCTTGTCTTCTGATCTTTAGGTAATTCATGCAGACTGCTCCTGATGAGGCATCTGAGTACAATTATAAAGAGGATTCTGTTTCCTCTTCCCTTGCAGGATTGTATCACAGCTTGTTGGTGCAGACACTGACTTTTTCCAAATTTATCATGGCAGAAAAAAGTGGGGGGGGGAGTTTCCCTGTGTCGATTATAAAGGTGCAACGCAGCTGTCTAACCACACGTTTGCTTTTGTGTTTTTCTATCTCTAACAGATCCCGTCTTTGTTGGGTCAGCTTACATCGAGGAGAGTCAGCCTATAGGCAACTCTGTGGGCGACGACGACAAGATTTACTTCTTCTTTAGTGAGGCGGGAAAAGAATTTGACTTCTTTGACAACACCATAGTGTCGAGGATTGCTCGCGTGTGTAAGGTAATGTACACGGGGTAAGGGTGAGGCGATTACACAAAATGATCATGCAAAAGTATGAGGCACAGCAGGGCTCAAGCTTCCTGTCCTTAATCCTGGCACAATTGCCTCAAAACAAGATGGGACACTCCCATGTCAAAGCACATTAGGTAACATTAACTGTATATTATGCCTGAGTAATTGCAATGGAAACATGTCACTGGTGCATTTAAACTTTTCTCTATTTAACTGTACAGGCATGTTTTCAGCAGATATAGTTTCCCCTTGCCTGAATCATTGCCTCGTCTCAGGCTCCCTCCCTCCCCTTTCTCTGCAATGTCATATCCCACTCTCCTTCCATCTCCCTCACAATGTCAGCTGCACTTGTCCATCCCTCCAGCTCCTTGCCGTTCCTCCGCCAGCCCTTTGAGCTTTGCAGGCATTATTAGTATTCAAGAGTGCTTCACAGCAATATGAAATGCTTCTTCCACCCTACTATATGGCCTGTTTTCTTGCATGCAAACTGTAGCAACTGCAGAATTCACTGGGATCATTTAAACCATTGACGTCATTCCTCCTCCGTCCGCTTCTCTCCTCAAGAGTTCAGTTTGGTTGATCAGCCTGGGTAATCAGCCACAAACTCCATTCCCTTTCACCTGTCGTCAGATCAGTTAAAAGGCTATGAAGCTGCATGATATACATGCACTCAGCGTCCCTACCTGACTGATGTCTCTTGTTCATGGAGGCAGTAATGTGAGTAATCGTGGGGACAGCATGTAATCTTAAGTGACAGCTTAATGACTTAGTCCTACTAGGCTCTGGAACTCGGTGCGGCGACACCTCGTGCTGCCGGCAGAGCACCTCCTGGGTTCTATATATGGAAATCATTGACAGAAGTGCCCCCAGACTGTGGCAACTTGCTGCAGATGAACTGTGCAATAGAGACAGAAGAATAGCTTTCTCTGCTCTGTAAAGCACCATTATTTCACAGGAATGCAGCAGCTCCCTTTTTACTTTCTGACGTCTTTTCAGTAGAAGCTCTTCTATAGCAATATGGTAGTGCTGCTTGTGGTTTATTACCCATTTTACAGGGTGAATAATGCATCAATACGTGATTTGCATTTTCTTTTTTCTTTCTTTTTTTTGTATCTTAGGTGGCCCGATTATTTACAGCGCCACATTTTTACTTTAGTTCCTCTCCCTTTTTTTTTTTAAAGGCCATCTTTCCTTAAAGTCAACTTACTGCTGATTGGCTGCCCTTCCCAAACAGATGTTTGAATAGCAGATGGGTGGAGCTTCTGCGGCTGAGATGACCACATTAGGGGCATCCACTCGCGTCAAGATTGAGGAGTCTAAAGTCTGAGCCAGTGATTCACAGGGATTACTTGTATAGCCGCTGACCTGAAAATGGCGGCTATGTTTATGCTGTCCAACAGTATAAATAAAGAAATATAGGACCACTTAAAGCATGTTTTAAAAAGAGAAAAATCCTTGTTTCTTGGCGTCTTGGCTTCACTAAAGGCCTTGCCAGCTATTTGCAGTCATGTTTCCAATGCAAAATATTTATGCATGTACAAACAACTATTGCTAGATTCCTAACCTAAGATGACAGATTTACACTTGTTTTTTTGCAGGAGACCTCTGAGATAATGAAGTTCTCTGAAATGGTCATTCACTCTGAATATAAAAATATTTTGTACATGTTCAGATTTGAGGTATAAGACTCAATATTTGATTGGAAATTGTGTCACTGTGGCATATGAGGGTTTAATTACCTCTGTGAGCTGTGTGTGAACTGCATAGGTGAGCAGTGATCTCGGCGGCCACAGTGTAGAACACGCTCCCTGTTGTTTTGAGAATGATAGTAAGCAGCTGTTCCTTTCACCATGTGTAGTATCCCTGCCTCTCCCATGACCCCTTAGGAAGGTGCACCTCACAGTTGGAAGTGTCTTTAGTAGAGAAAATCTAAGACTAAATCAAGACCGGCACAAAAATTCCCACTTTTTTTTTTCTTTTCTTTTTTTTATGTCAGTGTATCAAATATAAATGTGTGTCTTGTGTGCTCCTCTGCTGAGGAGTGAGTGCTAAACTCAGATTAAGTAAAGCTGAGGTATGAAGACCCCTCCCTTTTGGCAGGCTCCAAATCTAATGCACTTTTGCAAACTGTCAGAAAACACGCACTCCCTTTTCTTTCTGTGTCAGGCCAAGTCCTGATATGTTGGTATGCGGTTTTATTTAATATATCAAAACCATGTTGCGTGTCATAGTTTATCTTGACGGACACTTAGAAAAAGAGAGTATGTTTCTTGTTAGATAAGATTAATTTAATGGTATTCTAACTACTGTTTTACTTACATTTTCTAAATAATTCTACTTATTCTACTACTTTTTTCCTTCTCCCAGTCTTTCCGATCTGCCCCCGCTCCCTTCTTGCCCTCCTCCTTTCTTTTGTTTATTCAGGTGTGCGCTCTGAAGGGCTGTGAAAAGTGGGCATGTTATAAATACTGCATGGCGCAATTTTCTTTACCTCGTGATCTATTACATCTCAGGTTGATGAGAATCTTGGATGTAATAAATACTATGAGAGTCGGCTAATGCCGCACAAGGAAGCGGGTTTATTTTCAGAGGGCAGCTATCAGAGGGGAGTGGTCGATGCGATTGTACAAGCTGTGCATCGGAGCACGGCAACAATAGCAGTGGACAGCTGAGAGAGCAGGAATGTGGTCTCCTCATTATGTGGACGGGCTACTACCTCAGCTTAGTAATTGGCTCCCAGGCCCTACATCATTCCCACGAGGGTGGCTTCACCTCACTCTTGAGCAATGTGATTGTTTGTGCGTGTGACAGCACATGGAGGAGGAAACGGAGGTAGTTATAGTTTTGCACTTTATTACCTCCTCACTCCTTGTGTGGTTATTTAGGAGTTGTTTTGGGTTTGGGAGACCATGCTGACGGGAACATTTGGATTTGAGGGAGGAAAGCTGTCTTGAGCATGGGCGAGGTCTCTTGTTTTCGGTCCTGCTCTTCCTCCCCTTCCTCCTAGTCGTGCTCCTCTAGTGTTTTCAAGCTTGCTCGCTGTATTTGGGAGGAGTTCCTTTTGGTGTGTGTTTACAAGCACTTTGATAATTGCTAGTCCTAGAAAACTCTGATAAGTATTTATGGGAATATTTTGCGACAGCTTGAAAGAAGAGCGAACGCCTTGTCTGTGAGCTGCAGGTGAAGTCAGGCATGAAGGACTGATCTTTATTTCAAAGCTGTAATTAATAACTAACCATTGTTTGTTTTTCTATTTCGCTATGCTCTCTCCTTCAAAGGGGAGCTGATATTTTATGCTGTGGCATCTTTTATGCAGAGCAGTTTTTTTTTTTGTTTTCTCTGTGTTGCATATTTTATTGTTAAAATGCTTTAAAAAATAAATAAAAAGGAGGGTCATGAGCATCTTCCGTTTCTCAACAGCACCCTCTGAAGCAAAGGGGATGGATTGCAACTGCGATGCAAAACATGGGCTCCAAAGTAATGTGTGCCTTTTCAAGGAGCTCGTACATTGCAACATATTTTAAGTCCCTTCAGTAATTTCACTGGAATGTTTGGCCTTCATGATCTGACAGTTTGGGGCTGTTTTCACTCATCTAGGGAACTTAATGCAGTTTGCTCTTAGCTTTTAAATGATTTATAAAAGTTTTTCTAGGGAAAGTTTTTGTGGTTCATATAGAACATTGTTTGCTATCTGGTTTATTTGCTTTTTCATGCTTCTGACAGCAAATTTAAAATCCACTTGAGCTCTTAGGTGTACTCGGGCCGGGTTCTGTAAGGCTCCTGGTCCAGAGCTGACTCAAAGCCCATGGTGTCCTCCCTTCCTGCCACAGCCACAGCCTTTCCAGCTAAAAGCAGATTTTAGTCATAGCAAAGTTGAACTCCCAGATTTTGCCACAGCTCTGACCTTCTGAACTCAACTACTCTGCACTCCTCCTGCTTTTATCGCAAGATATCAGCGTGTTCCATGATTATCTCATGGAGAAAACACATTTGTAAGCCAAATATCCACATGCTCCACCAAACCTGCCTCCACCTTCGTACATTCTTCACACATCAATGATAGAAGCGTCAGTATGAAACCAGGAGGATTATGTCACAGTCATGTGACACATGAAGGGATCACTTTGAGTTTGTGGCTTTTTTTTTTCTTTTTTTTTTACGGGGCGTTTTTTGTCTTTATGTAGTCGTCTTGTGTTTTATTTATTTTGTGATGTGTAATTGTAGTTGTGAAATAGATACTTGCGTTATGTAATGATATCCTATCTAACCATGTGCTCATGTTGTCTTTGCTGGTAGCTTTGTGCAGCTGTCTGTTGTTAAAGCCTGGTTAAAGGATTCTAGTGAAATGTTTAAGGTTTCTTCAGATGAACTGGAGATATCAGAATAATGCAGTCATAATTAAGTAACACTTTTTATCAACTCAAGTCCAAAAATAAGTACAGACTTGTACAACCATTGCAACCCCTGCCAGAATCTAATGAAAATTATTACAAGGACATAAAGTCCTCTAATAAACTTGCTGAATCTTTTTTTTCAGGGTGATAAAGGGGGTGAGCGAGTCCTGCAAAAAAAGTGGACTACCTTCCTGAAGGCTCAGCTCCTGTGTTCCCTCCCCGATGACGGCTTCCCCTTCAACATTATCCAAGACATGTTTGTCCTGAAGCCCACGGGAGACAGCTGGGAGAGCACAGTGTTCTACGGCGTCTTCACTTCTCAGTGGTACGACTCAAATGCAGGCGATGGTTGAGACTGTGACAGTGCTGTATGTCAGCTGTGACAGTGACATAAATCGCGCACACACACTGTGATTTGTCACACTGTTACAGTCAAAGTTTACACACAAGCGCGGCTCGCACACACCCCATCTAGAGCCAGTTTTTATTTAATATCTGTGCTCACACTTGGCAAGTTGTTGTTTTTCACTTGGCTCCTCTGAATTTAGAGCAGCTGTAATGTGCTTAACTGCTGATACGAGCCAATGTGATCCCAATGGTTAGTTAATGTATCAACAAAATAAAGGTTTTAATAAGGAAATCGCTCATGCGCCCACTCTGCAACTGTTCTCCATTGAGAAACTGCCATTCCAGTTTCTTGAATAAAATCATGGCAGTTGCAAAAAAAAATCTCAGAACATGTGGAAAATTGTGTGATGTCGAGTTCTGATAGGTTAACATTTTGGTTCATTGACCAGTTGTTCACAGCTGAAACCCTTACATCCTCATTAATACGTTTACAGGTATAAAGGCGCCTCGGGAAGCTCCGCGGTCTGTGCCTTCACTATGGAGCAGGTGAAAAAAGCCTTCAGCGGGCGCTACAGAGAGGTTAACAGGGAGACACAGCAGTGGTACACCTACAACCACCCTGTACCAGAACCACGGCCTGGGGCGGTGAGTTGTGAAGGCCATATCTTATGACAAACAGTGCAATTCACTGCAACAAGACACAACTTCTTTCTGTGGCTCTTCATTCAGTAACAGATAAATGAGGATAAAGAGCTGTCTTTGTTGTCATGTGTACAAAAGCTATATTAAACACACCAACAAAACATCCCGTCCTACCTGTAGTGTTATTTTAGGCTGTTGAACAAGTCTGACGTGAAGCAGATGTTTCCCATTTATTTTCTTTGTCTGCTGGAAAACAAAGTACTGTCCTGCTGTGGGTTGTACGAGAGCCAAAGAGATGCCTCAGAGCATAAAAATAGAACATACAGCTTAAGAACATGATTAAACCCATCAGCCAATGTGGTAGTTTTAAGCTCCTTATCTCACTGATTCCATTTTCATTTCTGTGTTCTTAAGTAATTAAAGCCAAGGTCAGATGTAATTCAACACCCCATCGTATTGTATCCATTTTTCAGTACTGCTCAAATAATAAGCAAAGATTCTTTTTTTTTTCTTCTTCTTCTTCTTCTTCTTTTTGTTATTTACTCTCCCCACAGTGCGTGACCAACCACGCCAGGCAAATGGGAATCCAGTCATCCTTGCACATGCCTGATAAAGTGCTCAACTTTGTCAAGGACCATTTCCTGATGGACAGCGCGATCCGCAGCACGCCGCTGCTGCTCAAACGCAGCGTACGCTACACGCAGATCGCTGTGCACAAGATCCAGGGCATGGAGAGAGCTTATGATGTGCTCTTTATTGGCACAGGTGGAGCCTAATATATTCTACAAGCATTTCATTTAATAGGAACAAAAACAGAGCAGAAGAAAACTGTCCTCTGAAAACTATATATCTCACTTCCGCTTGTTCTGTGTGTCTTCCAGATGATGGAAAACTCCATAAGGCCATCAATGCCAATGACAAGATGCACATTATAGAGGAGATGATTCTGTTCGCTGAGCCGCAGCCAGTGCAGCACATTGAGCTTGATCCTCAAAGGGTAAATCACCACCTTTACCATATACACTGTATATAAAAGATGAACATAGCCACAAGGGTATAACTACTCCCAATTTGTTAAATTTAGTGTCTTTGCTGCCTCCATGTTTTTGTTTTGTTTTTTGTTTTTTTGTGACCATATTAGGACAAGAGAGAGTGAGAGCTTATCAGCTAACACTGCCAAGCTTTTTTTAGCAGAACTCATCAGTACACAGGTGCTGGTCATTATTGTTGAGTAACATATAAAACAAAAACCTAAAATTTCACTCACCTGAGGTAGACCACAGACTTCATTTGGTTTAGTACCGTATTTTTCATACCATAAGGCGCACTGTCTATGAACGGGTCTGTTTTTATACATAAGGCGCACTAAGTGAAACAAAGTCATAAGTCAAATTTTACTCAACTCATTCTTCTTGCTGTCTCCACTCCTGTACCATTGATTCATTAATGTTGAATTCTCTCGCAGCTGCTCTATTCCCATTTTGTTGCACTATATTAATGACTAACCTCGTATTATGGATGGATTGTCTCAGTTGTTCTCCTGACTGAATTGCCATGTGATTGCATTTGTCACTAACCATCGTGAACCCTCACCTTAACTTTAATCGAGTGGAAAAAAAAGTTAGCGTTCATCCTCCAGCTTCACTGTGTTTATGTTATGCTAACTTAGCTGTGTTGCTAGCGATCACGTACCACATCATTATATAACAGCTAGTCCAACTTCAGTAACCCTAAAAAAGTCACTGCTGTTTAGTTTTCTGTCTTCCTTTATGTTGGAAGTGATAGCAGAGCTGTACGTTTTAATTTTTTCAGAAATCTCTCAGTCAGAACATGCTATATCATGTTTAGGTGGAAACTAGTGAACTAACTTCACGCTAACTTCTAACTCCGCTAAATGTAATAAATTCTGTTTTCATGGATGCCTGGATGTTAAACTTAACTGTTACACCTGGTAAAGCAGCCACACTGATCTTTTTATTAAAGAGTTTTTAACTCTCAGTGATGCCGCAATATTCGTTTGACTTTGGGGCCTGAACTGGATGGTGTTTTGGACCCAGATTACTCCGCGAGGCTCCTGACTACGGTAGCCATAATGCTCTGACAATCCATCAAGTGGTGCGGCTTCGTAGCTTACCAAAGTCGTACTAAAACAGTTTTTGACTGATTTTTGAGTGTCGTGTACTACATAAAATCGATTCAAGGTCAGTAAGGCACACTGGATTATAAGGCGCACTGTCGATTTTTGACAAAATTAAAGGATTTTAAGTGTGCTTTATAGTGTGTAAAATACGGTACACTTGATCACAAAGTATGATTCTATTAAAAATGCTCCTGAAACACCAAACAGCAGTCGAAAGGTCAAGTTCACTGGCTTCAGTTAACAGAGTTTAACCCTAAGAAACGACCACGAGATACAGACATCTGTGTCCGCATCCACCTGTCAGTCAAAACCACCAGTCAAAGCTAACTTTAAATGGTAAGAATGTTTTAAAGGTTGAGTTTTTAAAAGTTCACCGGCTATCATGTGGACATTAAAACAGCTAGCCCTTCTTTTGGCACTCTTCTCTTGCCTTTATTTTTAGACTCTGAAGGTGTCTTCTTGATCATTAGCAGTGTTTAAAGCAGAAAATAAGGTAAAATTGATTTACTACAACTTAATAACAGTGTAATACAACCATAGTGGCCGTGTTGCTTTGTATCCATTTATAATAAATACTTTATCCCATTTTCGAATGTTTGGTGTTTAATTTACAACTAATGAAAATGTGGAAGAGCGCTCTTTATCAGAGCACAAACTGGCTTCAGACATCTTCTTTCCACAGGGGCCATTCCATTGAGTTTTCCTGTAAGTTATAGCACCGTCTGGAACGGAGTTTATGATCCTCTCTGGCATTTTACCCAGAGCTAAATTTCATTACCTTTTCTCTCTTTATTACATAATGGCCTCTCTCGGGGCGAGCAGCCAAACCGAAATCTTATCTTAGATTATGTAATTCTAATAAAGTCTGAGATACTGTTTGTGAGTGTATTCTTAGCTCAAAATAGGGAAATGAAAGGCTAAGACAGAATGCTTATGGTGTCTGTCTAATACAAGGGCCAGAAAAGCTGGTCTAAATATAGATTGTATATTTGGGAACAAGGGGGAGCCGTGCGTCAGTATGACAGGAACATTAATGTTGCAAATGCATATCTGATGCACAGATGTAGGTAGTAAAAGTGCTAAAGATGCTCCTCAGATGGTATCAAGAGAACAGCTGGTCAGAACTACTCCATTGTGTAGGTTATGCTTTTCTGTTGTAATTAATTGTTTAGCATTTTTCGTCTTACTCTGCAACCAAAAGCAGAATGTTTTTTACCTTTTATATTGTAGTTAGATCTGAAATGCACTCCCCCCTCCCCTCCCCCCTCCTCTACAGGGTCTCTTGTTTGTGTCATCTTACTCTGGCCTGGTGGAGGTTCCTGTAGCTAACTGCTCCAACTACCTGAGCTGTGGTGAGTGTGTGCTGTCCAGAGACCCTTATTGCGCCTGGACCGGACAACTGTGCCAGGATGTCAGGATGGCTCCACCTGACAGGTGAGAACTACAGCACGCAGGAGGAAGACATAATTACACTGTGCCTTTTACTGTTAAAAGCAGGAAAATATGCAAGGATAAAAATTCCTCGTTGCTCAACCTTATGTCTTTTCTACGAATGCGCTTTTTTCTTTGAACGTCTACCCAAACAAACACACAAAATAAGCATTCAAGGATCTGCTTTATGTCCCTTAGTGTTAATTTTAGAACAACATTAGTCACTGTATTAGTAAGTTTTAAATGAAAGACTTGGCGATTGCGATAGGAGACATTAGTAATGTAATGTAAGGTGCCTGTCATTACATCTGCCTGTTGTTTTTGTTTGGTATGTTTTGCCTCAGCCACTGGCAGCAGGACGTGGAGGAGGCTGACACATCAGCTATTTGCAACAGGACTCTTCCTAACCCCAGATCTGCCAGACCAGTAGCTTCTCGTGAGTGTGTTCTTTCTGCACAGTGGCCTTTAATTTAAGTGTGTCTGTCACCTCACGCACAAACAGCATGCACTTAGAGTTCACAAAAACATGTTGCCACTACTGTCAAGTCATGCACATACAGTTGTAAGAAAAAACAAGTTGCATATTCATGCAAGTTGTTTTCCAAATTCCAGTTTTGAATTTAAAGTGCTGTAGTAGGAGCTTCAGGCTTATATTTAATGGATATAAAGACAATTGGCTCAGCATTCAGAAAAAAAAAGATTAAAGATTAAAAATTTGTCTACTAAACCTTGTACCTCAGATACAGGAGAAGCAATAGTTTTCAACCTAGATCTGTCTACTTGACGGTATTCTTGAGTCTGTAGGAGTTTGTATAACTGCATGGGTTTCCTGGACTTGGGGAAAAGTCATTTGACCAAACCCCTAAGCTTGTCTAGTGGGGAGTAGTTCAGGAGTATGGGATATTGGGTCAGCTGTTGCAGGCTTTCCAGTTCCTGTACAACCACAGTGTGAACTTCGTTCTTAATGCCAGCAATACGTCATATTTCTCTTCCCTGTGGGTCGTGGGCTCAAACGGTGTGTATGAAAATCAGCACCTCCATGACTGAGACTTTGGTTCACAGCTGTAAAAAGGTGGATTCCCCACTTTGATTGAGAAATTACTTGTAGCCTCAAATAGAGGAGTTGAGGAATTTTAGGGTCTTATTCACAAGTAAGGGGAGAGAGGAGCAGGAAACAGATTGGTGCAACAGTGATACGGGTGCTGTACTAGTCTAAAATGGGGAAGAGAGTCCTGTACATGAAAACAAGGCTGTTGATTTACTAGCCCATCTACATTCCTACCCTCAGGTGATTTTGGGTATCCAACTAGGGTGCCTCCTGGACACCTGCTAGGTGAGGTTTTCTCCGTATGTCCTACTGAGACTAGAGATTAGATCTCTAAGTTGGATTGGGAACACCTCGGTGTCATCCTGTGAAAGCTGGAGGGAGATGGCTAGGGGGAGGTAGGTCTGACCCAAACCCAGATAAGTGGCAGAAAATAGTCGAATGGTGTTGAAACTAAAATGTTTTTGCTGATGTGTTTTATGCACATAAGATTTTAAATGGATTTAAGTAATAGAAATAGAAATAGAAATATGGTGTTAATTTGTTAGCTTCATGGGTGGCTCTTTATTATTTAAGAAAAGAGCCATGCTTTCTGTTTATATTCTTTGTGTCTTCAAGTCGGTCTAAGCTAAGCTAATGAGCTAAGCTAACTCGTCCTGGCTGTAGCTTAAAATTAATTGATCTCCTCATTCTTGGAATGTGAAACTACACCTTTAAATGAGACTTTCTTAATCATGACTGCCAGGTTTATAAAACCAAGATGAGTTGTGATAGAAACACACAAAATCTCATGTTAGATGTTCTGTCTTCTGTCTGTCTTATTAAGGATGTTTTGTGTTGGTTTACACAGCATGTGTGTAAATATAGGCTTAGTGGTCTTAACATATGCTATTGCTAATTGCCAGTAATTAATCAAGTGATCATGCAAGTGTTTTTCTTCTTCTTTCCCTATTCAATCCCTACTCAGCTGAGGTCTGAACCAAACTGTGGGTTAAAAGATTCATTACATCCCGAGTCGGTATGCAGTTGGTCAAATTACTGGCATGTTTCAGTGTTTTGAAACAACATTCCTTTTATTTTTGTTTGTAGGTGGCTCCCCTTGTCAGCTCATTACCATCCCAGCCAACACATTTAGAGTCCTGCCATGTAAGCTGCGGTCCAACCTGGCACAGAGGAGGTGGCGTTACAGTGATAGCGCCAGCCAGTTCCTCTATGCTACCCCCGAGGGAAACCTGGTAGTTGTGGCTCAGTCTGAAAGGATTGAGACCTATCAGTGCTGGTCAGAAGAGGAGGGCTTCCACCAGCTGTTGGCCAACTACTGTGTGAGGGCAGAACCACGCCAGGAGAGTACCACTCTGATTGGTCACTCCCGCACGCCTCACATCACGCGCGAGGAGACCATCATCCTGCCTGGCGAGTCTCGCTCTGAGCAGGTCCATACGAAGACGTACTGGAACGAGCTGATTGTGGTGTGCGCTCTGTTGGCCTTCTCCCTCGTGGTGTTCTCCTTGTTCGTCATCTACAGGAACCGTGACCACATGAAGTCCATGCTGAAGCAGGGCGAGTGCCCTAACATGCAGCAGAAGAAGCCACGGATAGTTGGAAAGCCCACAGAGAGTTTACCGCTTAACGGTAACACAATCCCCGTTTCTACTTCAGATCACAAGGGCTACCAGACGTTAAACGACAACTACATCTGCAGCACGCCGACACACGAGTCCTCGCCAGATAACAGCAAGAGCTTCTCCGAGGCCTCCGACAGGCGGCCGCTTAACCTGAAAGAGAGCCACGTGGAATACTCCCCAACCTGCCCTCGGCCCAGAGTGAGGTTAGGCTCTGAGATCAAAGACTCCATCGTCTGAGAGCACAGCATTCATTAAGCGACGACACCCTGTATCTTCACGAGGGATACAGGCCACCGAGCAAAGGAGAGGAGACCCAGACATCCTCCTATATCACAGCACATCTTTTATTTTTGTCATCTTAGTTCTGTGATCAGAGTGGAGGTCATTTTGTTTAGTCATTTCCACTCCGAAGCCAGAGGTCGGTCCGGTTTGCTGTGTAAGGCAGAAAAAAATGAAGCAGCACAATACTCCAGTTTGAGCCAGGATCAGGAACCATGGCAGCTGCTAAGAATAATTCTCACACATTACTTTTTTCTTTCTTGGAGTCATTCTCATGGCCACTAACACCATATGTGGGTGAGCATAAGGCTGGGCAATATGGGGGATAAAAAACAATAAAATAAAAAGATAAACAGAAGACCTTTTAGTTCCAATGTTTATCACACTGTCTTTTTAGGTATGCAACAATAAAAAGTTGTCTAGTCTAGATATACATCATATACTATTACAACCACAGACAGCGAATTTAAAAATATTTATATTTTACCCAGCCCTGTTTGAGTAATCTTGCACATTCTCTGCAGAGTGTGGCAGCCACACGTCTGTTATTATGCACACTAGAGCCAAGCTACAGCTACATGGTGACCAAGAGTTCAGGTTTAGAAGTATTATAGTACATGAAATTCATATTCATTAAGATCCACGGATTATGGACACAAGTCATAAACACATTTGTCCCCATTCGCTGAATAAACGTCATGACTGTATGAGGATAAATAAGATGAAAGCTGAAGCGGAGGAGGAGAATACGCCACACCACTGTCTCAATGAAAAAGGACTGCAACGTTAAGATGATAGAATATGTGTAATTATATATGATGCTACGCCTATATGCTGACGTTTACCTCCTGAATGTATGTTGTCGTCGAGAGAAAGTCTGTTTCACTCAAACAAAACTGCACCACAGATGATTTAGAGAGACGGTTGCATTTTCGCTCATCTGAGTCAGCCCTGCTCTTGAGTGTTGACCTGCAGATTCCATGATGGGTTTCTAAATGGACTTAAAAACAGCTGCCCCCTTTTTTTATGTGCGTGTGCGTATTTGTTTGTTTTGTTTTAATGGAACTGAAATTCCAAGTGCAGAGAGGCAAAGGAACAAAAAGAAATGGGGACAGCTACACCTCCACCACATTTGGGGCAGCACCAAAATCATCGTTGTGCACTGTGCCAAAAAAAGCTAAACAAAAATAACTTGATTGTCTTATCTAAATGCAATAGTGCCATTCTCACATGCCCATCTCATGCTTTGTGTTAGCATTGATCACTGTCAAAGAGCACATGATGACGGACCCAGGGAATGGGTTTCGCTAAAAGTATTGTGGCACTAATAATAAATAAATGTAAAGTGCAAGGTTGGGGATTTCTAAGACTGTTAGCTCATAGCAGACTTTACGGACTGTGTTGGGCAAAATAATTGTTGTAAATTTTGAACCGGGGCCAAATGTTTTACATGGCGATTACGTGCCATGTGGTTGTCAGGTGTGAAAATATTCCAGTTTTCCTTCTGCCATCTCACCGAGACACATCTGAGACGGTTGAGCTCAGCTTGTCTACTTTAAGTGCTAATCAAGCCACTCGAAATGTAAAACTTACAGAATAAGTAATAACTAATGCTGCTGTAGGGGAAAGGAAATGTTGCGAGTTCTCTTGTCCAGACTACAGCTGTATGATATCATGGCATAGATACACAGACCTTTTGTATTAGCTCAGTTTGACCCCGCCCCCACCAGGTTACAGGTCCCAGACTCGCCACACTCAGTCAGAAGTCGAGGTGACATAAATGTGAAAGCACAAGTAATCAGGGTGTTGAATACTTACAGGTTTGCACATTTCACTAAAATCAGAGCTTGTTCCAAGAAATGCAACTACTGAGGTGGACGGTATGGCTGCTAAGGAAAATTTTTAGTAATCAGTTATTACAGGGACCAGTGCAGCCATCGCAAACACTCTCGCACCCACATTGCTTAGACTTTTGAGACTTAACGAGCAGAATTTTCCAAAGATGCAGAACTCCGATCATGTTGTGTAAATCTGAATGAGAAACATTTACACAGCCGTAAGGACAACATGGCACCACATGTCTTAGACTACAACACCAGGTCACTGTATTGATTATGTAAGCCTACAATATATATTCCAGTGTCATGCAGGATCAAAACTTTGCTTTTTGAAACACTGAGCAGATGAAATGTTATGTAACTGCTACAAGTTGACAAAGTAACTGCACAGCATACTGCGCAACAGTGGTCAGTGTTTCCTTTGTTTCTTAGGTTTTTGTTGTGTGTGTATATACAGTACCTGTGCTTAATATTGTGTGTTTTTAAGGGACCTTGTGCAAGATGTGTTGTAGAGATAGTCGTGAAACTAGAGAGTGAACACTGGTGATTTTTTTTGATTTTTTTAAATTTTATTTTATTTTTCTTCTTCTTTAATAGTGCTTTACTGCCTAATTTAGAAAACATTTGACCACGCTGTTAGTTTAGCATCTGGACTAGTTTTCACTCAAGCACATCAAAGCAGGACAGAGATGGGGGTTTTTCATGCTACTGATGAAAGTTTGATGAAGAGATCAACATCTTTTTTTTTTTTCCTGTAGTTAATGTGATGCCACAGCTTCCAGTTAGTTACTTTAGCTTAGCATTAAAAGGGAGAAACTCTGTCTGACTTTGTCCAAAGGTAATCTTAGTCTGCCATTATGAAACGTATATAATAAAAAAAGATGGACCAAGTCTACCCGTTGGTTTTAAAGCCCTCTTCTGAAGCCTTGATTTTAACATTTTATAATTTTTGTCTTATTGGTGCATTTAAAACCTTCAAATTGCACCACAGACATAATTAAAAGGTCCACGGCTGTGAACTATGAAACAACTTCAGCGTAGCCAGTCTTTGCATTAGTGGGCTTCACAAAACCTAAAACCTGCGTCAGAGGTGACGAGTATCACAATGATGGTTATCAACTTTCAGTGTTACCGCGAGCTCTCTGCTTCAGGTTCTGCTCATGCAAAAAGGAGCTTTTCACGTGTCATTTGACTTTTCTTCCACTCAAAACGGATCAACTGAGTCACATCTACTCCAGTCACATTATGAGAGGAGTGGGCACATCTCTAAAGATTATCATTTTAAAAAATGACAGTAAATTGCTAAACCAGAGCTGCGAAGAAAATGACAGTAATAATCCAAAAGTTGTTAATCTTGTGAATTCATGATCATCACAAGGGTACCAAGTGGCAAAATGAATAAACTCAACTTGTATTTTTTTTTTATTGCAGTTTCAGTGCTGCTGTTTATTTCTCATATGACAGCTGCACATTCAAACTCTGAAACTTGATAGTTTAAAAATGACTTACAATGATTGAGCAGGTTGTTTATATAAAGCATGACTCCCAACAGAAAATCTAGATCAGACATTGAAGCATGTCATAAATAAAATAACAATTTTACCTTGAAACTTTAAACGTATAATTAAGGTTAGGGTTCTATTTTCACCTGAAGTTACCACAGTGATCTAGCCAGGTGAAAGGAGAGCCTCCTTTATGATTCTGAAAACTGATTTTTTTTTTTTTTTTTTTTTTTTTGCTTAAAATGGCTGCGAAACTATAACCTTCATAGCACACCCCTCATTTGAGCAACGAGCATACAGCTAGCAGCTACAAGCGCCCGTGTCAGCATTGATCTGTCATTCAAGCTGCCACTTTCATAAATATCATTTTAATGGAATTTAAACAGGAAAATTACTGAAGTAATTTCTGTACCAGGCTGTGAACATGATTATTTCTGCCTTGAAGTTGGGAGTTTTGACATGGGGATCAACTTATCTTTGGGTCCAGCCTCAAGTAGCCATTAGACAAATTGTTCTTTAGGTGTCAGCCTAAAAAGTTCCCTTAAAGTATCAATTTTTAACACTTTGGCTTTAGACTATTTATCAAAAGCAGATGCAGTCTTTTCTGCCGTTGGCTTTGCATATGCTGGTATGAGCAGACAAGCTGGTTCCTCCTTTTTTTCAGACTTTGTGCTAAGCTGGGGTATCAGGCTTCTAGCTGTAGTGCATAAATACGAGCGCGATATCAATCTTATCTAACTCTCAGCAAGAAAACAAATATTCTTTTCCAAAACTATTGCAAGCTGAGACCAAGCAAACAAACCAGAGTATTGCATTTGCCAACAGATGGATAACCAAAATGAAACTGATTCCAGAAGGCTTGTGTTTTTCCATTTCTGCTAACACAGATTTTTCTAAACTATATGATATCTTGGTAGCCTGCTTTGATTTGTTTGGTGGATAACTTCACAGCATAAAATGCCTTTGGATATCACATTGCTCTGCCTTTAGCCACGTGCCACATTGTACACTACCCAGCAGTGACCTCACCAATAGAAACATGGTGAATGGCGTGATTGTAGCCCTCAGTGGGCATCTTTAACTCCACAACGCAACACGGGTCAACAGTAGATTTACAAATTCACCTAAGCCACCATTAACTTAACCTGCTAACTAGACTGGGAGCTGCTCAAAATCTTGTACCATTCTGCAGCCTTTGCTCATCTAAGAAAAAAAATGGTGCTGTACACATTGGAAGCATCACTTCCTCTGGTGAGGTCACCTATTTAACAATACACCACCTGATCTCGTTTAGAAATGCTGAAGTTAAAATGCAGTTGGACCTTGCCAATTAATAAGCTTAGATGAAATATATACTGTGTGATAGCTTTGCATATTTATCAATGATGGGCCTTTTCCATAAAAGGCAAACAGTAGTACAACAGTTTTGAGTAGCTCCTTATTAATGCAACATACTGTACTGGATATGAATGTAGCCAACTATATATTTGTAGAACACCTACTGCAGTATATTTTCCTAAAATGGCTTAAGTAGGCAATCCATTGCAACATCTTTTTTAGGATTTTATTTCTTCAGTCATAAATGCAAAGAAACGACATCATACAGTTAATAAACCATTTGTGCTGCATGGTATAGTACGTGAACAAGATGCAAGCACAGCTCCAGATCCTCCATATCAGCTCAGCCATGAGACGGCGACAGCCTCGCCTCAGCGTATCGAACATCATAAGCTTAGTTGACTGAATAACGATTAGACAAATGTGGTCTTGCCTGCATGATTTCTTTTTTTATTATTATTATTATTTGTTGTGTACAAATAACATTGTGAACTGTATTTTTTTGTATCATTGAGATTGTGACTGTTGTTTTTATTATATTGTACATAAAAGGCACTTTATTTTAATTTTTTTTTAAATAAATGAATAAATACATGTTTTGACACATGCATGTGGAAGTCCATTTTTGCGCTACAGATTACGGTTTATGTTTGGGGCTCTTGTGTCATTTTAGATGTGGAAACAAAGCAGTAACTCATAACCTTATACTTTAAATATGCTCAGGGTTGCACATTTTCTATATAAATGCAACACATAAGATGTTTACACAAATCCTAAAACTAGAGAACTAATCCAGTTTTATGTCTGTGAGAGGCAAAATAATGTGAGCCTTGAGGACTGGCATTAAATTTCAAGATGATGTTGGAATCAGATGTTTTCATTGGCAGGACGACGAGCAGGTGCCCATCTTTGTTTAAAGTCTACATGTTAGTGCTACTTGTCAAACCACTTGTTGCACTTGTTCAACTGCTTGGTAACACAAATATCTAGTTAGCCAATCACACTTTTTTTTCCAAGTCAAGTGGCTTTATTGTCATTTCATTTCATTTAGAGTACACAGTGAAGTGAGACTGTTCCTCCAAGATCATGGCGCAACATGTAACCTATAACAGCCAATCGACACAGGACTACATAAAATCCAAGTGTGCAAAAATTGCAAAAAAAACAAATCAAAACAAAAACAGTGCAACACCAGACAGAACAAAACGATGCAGACACAACAGTGCAATAGAAAAGTACAACAAAGACAGCTGGTTGTGCAAAAAGTAACTTGATGTATGAAGGTGTGCGTGTGTATGAGAATGTGCAGATAAGCGAGTGTGGCTGCAAGTCAGTGCATTTAGACACATCAAGGTGGTTAAGATGAGCAACAAAGAATGGGGAAGAAGAGTGATTTAAGTGACTTTGAACATGGTATGGTTTTTGATATCAGCGGGGCTGGCTGTGTATTTTTAAAGCTGCTCATCTACTCAAACTTTTCCCACAAAATCATCTCAAGGATTTACAGAGACTGGTCTGAAAGAGAGAAAGGAAGAGGAGAGGTGAAGAAGAGAATCAAGCAGCACCAGTTTAACAAAATGAGAGATCCCAACCTCTGAGCCTTACTTTAAAGTGATGTCAGTTAAATATGGTGTTTGACACAACAGTATGATGCATTTTTTAATCATGACCAAGCTAGAATTGCATGTAATGATGTCAGCTGTAACCATTTTGGGACACTTTTCATATTAAGGGCCACTTTTAATGAATACATAACAAGGTGTAATGTGTCACGCTATTAAATATGCTATGCTATACAGTTCCTCAAAGATACCCCTGTGAACCCTCAATTATAGGTCTTCCTGCTGTCTCCTCTATCCTCCAGATGCCTTTAGAAACTGAGGCATCCTTTAGCGTAGTGTACCGAGGCTGATTTTCAGGTCACAGACAGGAAGACGGTGGACAGAGAAGGCAGAAATTAGAGAAATATGAGAAGCCTAAAGTATTCAGATCCTGCAACGTGTGCTCTGTATCGCCGACCATCATTTTCACAAAACATCTGCAAACATCCAGGCTGTTTGGATGATTCACAATTTACTGCTTTATAAAAGGGCCAGATTGCAGATGTCTCTTCAGAGAAAGGAAAAAATGTATCATCTGTCATTGTTGTGCAATGACAGCTTTTATCTGACCCGCCGCTGGTCTCCAGGCGGTGGTTAAGTGCTTAAAATTAGTGACTGAGTGCAGTTTTTGAATGTAAATTTTGGCCATCTGGCCTCAAATACCAGATTCTCACTGAAGCATATTTTATTCAGAGAATATCGAAACCAGGTTTATTACTCATCGCTCATGTTTACAAATGCACTGAAACACAGCACACTGGGCTTGTATTCTCTTCCTATGACAACTTGTGAGCACTTCTAGAGCTGTATTAATGCCACTTTTAAGATTTTACAGCAACATAGAGATTGAGAACAACTGCAATAGAAAATGCTTAGGGTTCTGATTTGGCAGGGGTAATATGGTATGTGGTACCAACATTACTGAAAACTTTATCAAGACAATGGTACCTATAGATCATATGACAAGATTCACCCCTGAACCAGTTCATCTTAATTTCACTGGCAAAAATTAAATGGAAATTTCAACCTTTATCAATAACAAAGCAATGAGATTGACTGAAAGCTACATTCTGTGGAAGGTCTTCATGAGGATTGGTGGTTGCTCCTACACTCATAGGGGGGTACTTGGGGATGTGGTCCCTCTCCTGACATGCTTACATGTCCATCATCTGTAGAGACTGCAATAAGGACACCATCAACAGCCAGTGTACCAGCAGAGGACTCCAACCAGATTATTGGCACTATGACAGCTTCAGATGAAAGCTCATCCAGGACCCATAACCACTATCCGGCCAGTGCCATGAAATGTGTGAACCATGTTTGAAACATCAAAGCTTAAATTATCAGTGAGATAAATCTGCCTTGAAATGGACCCCTGTTGGAAAATGAAAGGGGGCAGGCCTGAGACCCCCTGGAAGAGTATAGTGAAGGCAGAGTGCTTAAAGCCAAGACTGCATTAAGTGGAGAAAACATGCAGCTGTATGTCCCACTGGGGACAGGGTAAATAGTACAGTCCTGCTTCTGAACTTTAGATAAATTATCTTCAACACACAAATTATTTCTCAGCTTATATTCTTTCTCTTTCTTTTCCTTACATGATAATGTTAATCACATTTTTCCAAAGTTTCAGGGTGGAAGTTGTTTTGTTTTGTCTATATTTAACCCCATTAGTGCATATTCCAGTAATAAACTTTAGCGGGTTCTTTATCTCCCAAATCAGATATTAATGAATTTCTAATTTTAACATTTTTATAAAAAAGTAGTTTTATTTTCTTAAAACTACAAAGAAGAATTTCTCTTTGTTTTGTGGTATTTTGGGGTTTTGGTGTATATTATTTATTAATGTTTAAATTTGGGTTTCTGTTTTGCTGTTTTTTTACTGTTTGATGTTTTAATATTTGCTTGCTTGTTTGTGGCGTCTTCAGATCCCTGTTTTGAGTCTTCTATGATTCTGGTGTATTGTAATTCCTGAAGTTACCTTATGGTCGCTTTATTCAGGATTTTCAGTTTTGTAATCCAGGGTTTTGAGCTTTACTGTAATTAGTTGGCGGTCTGTTTCTCCCTCTGACATATCCACTCTTATTTTTCTTGTTGTCTTTTACTTGTTTCCTGTTTTACTTTGAAGGTATTCAGGTATTCACACATTATGTCAGCTTTGGTTCCTCCTTTGTAATTGTCATGGTTGTCTTGACCCTCACCTGTGTTTTGTTCTCCTTCTGTTTCTCATTCCCTAATCAGCCCAGTTTGTATAAATAGTCCTGTCTCCCCAGTTGTCCTTGTCAGATTGTTTGTCTCTGGGCTCCACTGTACTGTCTGTTTGCTTGTAATAGGTTTCTGGTCTGGATTCTTGTTTTGCGTTTTAGATTTTGTTCTTTAAACAGCTTAGTTTTGTTTTACATAGCCTGTCTTCCTGTAAAACAAGGAAGACAGGGTATGTCTCAAATGCAGTCCTCTAAATGTAGAGGACTGCATTTGAGTCCTCTACACTCCACTCAGTGATAAAGTTGTCTGTGAAGTGATCTGGTGATTTTATTCATTTGAAACTAATACAATGTGCAGATTTCTATAATGTTAATGAGGAATGACTAAATTTCAGTGTTGCATTGCATGAGGTGCCAACTGAAAAGCAAAGAAAGAGGAGTCCAGAAAATGAACTGGGAGTAAATGTGGCTCCTCTGTTGTGCTGCTGTGCTGTGCAGAGTGCACAGCCTCTGCAGTTTTGATATTGTGCATTTCTCTGTGACAAACCTTCCATCAAACCAAGGCAGATAAGGGCTTTGCTCTGCATATCTCTTAATTTATTTACCTTGATAATTCACTGTTTTGTTGTAAGAATAAGTGTTGGCGAGGGCTGTTATTTTCTGATTTTCTTCAAATGTGACTGGAACAATCTGCTGTTACCTTAATAGGAGAAGCCTTGTTTCCAACTCACATTTACAGTTAACTGGGTAAATTTGCATGGAGCAAAGAGCTGTGCAGAAAGTCTGTGTGTTTAACTAAGCAAATGTTTTATCATTAACAAATATTTCTTCTCTAAGTTGTGTACCAAAGAAAACCAGAGCTGAACTATTCCTGCTTTCCATCAGATGCTGTATATACAACTTTGACATTTGTTTTTATAGCAATTTCAAATTAATCTCTCAACAAATAAATAAATGTGTTGTTTGCACTAGATGGGCTCTAAAAAGGAAAGAAAGCAACTCAAGTCACCCAGTAAGTAACTACACTAATGTGAAAGTGGATGCTTATGGTCATCCCAGTGTAGGTAATCTGTTTAGACAAAACCAGCATTATTGAGCACAAAATCGTCTGCAGGAAAGTCTCAGACACGGTGGTGCACTGTGAGTAAATCTCACCTTGCTGATAGCTCAACACCCCTGCTGTGATAGAGATCAGCTGCTAGCGGGAATAATAGGCCTCTTCCCTTCACAGACTTCACGTGTGCAAAAGCTCTGATGGTCACATTGCTAAAGATCTGACTGTGACTGGGCAGAGGACTCTCATCTCAAATCCATCCCTAGAATGACTCACAGATAATTAAATAAAAAGCTTTTTGCGCTGTCCTGGCATTTTCTTTCTCGCTGTTGTTCCCCACGCCTGTGTCAGCCTTTCTTTTCAGTTTCTCACACTGCTTCTCTGCATGTTGTCTCTCTTTTGATGCCCTGTGACAGATCCCATTTACTTTCAACACCAGCACCTCATCTGTTGTCACCAAGCATTTGATGAAGAGCAAAGATGGTAATTTGCTATTCATTATTAGCAAATCACCGCACTGTGAAAAGTGCCTTTTGTTTGCAGCAGCCTTGAAAACAATTACAGTCAGCGTGCATTTCAGCTGCGATTGCGTTGCACATTTCATGGCAACGCTTCGCTGATAGTGAAATTGAAAAGCAGATTTACTTTTCACAGTCCATGAAGGAAACTGGAAAATCTTTTAAATCAATCCTGACCCAACTTTCCAGGTCATACATCAACTCAACTCTCTTCAAAAAACACATTATAATATTAATATTGTTGACTTTTAACCCACCTTGTACAAAGTTAGTGTAGCTGACATGAAAACTGGAACTTGAAACTTAACGCAATATGTCCAGATTATGAATGTGCTTCAAACGAAAAGGATAAAAACATGAATTTGCAGTTTTATTTGTTGGTTAGATAATAAACTAAGAACAGTCATTCTCTTGAGTCTCCATGCACTGGGATTTAACATAATGTTGAACCATTAATATTCATACCTTTCATGCTAATACTTTTTCATTTTCAATACTGTCTGATTTAATGATAACCACAGGTTCATATTAACAGTTTGTTAGTCGATTTATGAAGTCACAGTTAGGTCCAGAAGTTGTTTTTGGTTTTTGGGGTTTTTTTTAAATGTTGCCTTTGTACACCAAAGACATGTCAGTTAAAATAAACTGAAAAACACAAACCCATCAGGCGGCATTCTTACAAAGAAAGAATGCCCTCACCAGCTCAGCACCAGCACCGGGCCACTGATGTTTATTGAGTGTGTGACTGCTGAGGATGGATTCTGTGTCCAGGTCTATACTCTCTGCTCAGATTCAGCCAAATACTGAAAACCAACTGGACAGTGCTTCACTGTGCAAATGGATAAACACCCAACGTATACTGCAAAGGCAACAGTACAGAGGTCTTTACATGGGACACAGAGGCAAAATTACACAAATACTCTTGTGCAAAAAACTATGAACCTATCTCTAACTACACATAATAGATTTGTATGAAAAAGGTTTGGGATCCATCAGATATTATGTTGTTTTCAGATATGAATTATGATGTTTTTAATGTCGACACTACGTTTACCTTCTTAGCATTCACCAAATGACCAGTGACCCATTTGAGGCTAGGATTGCGTTTTTGTTTCAGACGGTAGGAGATGTTCGATTTGAAAGGAAGTCTAATACACTGACTCTGATCTTAAAGTTATTCTCTTAAAAGAATTTTCACATGGCTTGTCAAAACAGGAAAAATAGTTACAATATAAAGAGTGGACATTATTCAAGCATAAGAATAGATGGGTCACTAATGATCTGGTGGATCTTAAGAGGCCACAGATTTCCCCTCATGCAGATACAAAGTCCTTATTGCCAACCTGCAGACATTTTTGTGCTTACTTTTCAGCTTCTTGGCAAACTTTATAATTCAGAGATACTCTTTTAGCCTCAGGTTTCAATTCTCTATCATGAGACGCAGTCGTGTGTAAAAGTTAAGATACGCATCAAGAAAACTGTTAAAAGAACAAAGCATTGTTGGAAAAGTTTCTCTCTACAATATATCAGTGCAGTGTTATTCATTGACATGTCTTTGGATCGATATAAAATGATTAAATATTTACAGACATGTCTGATTTCATTTACTCTAGCTGAAGCAGCAGCTTAACAATGTAGGAGGATGAGGTGCGCCTGAGAGCTTACAGATAACATATTCCTCCTGCCCTGTCATTATTTGTAGTATTATAACTCTGAAGAGACAGCTTCTGTAATAACATAAGGCGCTGTGTACACGTTGTTGCTATCAACTAGATACATAATTTATAACATCCATCATTCCTCGTGCAGTCATGATCCAAATAAATGGGCACACCAGTATCTTGTTTAAAGGGCTGTTGAAACACGGTGCTGCTTTCACCCTTGAAAAAATGAAGCAGGAGGAGTACCTGCCTGTGGCTACATTTATCAGCTATATGATGATGATGATGATGATGATGTGATGATCACATTTCTTCTTAATGGAGAACCTTGTATACACATGTTGTCAGAGTAACATAAGGTTGTGTGGAACTGCTGTAAGCAGACAAGCGTGACATTGCTCGTATAGTCACTTCAGGAAGAGTGCACCAGTGTTTACTTTATATTGCTGTGGATTTCGATTTCAATTGATAAAATAAATACAATTAGAAGACGCCCCACTATCTATTGGTCGACTGATAAAAGTGGCATTTCCCTCCCATTAATCTGTATGTAATTATCCACAACAATGAACTAAAAACATGTCGCATTTTTTTTTCTAAATTACAAATCATAAAACTTAAACTGACACAATGATTAAAAACCTTGGGGTCTGTGAAGGTTCTCAGTTATCCAGGTCATGGTAGTTTAAAGAGCTTGGAAAGAAAAGCGCTTGGACTTCTTTAAGTTGCTTGAAGACGTTTCACCTCCGTCCTGCTGAAGGACAAAGAAAAAACATCAAGTTATGAAGTCCCAGAAATTCTCTGTAATCAAGACTTGGATCAGGGCAAAGGTATAAAACGGTTTCTGGGTGTCCCTGGAAGCACAGAGGCCTCCAGTTTGAGCTGGAAGAGAGCTCAGCATTCACCCAAGATGAGTAACTGAGAAAAAGGGTCTTCTTCATTAATCAGGAGTTTGATGTAAATCAAAAGATATGACAGTCAACTTGATTTTAAAAGACTCTGTATGAATAAGCAAAAACTGTTTTATTTTAGATTTTTATCAGAAGAGAAAAATAAATATTTTGGGCAAATCTTAAAGCACTATTAATGGCCATTATTCCTCCCCACCTGACTAATGCAGCGACGCATGTATGGTGGGAGAATCATGCAATGAAAGAGCTTCACAGTGAATGAGGTGAAACACAGGAAAATGTGAGTGCAGTGAGCTGGGGAAACATCGGGCATCCACCTTTCATTTCTTTCAGTGACACGAAGCAACCAAAACAGCCCTGCATGTACTTCAGGACTGAGTGTCCAAGAGTGTGTCAGTGGGCCAAAGCCCAGAATTACACCCAACAGAATTTTGTACACAGACAAAAAATATGTTGTAGCCTGTCCCAGCTGTCACAGGACAAAAAGCAGGGTATACCCTGGGGAGGTTGCCAGTGTGCTGGAGGGCCAACACAGAAAGCCAGACGACTGTTCATGTTCACATTCACACCTACAGCCAATTTAGAAGCATCGGTTAACCTAATATGGGTGTGTTTGGAGTATGGGAGGAAGTACGTGTAGGGATTCCAGCAGGCGTCGGGAGGATGACCCCAGTTGGCAGGTGGATTCAAACCCAGGATCTCCTTGTCGTGAGGCAACAGTTTTAACTACCAGTTGTATGACATTGTGGTAACACAGCGCAGTGATGCTGATTTTATTTTTCTTTATCTGTATTAAATGTACCCTCCGGGTACTCCGACTGTCCAAAGACATGCAGCTTGTGGGGATAGGTTAATTGGATAATCCAAATTGTCACTAGGTGTGAATGTGCGAATGAATGTGAGTGCGAATGGTTGTCTGTCCCTGTGTGTTGGCCCTGCGACAGACTGGCGACCTGTCCAGGGTGTACCCTGCCTCTCGCCCTATGACAGCTGGGATAGGCTCCAGCGCCCCCCGCGACTCTGAAAAGGATAAGCGGAAGCGAATGGATGGATGTATTAAATGAGCACAATTTTAATATACTTGAAATCATTGTTTTGCTTTGTCACTATCTATTATCCATGAATATACACCGATAGGGGGAAAATAGCTTTAGTTATGTTAAATTAAATGTAGTACAAAAAGTAAAAGGCTCCAAATACTTTCTGAAGTGACCAATATTGCTTTTGCCAATGTATCCATTAGGCTCTCTAAAAATGAGTCCATTTGCAGTCTGGAATGAGATCAAAACTGGTAGAATTTTCTGTTTTCCTTTCCAAGAAATATTTTTTCAGCCTAGGTGATAAAAAAAAAAGCTTTGTGCTCTAATATTCACACAGCTAAGCTCCTGCATACAACCACAGCCTTACACTGTTGACTCCTGAGAGTGAAAAATATCAGGACTGGATCTTATGAGCTGTACATGGTTCTTGAAGAAAGGGAGATATCTTAAATCCTCCAAGTCCATCCAAGTCTAAACTCAGTTTTCCTGCCCTTCTGAGATATAAGCTCTGTGTTTCAATGGGAATGTTAACCTGTTGATGTACATTTATTGAATCTTCATAACAATTTAACATTGTTGAATCATTTAAACACATTGTAGAGATGGGATTCAGCTAAATAAGTTACCACAAGCATTCTGCACAGTGACCAGCTTCAGACCATTTCTGATATACCATTTATTTTTTTTATCTGGGGCTTCTTTTCTTTCTTTAAATTTCACCTGCACTGCACCTGAGGGTCATTTTTAAAATTGTGAAATGTATAATTAAAGTTAAAATTTGGTTGAAACGACACTTGTTTTTTCTTTGGATAATTTGAGCCCATATTTAACATATGTAAATCTAAGCAGCTGCAGTACATCTTCCCCATTTTTGTGCTTTGACACTGAGCAGTTTAATGTTGTAAATAGCATAAATAAAGTACCCTCCTATCAGCAAGAGCCCTGCAACAACAATGCATTTTCCCCAAAGCTTCCATATCTCAATAAATTCAGCAGAGAGAGCCTAAAGAGATGAATTTAATTAGAGGAGCTGACTTCTGCTTCTCTTTGCATTCTGCTTCTCTCACTACTTCTGAGCTCCTCTCATGGTCTGTTTTAAGAAAACCTGCCAGAACCCACAGTCAGTCTGTTGGGCCTTATGCTTGAATTTTTCTGAGATCTGTTTCGAGTTGTAAGCAGAGCGCCGTGGATGAGAGCGGATAAGGTTTGAAATCTCTTGAATTTAAGCAACCTGCTGATTTAGCATTTGCTCCTCATCAGTATTCAGCTCTTCAGCTGCTCTCCTGCTATCGGAAACGGAAAAAAGCTAAAGTGGTGACTTAATTATACGCCCTGTAATCTGAGAACCGAGGAGAGAAACTCAGTGGATTTCAGTAAGTAGGCACACCGATTATTGACTATAAATAGGCAGAGCTGAATGCAATCAAATATCAGCAATATGGACTTTCTGGTGCTTAGATTTGGCCAGTATACAGCAGCAGTGCTCCAGCGGGTTATCTGCATTCAAGAGAGGCAGATGTTTCAGTAAAGCAATTAAAATATCTTAATTTTTTTTAACTGATTGTTGGCCCTGCACCGAGCAATAAGAACGCAACATAAAATATATCCCAAAAGAGTCTGGATTTCCTTTACTGGATAATTGTTTTCAAAAATACAATGGAGTTTGCTTCCACCTAGTGGTGGAACTATGCCACTGCGGCGCTTCGCTGTCTGGCGATACACTTTGTTTGTACAAGCAAAGTATACACTTTGTATACAAGCAGAGCACAAAGTCTCTTCTCCCTGACGTCAAGTTATGTATCTTATATAAGGTGGAAACCAATTATATACTACTATAATTTATTTCCCTAACTGATAAAACACAAACTCTTCTTAACTAAATGCTCACTGTCATAAGCTAAATAGCTTTCGTCACATTAGACGTGGCTTACAGATCACTTTACTCCTATAAAGCTCTAAGCACACTCTGATTTACTAAAATCAAAACATGTTGTACAGTGACACGCACAACAACTCATCTGTCTTTATTGCCTAATTGTGTAACTAATTTGACTAATACACACCAGGTCAGAGAGCCCAGCCAGCAAGACTTTAACAATCTATATAAAGAATCTGAGAGGCAGAGGAGAAAGAGTGCATGAGTAGTGGAGGAAGAAAAGGAAAACAGTCATTTCTCATTAACTTTAAGCAGCTATGAAAGACCATTTTCTTGTTCATGGCATGTGAACACGCATGTGGCAGTGTGATTTTCCCCACACAGCCATCTCTACTCAAAGAATGGTCTGACAAAGAGAACATATCCAGTGAGCAGCAATCCTCTGGATGAAAATGACATGTTCATGCTGGATGTCAGAGGAAAATAGCCAGCTTAAATAACCACTCATTACAAACAAGATATGCAGAAGAGCATCTCTGCTCACACAACACATGGAACCTGGAAAACAATGGCCCAAAGCAGCAGAAGACCATATCGAGTGCTGTCAGTGATCCTCCATGAGTAGCAGTTGCAAGGAAGAAGAACTGCCTTTTTACCGGAAGACACCTCCAGCAGAACCATCGGCCTCAAAAAGAGAGAAAACCAGAATGCAGACACAAGGACAAAACAGACTATGACCGAGGGTTCTTTGTTTTGATTATGAGAGTAATTAATTCAATGAATTCTTATTGAATAATTGTCTTTTCATTTATAAAGTTATATGCATCAGGGCATAAAAATCATCTGAAGCTCAGCAGGTTCTTAAATTATTTAAATGATGACAATATATGACATATATATATACAGGGCAACTATAGCCAGGTGCTGCTATTCAGATGCATTTGATGAACTGATCATCAGCAAGACCAACTCTAGAAAAGCTCCATACTGTGGACACAAAACTTCAGTGACCTTGGTTATCCTGTTTAGGTCCATAGAGGGCTCCCCTGTTGACTGCAAGTACAATATAGAACATAAAAATTCATTATGCGGATCTTCAATGTAATCGAGGGGGACACACCTTCACCTAATCTCACTACATTTATTGTCTTTATTTACTGCACACTGGAACTGATGATGGCCTCAGAAAGTTAGCTATTTCTTTCTGGAGCTCAGTTTTTCTTTTATTTATTTATGTATATGTTTATTATTTGAACAAATGCATATTGAACACTCAGTAGTGCAGTGACTTTTACAGGCTGTGTGCAGTTCTGAGCACCGTTTTGGTGGCTTCGCAAGAGTCAGAGATTTTATGAATATCATTTTGAAAATAGTGAGAAAGAAATGTCTTACCATAGTCAATAAGAACGCACTAATTTTGCGTTAAGCTATGCGACATGGAGTACAATACTTCACACCTACACTGGAGTTTAGTTTCAGTTTCCTGGGTGGATTTGCCCGTTTCCATTTAGATTTTTGGCTTGAAAATGTTCTGTTTCAGTTTAGCTTTATGTGTTTTTTCTCAGGGAAAGGTTTTTAGATGTTAAGAATAGACATTACGTAACAATACTTTGGATCACATAGTATCCTAGTAACAAAAACACACCCTGTTTAACCACGAGAGAAGAGAACATTTCCTGTTTACCTTTTAGTTTTATGGGTGAACAGTATGTTTCTTTCAGGATCCAATTTATTTATTTTTCAGTGTCTTTTTCCCTAAACACCCACTTTCAGTTCACTATGATTCTGATGTTGATGCTGGTTCTGTTAAACATGGTTTACTACAAAAGTGAAATATAAAATTTCAAACAAAACATAGGTTTATGTTAAAAACCAAACATTTCCAAAGTCACAAATGACCCCACACAGCTCTCCAGTACCCTACCCCAACTATGAAAAGCTGTATTAGTAGACTGAATAACTAATGGCAGGATACACTTTAGAAATATCACAATTCAAGTAAATACGGTTGCTATGGTCATAAATGACCACACATAGTGGACTGTTTTCAGATATCTTTAATCTTTTGCTCTTGTTGCTCAATCCAGGTTTAACCTCATTTTAAGCCTTGTAGACACTGTCTTACAAGACCTGTTTTCTCCCTTCTAGTATATAAGTAAACAGCTATAAACACATCTGGAGCGAGGCCTTTTGTAGCTGTATTTATGACCCCACATTGTCCCTCAGTCTATACCTACATGTGGCACCATTACAAAGGTCCTTTGGTAAAAGACTCACTGTTAATATTGACATACTGATAATAAGTCAAACAAGTATGAAACAAACAAAAAAAAGATACACTTTATTTGAAACCAGCAGGGGACATCTTTGTACAAAAATACACAACTGTTACACAGATGCTTTGTGTTGAGAATTGTTCATCATTATTCTGCTCCTTACACCACTGATGCGCCCCTGCATGCAGCACCAAAGTGACACAACCGCTAACTTGCTCAGACATAATTTCATCGTGTAAAACAACAAATCCAACAAGCAATGTCATTTGCCATAGAGAGGAAAGTCAGATCCTGGATTCTTGAGTTTAGACAAAAATTAAAAGATCCTTTCTTATAAATATCAGGTAGAATGCTGAACAGGTTCTTGAGACACCGAGCTGAATTTGTCTCAAGACTTCATTCTTCACTTGGTCTTTCCTTTCCCTCCTTCATTTGCCTTTTTTTGCTTCTGTTGCATTATCTCTGCATCCCTGGAGGAGAAAAGGGAGACATTTCAAGAGAGGACAAGCTTTATTAGGAGACTGAAATGTGCGTGCACACACACAATCACATTATGTGTAATATATGTCTAACTGTTTGAAAGACAAATTCCTTGCCTAAAGTACTGCAACACACATTTTTGTTGTTGTTTGCTTGTTTGTTTTGGGGATTTTTGGTGGGGTTTAATTTACTCAAGCATAAGATGGTTTTGTGTGTTTATTATTATTATTATTATTATTATTATTATTATTTTATTATTGTTAATAAAGGTTCAGAAATATAGGATAAATAACTTCTGTTAGGTAAGACAACACTGATTCATTGCCTTTACTATTCAAGAACCAGTGCTTACACGTACAGAAGTTCCAATGAAAAAGCCAGAAACCCCTGAATATGGTGTACAGGGTTTTTTTCCCTTCACTTTTTTTTAAAAAATTAAGAATTATTTAAAAACTTAATAATTAGGTATGGAATTAATAAACCTTTGAATATATATATTATAATGATGTATAAAATATGTAATATATACATTTATAATTTTTGTATTTTCGTAAATATATAATAATGTATGCATTTTAATTAGACAATTATAATACAACTATAAAATAAAATAATTAAAAAACAAACTAATGAATTCTCCTAATTGTTAGTACATTTTACCTTTAACATGCGCACTATTTCCGTCACCTTGTGCTGTTTAGAAAACTATGCTTTGGTTTGTTTCGTTTGTGTGCATCCTACACTTCTTTAACCTCTTGCAGAGTGCAGGCTTACCTCTGTTTCCGGGCAGCTGCAGATAGCCCATCCTCATTTCTCTTGCCTTTAGTCTGTTCAGTATGCTTTTTAGCATTTTTCTGGCGTGCAAGCTCACGCTGGTTTCCTCCTGTCATGTCAATAAAAAGGGTAAAAACAACAACAACAACAAATCAGATGAAAAAGCTGCGCCTTGTAATGAGACACTTGACTTAAGTTGCTTCCAGCAAAAAAGAAGTAAAACACAAGCTGAATTTAAAAAAGAAAAAAAAAGGAAATCTGTGTGTCTACAAGTCGAATAGTTAAAAGAAAAACAGTATGCTATGATCTGCACGATGAAATATGAAGATGGTGCATCGCCCAAAAGCAGCCGACGTGGCAGAGAGGCGCTCCGGAGCATTTTCTTAACCAGAGCAACAACACAGAGGGCATCAAAAGAATTCGCTGCTATCATGGTTTTTTCCAAGTTCATGTGCAGGATTTAAAAAAAATATTACTAGTAAAAACACGGAAGCTGCGTTTAGACCAGAACACCCATATTTTGTTTCTGTATTGCGTCCACACATACAGGCCAGGGCTCAGAGTAACGCCCGGACAACAAGCGACCCAAAGCCAACACACGTACAACGGGACGTTATGTAACACATGTTAGCAAAAGTCTATGTCCTTCATTAAACCAAATGAAACAGCCAAATTAATTGCGTCCTTAAGTTATTGCCCAAAACGACAATCCTCTATAGAATCTATAAAATAGGATAATGTATGTTACATGAAATAGACGGAACCCAAGTCGATCAACGACAACCATGGGTGAAAAATAACAAACACGGAAAACAAGCATCCGACCAAATACATGAATCCCTCAGAGCGTAATAAATGTCGGTACTCACTAGTCATTTTAGTGATCGAGTCTTCTTCCCCCAAAAATCCAGACGAGCTCAGCCAAAGGGCCGCTGACTCCCTTCTCGACGCTCCCGTTGCTGTTTTTCAGTTTGGTCGCGAGCCAAATATGCGCGAGACTTCCGCAAGAGAACCAGAACATTCCGCTGAGCCACACGGGACTGCACATGCGTCAAGTCTGGTCGTCAACATGCCACGACGGTGAAGTTGCAAAGGGGTGACTTTTTTAAATTATTATTATTTTTTTTTAACTTTTTAGCATTTTGCAAGGACTTTACAAATCATGTAGTCCACGTGTTAAAAAAATACAAAGACCATCAATGAACCGTATACAAAATGTTCAAATTATGACGCTTTTTTATTTCTTTCAAATGTATGCTCGTTGTGAATATGACGCTACCAAAAAGGGTTGGGAAAGAGGCAGCAAAGGACTGCAAAATCGGTGTGTTAAAATTTAAATGGTAGAAAAACTGTTAAAAGAGTATGTACAGTACAAAGTATATGCAGTAAATACAGCACAGCAAAAGCCTTGAGACTGCTCTCAGTGGTTGATATTTTACTAGGAAAATAGGAAATTCAGTATACAAGCCAAAAAAATAATCATATACTGAGGGATAAAGTTAATCAGTTAAACCATTAGGTTATGGGAAAGAGCTATTAAAGCTAAGTTGAGAGGAGATTTAAGAATCTCTGTGCAGTACGGCTTCATTCCAAGAAGGAATGAAACTCCAGATGTGATGTTTGCTTTGAGGTGGTGGAGAAATATAGAGAAGGTACCAGGATGCCAAGAGATGACAGTAATCAGAATTTAGCATAAACAATATGAAAGCATGAGTCTGCCTTGTATCAATGGTTTAGTCAGTCAGCTGCCGCTCTGGTGGTATTACATGATGAATAAAAACCTAAACATTACAAAGATTCTTGCACACCACTCCAGATTTAGCACAGGGTGCTTACAAATATTGAATGACCGTTCCGCCAGATTAAGGGTCTAGAACCAGCCCTTCCACTTTACAGTAATATCACTTAGAGCTGATTGTGGATTATCTGAGAGAGTTGAAAATTCATGGCCTAACTTGGTGCAATGGTGTCATTCTATACACTTTACATCTTTAATTTCTCAAATATTTGTAAAGGAAGACTGCATGGCTGTGACCAAAAACACCAATATTCAGAGGTAGATGGAAAGATTTGGCTGAATGCTTTTGTCCAAACATGTGTGACTTTAGCTAGATTTCCTTTTTTTCTTTTTGGCCAAAACATTTGTTAGTATTGAATGCTGACCTCTGTCCTAGACAGTTGGTGACTTCTTGAAAAGCTTACTGCAAAGAAGCCAGTAGGTGGCAGACTATACTAAAGTAAATGATGGCACACAAATATTTTCATCATGGATACAAAGGCCACAAGTCATCTCCAACTATAAAGCAGCGCTGATCATAAATGTTTGTTATATTTTTGTTTATTTTTTATAGATTTTTACTGTTCTCACAATGAAATGATGATCCTAGTGACTCCTAATGACTCCTGATTGGCCTAATTGGTCTTTTGATCAACAGCAGGAGGCAGAAGATATATTATAAAACTTGCATTTCAACTCTTTGCACCCTGGATTTGCCTACAGTAGTATTTTTTTTAAGAATATGACTGGCACCATAATTTTCATAATTTTCAAGTCATCTAATACATACAGGAGGTAGGTTTAACATTTGTTGTGGTTCATGTCTCTAGCATCAGATTTGATTTATTTATTTTTTTTTTCAGATTTGATTTGATTCCAAGTGTTGAATAATTTTGCTACCTCGTACTCACTTTTATTTCCTATTACAGTATGTGACTCTTTTAATTTGGTAAAGTAAAATTGTAAACTTTCCTTTCAAAATGCGAGCCTAACCACTGAATGTGAAACCAGTGAGATGCTCCTTAATGGTATTGTGTAATGAAACATCACAGGTTGCAATCCAAATATGGCAATGGATGCTTACAAATATTGATTTAGTAGAATGAGAGATGGTTTTTCTGAGATGGTGAGTGACTCCTAAAAAGCTGACTGCAAAGATGCCAGTAGGTGGCAGACTATACTAAGGTAAATTTGGAAAGAAGTCACACAAACAATACATTCGGAGATTTACATACTTTATACGATGCATTTAAACTATAAAAATATCAAAGCTAATTATTCCATATCCAAAATGCTTCAATCAAATTATAATACAAAAACATATCATAAGATCAGGTAAAACTCTTGAAACAAAAAGCTACAGTAACTTCTCTGAAATCATCTAAAATATGACATTTTTCTGTTAAGGCGAATAGCAAAACGGGGGCTTGTTAAGTGGAAAACCATGTTTCTTAGCAGTGTTTATATTCTGACTTTACTCGCTGTCTGGTTGCTAAATACACTAAATGACTGAGTCATGTCTGCCCAAAGCTGAACTTGTACACAGACACCACCGCTATGAATAGACAAAGACATAATTTGCATTGTCTAATACCCTTATATATTTACTTCTTATTTCATGTTGATATAAAAATATGAAACAAACTGAACAACACACTGAAACCGAGTCCAGTGTCAGATATAGTGTGTGTGTGCATTTTTTAAAAATAGAAATCCCAAATTGTGTTTATAGTGGTGGAAATGAGTTGGAGGAGGAAAATGAAGACAGGGTTGGGTTTCTTTCTCAAAGGCAAATACTGTATTTTAGGGACATAATTACTGTTTGAATACAATGAACTATCAAACTGCTGCTGCAATTGTCTAGCCAACAGTCTATTTGGGTGAAGAATAAGGTCTTCTTAGACTGTAATTATATTCTGTAAGTTTGTTCTGGTCTGCAGCTCTCTCTGCATGTTATTTCCTCACACCGGGCTAAAAACTTACTCTAAGTGATCAAATACCCTTTTTTTCTCATTAAATCCTACAGGTCAAAATTATGTGTTTACCACAAAAATAATGAACAGTCCCTTGGAAATGTCCTTGTGACAGGTAGTCATACATCACTGGCTAGAGTGCAATTTATGCACCTTTAGCAGCAAAGAGAATGCTTGTTTTTGTATTGATTTTTACTGTAGGCTGTTGCTGCAGCATATTTTATTTGAGCTTAACCTGGCAAATAACTCTAAGCTCAAAGTCAGCCAGCAGCTGAGTGTTGGCAGCACAAGGATTCTCAGATGGAGTTACATTAAAAAAATACCTATTTAAAGAAACATATTAAGGAGTAGTTGCTTTAATGAAACATTTTTGGATGTAATTTCTTTTTCCAAATAGCTGAAAGTTATTTCAGTTTGAAGAAGAAAGCCCAGTGTGAATAAATGCTGTAATAAAACTTTATTGTCTCTAAGAAAGAAACTTTAGCCATGTTGACCAACCCAACGCTAAAAGAGAGATTTACCATGCTTGCATTGAAAGCTACTGCAGTTTTGCTAACAGTTAATTTCTGAGCTTCTTTCTGGTGTGTGCAGATTTTAAAATTTTTATGTGTTTGTTTTCTTGAAGCGACTCAGTTACACACTCTTATTTACTTAACTAGCTAAAAGTTACTTTCAATCACTGCCTCATCTTGTGGTCCATACTGGTATTACAGCTCTTCAGCGCAGCACGTTACAAACCAGTAACAGTTGTTTCTTCATGTTATGCTGGTAGCTTTAGTTATTTCCTTTTACCTGTTAATGTTTTGTGATATTAAAGAAAATACATCTGAGGCTGGTGTGAATATCACTTGTAGTGCAAGTATTTGATCTTAAACCAAGTATTGGCCAAACATGGCAATAATGCTGCAGTTTATTTAGTTCTTTCCACAATCATAATGATTCATTCACTGCAGATCATAAACAGAACAGAACTTGAATAGATTTATCATTTGATCTGCTTCATTTCTCCAGCAGCAGATTTGTTAGGCTTCATCTGATTCTTAGCACAAATTTAATAACTTGTTGCTTCCATTTATTGTGATTTAAATTTGGTTGTTAAAGTTGGTAAAGTAAAAATGGAACCATTAAAAAAGCCAGTTTTCACCCAAGCCTGGTGATGGGGACAAATTCAGTTTTTTATTTCAAAAGCTACCCATGTGCCTTGAAGTATTACGTGTGATCCACATACTATATTTAGGAATGTTCATGCTCATATACTTGAATTCGTTTTATTAACATATTCAAAGAGAGTGAAGAGATCATTACCAGGCATCTATTTCTCCTTGGAATCGTACTTACATTATCATGCTGTTCGGCTTCAGTCCCTTCATGAAGGGGTTAGAATTGTCTTAACTTTCTTGTTTATACACCAGAAATGCAATCATCTTTGACCAAAATCATTCATATATCACTTGATAAATGCCCTAGATGGGGTGATTCAATTTTAGGAGATAGTTTTTTAGCAACTGCAAGCAGAGGATCTAGTGGGTAAACAGCCATGGCTTCATCATGCCACTTGCGTGCTGGAGTGTGAAGACTTTAACAGCCTGTAGAACAGCATGTCAAACACTGTGGTCAGTTTATTGGGCTTCTGGTGACGCAGGGCAGCCCAGGATGTCTGCCTATGACTTGTTTTCCCCACAGCTGCTTGCAGTGACAGCATCGAGCTTAAAGCAAACTATTTTTGTCTCCGAGTGCAATTATCACCACCTGGTAATTTTGTCAGTGTTGACTGCTTCTGCTTTACAAAGCCTCTAATTGTTAATGCCGTCCTTGTGAAACTGGTGCTCCTCACGCCGTGTCTCCAATTTAATCAAAGGGAGATGATAGGGGGAGGGGAAGCCAGTTTTCCATTAATTTCATACTATATTTAACCAGAAAATTTAACATTAGCAGTAAGAGTCCTTTTCCTGTCATTACATAGAAATGTGCTGTGGCAGAAATCTCTTTTAATTCAGAAGTTTAATGTGTGCATATAACAAATTGTTGTGCAGATTCGGCTATGTGATGCAAAAAAGCAAAACTGGCACCTGGATTTAAGCCTTAAGAAACAATATTAAATGGTTGTACAACAGATTGGGTTTTTTAGACCAACAGGTGACAGATGATTCATGAAATCATGGAGTGTGTATAATGTGACGTGAGGACAAGACAGCCTCCACTGAATCCGCCTCCAAATTTGTCCTCATACATATAGGCTACACTGTTTGGACCAATCTCTGTTCACGCTGATCATGAAGTGCTGGAATCACTGATGTGTGGCAGTATAGACTAAGTGTGACAAGCTGGACGTATGGTGCATTCCTCTCTGTCTCATTTCACCGCTGTCATCCATCACGCTGCCAGAGTCCTGCCCGCTGTCGTCGATGATTGATGGGACTTGCTGATCCCATCTTCTGCATTCCCTTAATGTCCCTCATGCCCTGATTGTTGGCAGCTAATTTTGACAGGAGGCTATAAGATTATGTTGCACACTCTATACTGAAAGTACTCTACGTGTATTCTTGCACTGTTATGAAAAACACATTTTCTATGTAAGTACGTGACGTTTATTTATAAAGCACTTTTCACAGGCATGTAATCACAAAGCACTGTACAATCAAAATAATAGAAAATAAGACAAATTACAATAAAATGGAGTAAAAAATTCAATTACAGTTTATAGCTGTTATAACAAAATAAATAAAAAAAGAATAAAAGAAAATTTTTTAAAAATCAGAATCAGAATACTTTATTGATCCCTATGGGAAATTATTTGAAAAAATAATTTAAAAAAGTAACTATTATTAGGAAGCCACATTAAATGAGTTTTTAATAGCTGTTTATAGGAGTCAACAGATCCAGCTAAATGATGTTGGACACCATTCCATAGCCTTGCTGCCACAAACTGTAAGGCTTGATCATCAGAAAAAGAAGAAATGTCATTAAAAGATTTAATAATGCCAGCCAAAGGAATAAAAATAATGGATCTGGGGTTGATCCTTATAGAACCTCACAGGTTAGAGATGCAGCAGTAGAAATGGGGTTGCTTAGCCCAACAGAGAAAGGCAGATAAATAGAAGAAAAATCAGTCTAATGCTAAGCTGGCAGCTTGGTGGCACGGTGGTTAGCACTGTTGCCGCACAGCAAGAAGGTCCTGAGTTCAGTTCTACCATCAGGCCGGGGTCTTTCTGTGTGGAGTTCTCCCCGTGTTTGTGTGGGTTCCCTCCGGGTACTCCGGCTTCCTCCCACCGTCCAAAGACATGCAGTTTGTGCGGATAGGTTAATTGGATAATCCAAATTGCCACTAGGTGTGAATGTGAGTGTGAATGCTTGTCTCTCCCTGTGTGTTGGCCCTGAGACAGACTGGCGACCTGTCCAGGGTGTACCCCGCCTCTCGCCCTATGACAGCTGGGATAGGCTCCAGCGCCCCCCGCGACCCTGAGAAGGATAAGCGGAAGCGAATGGATGGATGCTGAGCTGGAGATACAACTTTAAAAACTTAAGCCTATTAAGTAACATACTATTCAACAGCATGAACGGCTGCATTGAGTACAGAACAATTCCCTGAATCAGATATCATTATAGATCCTTATAAGAGTGATTTGAGTGGAGTGCTGATTTGGAAAACCACATTGAAAAGAGTCAGAAATCTGTAATTTGCATAATAAGGATCTAAATTGACTTTCTGCAAGTTTTTCCAAGAATTTCCTAATAAAATTTGCTGATAGTTGCCAGCAGGGTTGGTGGTTTTGTAAGTAATGGAATTATTTTTAAAAAAAAATCATTTTGTCCTCCACTACCATCCTTCAAATTGATTCAAAGAGAATGGATCAATACACAAAGAGAGAGAGAGAGAAATTGCACTGCTTAGGGTTTTGGTGGTGAAATTGCAGGTCATCATAGACACACCACGCACAGTTTCAAATCCTGATGACAGCCACCAGTGATCTGAAATAGAGGACAACCTTATTTACACTGTTTGAGCTGGAACTGAATAGTTGTTGTGTATAGAGACAAAGGGGGTGAGTATCCATAGGTTTCCAACACTGAAACCTAGGATCACGACTGAATTTATGCCAGTAAAACAAGGTCAAACTTTGCTTTGTATTCAGTGTGAATCCTCCGTTCCTTCAGAATATCTGCAACAAATGAGTGTTTGTACAAAAATAGATCAGCAGTCTGTAGCAAAACTATCTGAGCTAAATGCTAAAGTTAGCATGCAAGCATGTTCACAATGAAAATCCCAAAATGCTGTCTCAGAATTTCACCAGTTTTGCCATCATTACTCAAAAAAGTAATCTATTACATATCTCTTTAAGTAAAAGATTATTGTTTCCTGTAGAACGTTATTTACACAATTGTTAGTTAGCAACATAAAAGTCACTAAATACATGATCCACTGGGACCATTTTTACACACATTGTCTAAAGTTCCCACCACAAAATGATCTTCTTTGTTTTTAACTTTCACTTAATATCTACAGCTGAGTCTCTCAAACATTTTCTGGCATAACCTTTGTTAGAGCCAAAAAACAGCTAACCCTCCTCACCCCAAAACATTTTAAAATAATTTTTAAGGTCAACACACATGCAAGCTTTTATTTTCCCTAAATAATCATAAACCATACCGCATGCATGCATGCACACTCTCACTCAGTGGGTTTATTTCACACCAAAATAGTGTCCCTTACAGTTTAAGAACCACTAAGACACATAGGGAAGGAAAAATTATGATCAAAACAAGCAAAATAAGCCGTTTACTCTTGACATTTTAACAATGAATGGTATTAATTCAAAGATACAGAGATAAAGTTCGCTTTATTTAGTTGTAGTGAAACTGTGAGAACTGTAACAAGAACCAGAAATTAAGAATATTCACCTTTTGGGGTGTGTTTGTTGCAGTGGTAAGGCATAACTTTTACTCTGAAGGCGAACGTTCTCCATTTCCAGTATGCATCACACTATTGAGAGACCTCTATCACCCTCCATTTTATTAACCTGTGCCTTTTCCCTCCTTTGAACCAAACAGAGAACTTTCTACAGTATAAATGCAGGTTTTACTGTGGAAAATACCATTTAAAAGTGGAAATATTTTACATGGTTGGGAAAAGATAGTGCACCCTGGCATGTGATGTGGAATTTCTGCCAAAATGAGATCAATTCTTAACAAGAAAAAAAGGAAGTCTTTGGTATGTATGCACTGCTTGAAGTAAAACAGTTATTCAGGGACATAAATCTTTCCTTTTCCTTTTCTCAATATTTTCTGGGACATAATGGAAACAGCACGCGAATCAATATTCTTTCAAAAATAAAACTTCTGTGAGACAGATCCAGTAACCGGCTTTGACATCCACCTGTTTCTTGTCAGTGGAGGGAGGGTTTTGCTGTTGTAGCGTGACAAAAGGAACCCCTCCTACTTCTCACTCCAATTTCACCTGATTTGGAAGCCATTGTTTAACCCTGACATGCCTGACGGGAAACTAGTGCACATGATCAAAAGTTGGGGATAAATGAGGATGTGTTGAGTGTAACAATAATCTGCCCTGGAGTGCAGATGCTGTGCCATGGAAACACAGTTTGGCCGGGTGGAGGTTAGACTGAGCTGAATTTCTCTTACAGGAGTTTGGGTGTAACCAGGTATTAACGTTGCATGTAAGGAGGCACAGTGTCAGTTTTATGACTGTGGGGCAAATTAGGTTGATGATGCATTCAAAAATGCGTCCATGAAAGTGGAAAGTGTTAGGTATTTTAGTACCATGGTAGCATTTACTGGATATTGTTTTATAGTGACATTATGCAGGAAAACTCTGTCATTCAATAAGGCCCCTTTGTTTTAGTTATTTTTCTCTTTGACCCAAGAATTGATGTGTGAGAATCACAGGCTGGTACAAGGTTGAAATACCACAGAGATCACTCCCTCAGCTACATTAGTTTCTTAATCTTTTAGGAGACGCCTGTTGAGGCCAAATGGTTTGTTTCAGATTTCACTAATGTAAGAACTCTTTGTTTTGTGCCTTGAAAATATGTCGCTGAGATAATCACAATTGTAGCTGAACTGATACACTACACAAAGGATGCTTCTTCACCCAAGGGCAGGAAGACGCTGCCTTATCTTGGTCTGTACTGGTTTAAACTGATAATCTGCTGTCTCATGAATTTTACCCTCTATATAAACTGTTGTACTTGTGAATAAAGTTGAGTCAATTTGGGAAGACAACCTGAAGCAGTCTCTGTTTTCTTGTTCTCCCAAGCTGCTCCCGAGCTCGTACTAACACGCTGAATGGCATGCTTGAATGTTGCTTGAGAATATATTTGACTGTGTTACAGACTAAGGGACATTCTCTGCTGATAGGTGAAGGTACATTCTCTGCTGATAGACGTCCACGCCTCGAAGGAAGTCGATCCACGGATTAGGCCTTGGAAACCGTTTCCTTCAGAAAGTTATGTGTGTAAGCTACTAACAGTGCTCTAATTATATTGAAATAATTACCAGCCAAGAGCAGCACAAATTAGTCGCTCAAAAATGACCACACCTAAGTGAGGGAGTGAGTGCTAACAAAAATAATGCAGCGCAATGAAAGGTTTTATACGTGTTTCTCGCTGAAAACATCGTGGCAATTATGATAAACAAGAGAAGGCTGAAGGAGAATCAGTATGACTTTCAATACAAATGAACTCATCTGTTACAAATTGCTGGGGGCTGTGTGGGGGGTCCTAAGGATTTAGACTCAGATGGAGCACAGGATTTATTCAGATGCGAGCCGCAGTATAACAAACATTTCCACCATTAAACCTGAAATCTGTATGTAACAGCTGACGATGTGCAGAAGAACACCAAACATTATTTGCCATGAGATCCTAAGCCATCGATGTGTTAGGGAACGTACTGTTACTGTGCCACGTGCCTAAATGCGTGCATGCATTGCCATTGTTTTTCTGCAGGCTATGTGAAGCTGCAGGTGTTATTATTTTGACAGACATTTCATGTATGTATGGCTCCAATAAAGAGAAGTTAACAAAAGAAAATAAATGAAAATCTCTCTGTGTGTGCACTGCTGAGCAAAGATACTGTAGTTATTTACACATCTGTCTAGAGATGTAACAAAAAATCGGAAACACGATTCAATTTGGATCAGTTCTGCTCAGTTTAAAGAAAATACTGGTATTATTACTAAAGAGTATTATTGTAGGGTCTTTGAAGTGATTCTTATTGGGATTTCACAGTATATAAATTGAAAATTGTATAGGTCAGCTGCAACATATATTTCAGGTTTACATGGTGGAGTAGTTTGTAATAAAGGAGCTCCCCTGTAGATGAATCCTCTGCTACACCTAAGCTGTCAGGTATATCTAGATCTCTGACTTATGTGTGAAGTGGTAGAATTCAAAATTCACCAGAAAATAAGTGAAGGAGCATCAGAGGGCATCAAAGTTAGAGACCCAACAAACCCACATAAATAAATGAAAAAGAGAGAAGACAAATCCAGAAAGGACACAGGTGTAAGCATCATGATGGTGTTGAAGATGATAAGACAGAGGATTTAATGATCTTAAATTTCAGTCTGACATTTGGTCACTTTTACTCAGTTATAGCTGAATAGTGTAAGCTTGTCACTTACATTATGCAATACTCTTGGAAGTAAATAATACCTGCATGTGCACATGGGCACGTGATTGTTTTGCTACTTCAACAAATACCACTACACCTCTGGATCCGCTGTTGGTGTGATTGTGTGGGGGATATTTTCTTGGCACACTATACCCCTAAACACCGCTATGCAATGTTTATAAGCCCCAGCCAAAATGTCCACGTCCATGTCTTTACGAATACTGTGTACACACTGGGACAAGTTGCAGTTACAATTTTGGACCGAGAACAACAGAATGGTTTAAGAGAGGAATAAAGGAAGCTGCGTCTACCTGGAATGAGCACCACTGAACAGAAGTGCTAGCCTACAACACCATCAGCCTCCTAAAATGCAGTTTTGAGACCCCTTCCCAGCCACTTCACTGCTCACTCATGTGACCCTAACGCCTCACCTGACAATACGGTGGGTCTATGACTCATGATGACGTCTGAGATGACAAACACAGTAGAGGTAAAACACCTGGGACTCCCCATCAGCTGTTAGAAGTGAAAAAGCTTTTTGTTTGAGACGTGAAACAATCATGAATATGAAAAGAACTTTAGTTACCTTTAACCTGAAAGCTTAAGACTGTGAGGGGAAATGGGTGCTGAGAAACACTACTCACATGATAACACCTCACAACGTGTGGACTTTATGAGAATAACAACCAAGCAGCCGATGTAATTTCATCTGCTGTTTCACAAAATTGCTCCCATCATGCCACTTTTAGATTTCACTGAGCTATGTTGCAGTGTGAGGAGCAAAACATTACAACCTGTCCTCTGATACAGCTTAATTAAATGTTCTTTTACTTGCCTCGGAACAAAAGCCATCATCCGAGGAGAAAATGATGGCTTTACTTTTCTAAATTTACATCAGATGTACACTTAGTCCTGCTTTGTTTGTAACCTGGTTTTACCACACCATATAAACATCATGCGTTAAATCAGCTGGAACGGCTGTTCTTTACTTTAGTCTTTGCAACATTAAAGCAGTCGACTAAGAAGAAACATGAATCTGTGAGGTGGTTTTAGATTTTCATTGAACGTTTTTTCAACATGCCGAGCAAAAGGACCGGTCTCATTACAATAATGAAATGAAAATGTGACATTGTCCAGATGATGTGTTTGGCAATGGTTGCCAAGGTAACTACCATTTCTCAGCTAATGCATGATGTCCAGAGTTTAGAGATGACTACATAACGGTGGATGGTGCGCTGGATCATACCAAATGCCTCTGACAGGCTTACATGGTTCAATTTCAAATTGAGTTTGGAAAGGGATAATTGCACCAGAGCAGACACACAACCCCACTCATAGTTGTCAAAATATGGATCACAATCTCTTATTTTTGCAAACATGTTGCTTTTTTTTCCCCATCTGTCTTTGTGAATAAGCTCGTCTCTGTCTCCTGACTGACGGCTCTTCACTCTGCATGTAAAGTGCAGAAAATTATTCCATCTCTGTGGCAGGTAGTGCAGAATCACTGACAACACTCTGTATGCACAGCATGTTTCAGACTCCAGTGAACTCAACGGGGTGTCTCTCACAAAAAAAGGGAGCTTTAAAGGGTTTTTGTACATATTTTAAAACATAAACTAGATTAATAAGATGGCACAGAATGCAACTTAAAGTCATAACAGTTTGATTTTATATGTTTGATATTTTTGTACCACAGGAGTAGCAGACTTAAATTCTCTATGGGCCACTCAAGAAGAGCCAGTCATATACACTCACTGGCCATTTGATTAGGTATCACTTATTAGTACTTTGCCTTCAAGGTGTCAGGGTTTTGAGTTCATTGTGTTTTTTGTGACTTTTCTATTATAAAGATGGTTTTAGTTCCAGTTCTACAGTTAGACTCAGGTTATTTCTATGTTTCTGAGTTTCTTGCATCCCCAGTTTGTGGTTTCTTGTCTGTTAGGTTTCTCTTGTGTCTCTGTCTCATCCCTGTGTTGAGTGTAAAAGTCTGTCGTGTCACCCGTGTTTATGCCTCTCACCCCTCCGTGTATCTTAGTTATATCGCTGTGTTTCGTCTTCCATACCTGTTTCCCCGTTCCTCTCCTTGTGTCTCATCTGCCTCCCTGCTTGTTTATCCCCATTGCTGTGTCAAGTTGTGTGTCTTAAGTCGGCGTCTCAGTGTTTCCTGTTTTATTGTGACAGTCTCTCATCCTGTGTTCGCTGTGTTAAGTTTTGCTTCCCCCTGTGTCATCCTCCAGCTGTGTTCCCACAAGTTTCCACTTCCCTCGTTATCCCTTAGTGTATTTATTGTCTCGGCCTTCCTCTTGTCCTTTGTCGGTGCGTTTGCAAATCACCCGTTAATCCTCCCTCGTGTCTCCATGTTCCCTCGTTATTTCCAAGTGTTTCAGATTTCAGGTGGTAGGTGTCATTTCCGTTTTAGTCATTTTGGTTTTTCAGTTTTTGTTCATGTTTGCTACCAGCCATAATAAACAACTTACTTTTGGTTAAGTCTTAGTCCAGCTTCCTCTTTCTGCGTTTGGGTCCTCACACAAAAAATCACACAGTCACACATAGATCGTGACACAAAGCTGCCGTAATAGCACAGATTTAACAAAGTATGGAAACGTTCCTCAGAAAATTTTGCTCCATATTGACATGGCAGCAGTTACTGCAGATTTGTTGGCTCCACATCCATGATGTGGATCTGCTGTTCCACCACATCCCAAAGATGCTCTATTGGATTGAGATCTGGTGACTGTGGAGGCTATTTGAGTACGGTGCGCTTATTATCGTATTCAAGACACCAGTTTGACATGATTCGAGCTTTGTAACATGGTGGGTTATCCTTTTGGGAGAAACCATCAGATGATGGTCATAACGAGATGGAAATGGTCAGAAACTACACTCAGGAAGGCTGTGATTCTCTTCCACAGTGTGTCCTCGGTGCTATCTTCCTCCCCTCACCCCCAACTGGCCACTGCAGATAGTTGCCCTTCTCTGAACCAGCGTCTGCCATAGGTGTCTTGCTCCTAAAAAGGAGTTTTTCCGTCCCACTGTCACTGTGCTCATCTTTGTCTAATTGTTGTTGTTTTTTCTCTAATATTGTCCTCCACCTTACAGTATAAAGTGCCTTGAGGTTTGTTGTTGTTGTGATTTGGCACTAGAAATTGAATTTGTATTTAAACGAAGGACAGCTGGTGCAAAGGGGCCTAAATTGTACCAAGAAAATATGACCCCACACAAATACACTGCCATCTTGAACCATTGACACAAGGGACAATGGAGTCATGCTTTCTTGCTGTTTATGTGAAATTCTGCCTCCATCTGCTTGTTGCAGCAGATATTAAGAATCATCAGAGCAGGAAATTTTTCTTCCAAACCAAATTGTACCCAATCAGGTTAAGAGATGCTCTTCTGCATACCTTGGCCATTATTTGAATTACTCTTGCATTTCTATCAGCTGGAAGCAGTCTTGCCATTCTCCCCTCCCAGAGAACTACAGCTCACTCGATATTTTTTCCTTTTCGGACCATTCTGTGTTCAATTTGAACTTCAAGAGGTTGACTTCCTGCATCTTCTAAATCGATTTTCTTGACCACTTATTTCACTTCAGGTCAAAACAGGAACCATTCCAACTGTCAAAGGGTGGAATTAGCCCTCAATCACTCAACAAAGTTGCTTAGCAGTTATTAGTTATTCAAAATAATAGATAAAAATAAAGCATTCTGATTACAGTTCTACAGGAGGACAACCATTCAGCCCACTCACAACAGCCTGTTTAACATTAGCCTGTTAACCTTCCTGCAATAAAGACACCAAGTCAGTGTCATTGCTGATTAAAATCTCCTGCTATTAGTTTGCTAGCTGCCACTGGCTTTACCGTCTGTGCTATCATCCGCACTATCATCCACCATGTACTGATGTAATCTGCTGACTAGAGCAGGGCGATATGACCAAAAATATTTATCACGATATACATTTGAAAATTTGCGATAACGATATAACTGACGATATAATTGACGATATAATTGACACTAGACAAAATACTTTACAACTCCACAACTTTATTAGTGCAAAAAACCCCCAAAAAACATCAATGTATTTTCACTTAAACAAGCAGCTGTTTTTTATGTGCATTAAGTTATATAAAAATTTAACAGTGCAAATGCAAATTCCTTGTTGACAGTTTAACCAAAAGGCATTTCCGGTACAAAGCTAAACCAGTTCCACACCACTGAAGTTGCAGCATTTTTACAAACCAATTCGGGTTCATTCGTTTCATTTAACGATCCGCTTTCGCCCTTCTCATTCTCCGTCGCCGCCATGCTTTTTCTGCCATGTGCCTATGAAAACAAAAGCACTGTGCATGCGCGTTTTACCCATATTCTATCTCGATATTTTATTTTCTTATCGTTGCCCAACATTATACCGTGAACGGTATGAAACGGCCCAGCCCTACTGCTGACCATTATGAGTTAAAAATCCAGCTCTTCTTAGCGCAATTCAAATAGCCGTACTTATCTGAGTGAGCACACTTATGCATTTGAAATATTAAGATTAATGTTCGAAATGTGATATGAAACAGCATTATTACGCTGCACTGATGAGTGAGTTGTTAACAAAGGAGAAAATAAGTTAGGAAAAACATTTAAACTAATTAATTCTTCACCTGTTTATATAATTATTACAGGTACATTGGAATAGTTAACAACTAACCAATTTCTCTGGTTAAAGTGCACTAAGTGTAGATATAATTATTCAGACATGTACTAAATTGTACTAAGATTTTATGAAAAAAATACACAAATATGTGTGTGTGTGCTCGGCACACTACCCACGTTCCCAAAAGATTGTCACTAAAAGTAGCATCCCACATGTGGGAGTTTCCTCCATAGCAACTCGCCTTTCACAGGCCTCAATTAGCTGAGTGGCAGGACACATGGGAATCCCTTGCCCATCTCGAGACAGGGCCCCAGGGACCAGAGCAGAGGTGAGAGAGCACAGAAGCATGTTTCTGTACAGTGAAGCCCATTATTGTTGCCGTGAGGAGTAACAAATATCCACAGTGCCTTTTCCCTGAGAGGACACGTGGAGACAAATATTATGAAGGATGGAATTAGATGCATCGTGTTCCTTTAGTCTTACCGCAGCTCCCAGAGCTCTTCAGCTATAAAAGCCTATGTTATGCAGATGATGATGAATACTTAACACAATGTGTGTTGTGTGGGAGTTCATTATTGTATACCTTCATCTTCGAGCGACGCAGTTTGAGTACTGCAAAACAGATGTTAGACCTCACAGAGGATATGAAAGAAAGTACACTTTTGTGTCAAATGCTGAATATAACAAAAGTTAGAATTTTTATGCTTATGCTTATTCCATTTCCTAATATATTTTTGCGATTCCTGCTCTCTGCTCACTACGTCCACTTCCTCTCTTTGTTTAGTTTTCCATCAGACCTGCGTCTAATTGCCCAATACTCACCTTCATCCACTCACTCTCCAGCCTACCCTTATTTTGCCTTCATGCCTTCCATTTTTTATCACCTGTCCGACCGCCTCCTCATGCATAACCCTAGTAAAAAATTTGTATTTTAGTCTCTCTGGCCCGTTCCACTGTGAATACTATTACCCTCTTCATACAGAGTCTAATCCATTCAGGCTCTTTAGCTGCAAAGTGCTTTTTATTTTTTTATTTTTTAAGGAGATCCTTTTCTTTTTACTAACAATTAAAAGAAACCATCACCTGAAAACACTTTTCAAGTCTGCCTGATCGGAGCATATTTGGTCCATCGGCCATCTGAACAGAGCCTCTGGTCCACATTCACATGTCAAAGGGTTAGGGTCATCAGTCTGTGAGGGTGAACAAACACTTGACCCCAAGTGTAAGTCCAGTTAGCTTGACTTGTGTGTTTGCTGAATACCATGGTTTGGCTTGCTTGAACAGATTTGCCAGAGCCAAAGAAACACCTCAAATGACTGAACCACAAAGTAAAGGTAGGCATTTTGAATGAACACTAGTGGTGGAAGAGTAGTGCAGGGGTTAGCAGTGGCTCTTCACAGCAAGAAGGTCATGGCTTTGAATCCAGAGACAAGCTGAGGATTTTCTGTCTGCACGTTGTCCCTGTGGTTCTTTATAGGTACTTCGACTTCCTCCCACAATCCAAAGACATGCTTGTTTATTATTCTAAATTGGTTGCACGTGTGAATGAGTGTGTAAATAATCCTTTATCCCTCGGTTTTAACCCTGGGACACATCGGAAACCTGTTGAGCGTGTATTCCACCTTGTATCCTGTGACAGCTGGGAAAGCCTCCATTTAAATAAGTCAAAAAGTCCTTGATTTTGCATGTTTCTCCTGTTTTTTTTACCATATAATCTCACACTCTTTATCCAGCTGGCATCTGCTAGTTCTCGGTGGTTCCTTGTTTATTCTTGTTTTTCTCTTTGTTTTGTTTTGTTTTTTTTTTTTGGGGGGGGGGGGGGGGGGGAATGTAGAATTTGGACCCAAAAAAAAGTTTTATAAGTGGTTATGTTTTTTTGCTTTTTATTTTTAAATCTCACCAATTCCTACCACAAAGTAAATATAATCATGAAGTTCATTGTGCTCTTTTAGAGTTTTTCTTCAAAAACAAACCATGTTAATAAAGTGTCATCTCTGTAATGAAAATCAAAGAGAGGAGCAGTGGAGTAAAATAAAGAAGAGATCAAAAAGACAAACTGAGGCATGTCCAGAAGCTTAATCACAGTGTGAGCGCAGGCCAGCAGGCGAGTGGCGAGAGGGAACAAGAGAATCAGCCCAAAGTGTAAATACACACAAAACCTTTTATAACTACCAAATAGAACTTCAACATGTAATAAATCAAAAACAGTACAACAGGCTTCTTCTAGAAAGCCATCATCAGCTGGAATATTTGTGCATTAATGATACTTTTGTCATGATCCTGGGCCATGTTGGCCCAGCAGTCTTAGTATTCATGTCTTTTTGTATTTTGTTCCTTATTTGATTTCCCCTTGTGACTTTTATCCCCTGTGTGCCCCTCTATGTATCTGTGAGCCCTCGTCTCCCCTCGTGTTTCATTCCATGTTTCCCCAGCCCACTATGCCCGTGCTCTCTCTCTCCTCCTGTCTGCACCTCTGTGTACTTCCTGTTTTACTTTGACAGTCTCTCGTCAGTATGCGTCATGTTGTGTTCACTCCTGCCCTGTCTCGTTACGATTATCTGTGTTACCTGTGTTCCCCGTGTGCTCCCACTTCCCTCGTTAACCCTCTGTGTATTTGTCATGTCGTCAATGTCTCCTCCCCGAACCTGTGTGGCTTTCTGTGTTCCCTCGGTCTTCTGTTAGTATTCCCAGTTTAGTTCTGTTTCGTTTTAAAGGCCTGCAATAAAGCAGTGATTTTGAGTTCAGTTCCTGTCTCTGTGAGTTTTGCGTTTGGGTCCTCATCTGCCTCCACACAGCCAGTTCACGACAACTGTTTGTTCTTACACTTGGAACAATTTGACTGAACTCTTCACAACAAGGGGGCAGCATCTTACCAGTAGCTGTGCTGGGATATTTTAGGATGTGTGCTGATTTTTGATATGTCTTTTAAACTACCACTGTTTATTCAGGATGATTTTCCTTTTGCCAGGACAGTATTATGCAATAATAATGACTTGTGGGGTTAAACAAAGGTTATGCTGATTTGCTGGGAAATACTCGTATTATATTCAAGTACAGCCCTATTCCAACTCCATCTAATGTCTCTCCAACACAATACACAGACATACTGGTTAAAAGACACAGGCAGTAATTCTTTATTTATGTTCTGTTGGTAGTTTAAACAGTTAAGTATCTTTAATATGAACAAACATGATGTTTTCTCCAGTTTAAGCTGTAAAAATGCCAATGGAGTACTCAGGTGGAAATCAAGGCAATCCTGACTGCTTGTTATTGTCCTGCTCACTGACTATGACTACTTTAACTGTCAGTCAGTCATCACAACAGAGCAGGTGTCCAGTCTGTTTGGTAGCATATCGATCAGATCAGAATATTTACAGTATAGATAAATAACATACAAAATCAAAAGGGTCTAAAAAGTATTTTTGTAGTATTATGCTTTTTTTTAATGCTTTTTTTCTATTGAAACCCCTTTCTCATGTTAGATCTTTTGCCCTATATTCTCTCTATTCCTTTTTGCACGCAGCTGGTGCATAACCAGAATAACATGACGTCTGTGGCCTAACTGAGTCATCAGGACCCCTATGAGCTTCCGGGAAAACCATAGCTTAGTGAATGACTGTGCTTTCTATTTCCCCACATAAATCTCAGGATGAGACAGCTCCAATCATCCGGCTGAATAACAGGAACACAATGAACAGTGTTAAACTCCAAGATAAGACACGGTGCAGCTCGTTTTATGTCTCCAGTCCTTTGACTTTCAAGTGTGATTACCTGGATATAATATATAATACAGCTCTTGACAAGGCGATGACTTTAATCAAGCTTCAAAGGCAAGGCATCATGCTGTGGCACACACACGCACACAAAGAGAATAGGCTGATTGTTTTTCTCTTAAAACATGAAAAATGTGCCAGTCAGAAGGCTTTGCTTAGATGCTTCACATGTTGATTGTCTATGTTTGGGAGTCATTGTGAGCTGGTGCCCGTGTAGTGTTCTAATAAGTGTGTGTGCCCATCTCTACTTTGATCAAATCAAAGTGAAAGTTATGAATGTAGTGTTGTTTTTAATTCCCTATTGTGAAACTTTAAATTAACATTTCATAGTTTACAAACATTTGTAGCCCTTTTAATCTACAGGGGTACCATGTGTGCTTCTGTGGACTCAGTGAAGCCACACAGCAGTTTGTGAAATAGTCACAACCTTTAATCAGTTGACTTGTGTTTCTGAATATGATTTTCTTTTTCATGTCCTGAACAAGGTTTTAAATTTCTTCAGACCTGTTTTTACTGATTTCATGTTCACATAATGAAATTAATATTTTCCCTGATTAAAGGGGGGGGGGGGGGGGTCCATATTTGGTGGCTGGAGGGATTGGAGTGACTCATTACAGTTTGAGTCATAAATGTCACAGATTTCGAGACAGAATCTCCCATTTCACCGCATCCCGAAGGTGCTGTGTTGGATTAAAATCTGGGGACTGTGGAGGTCATTTTAGTGCAGTAAACACATTGTCGTGTTTAAGGAACCAATTTGAAATGATTTAAGCTTTGCAACATGGTGATGATGTGTACACTGTGGTCAGGGACATGGTCTGCAATCAATCCCAATGTTCAGCTGATACTAAAGTGAGTCGAGAAAATATATCCCACAATATCATACCACCATCAGCCTGAACCCATCCATGTTTTAATGTTTATGCCATGTCTGTCCCTGTCATCTGATGTTGAAACAGAAATCAAGATTCATCAGACTACCCAATGTTTTTCCAGTCTTCTGTTCTCAAATTTTTGTGAGCATGCACAAACTGTAGCCTCAGTTTCCTGTTTTTTCCTGGCAGTGGTGAACCCAGTGTGGTCTTCTGATGCTGAAGCTCATTGTGGTGCTGAAGTTATTGTTATCTTACTATAAGGTTAAAGCACTCTTGCCATTCTCCTCTGAATTCTAGCATCATCGAAGCATTTTTTTTACAAAGATCTGTCACTCACTGAGCATTTTCTCTTTTTCAGATCATGCTCTTTAAATCCTTGATGTGGTTGTAAGAGAAAATCCAGTAGATCAGCAGTTTCTGAACGACTCAGATTAGCAACCATGCTACTAAATGCATCGAGTTGCTGCCATTTGAGTGGCTGAATAGAAATTTGCATTAGGAATGTAGATTGTTTTTTCGCAACCAGGCTGGTGGAAGGAAAGAGCAATGTACCCTGCTACAATGACGCAATTGTGGTGTCATCCAGTGGTTTGTGAGCCAAGGTTGATTTGTGTGGGTCTGCTTCGGAGCACAGAGTTTCTGTGTTGCTGTCTTGTCCTTTGAGAAGCAGTTTTCATAACCTGGTAGACACTTGATCATGTAGTTATATTGAAGTGTTAACTAAACTAACTTCAATTTCAGTCGGGACACTGGGACTTAAAAACAGTAAAGAATCACCAGGATTTTTTTGATGCCTTAGCTGCATGGGTCTAATTGAACACACATTCTAGCTAACATGCTAATAAAAACTACATCTGAACTCAGACTTTTTGAATGGTTTATACATTGACTGCATAGAAAATGTTATCTGAGATTGCTGCATTAAAATGCAAAAGGTAGCCATGAACAACACGTTCTCATCCCAATGTGTAACATACCGACGCATGTGACAAATCGTCAGTATGTTACGCATTCAGGGGCATGGGAGGCAGTTGCAGTGAACCTATACATGTAAATGTGTTTTACGTTTTGATCATGAATCACTTTGGAAAACACTATGTGATAGGGTTAAGGTTAGGGTTAAGGTTAGTGTTAGGGCTGGAATGGACGGCTGGAGCCTCTGCCCTAAGCGTATGTTCATGCCGCGGACGGCATTCTGTTGGATTCAATTGAGAACACAGAGCATCTTATAAAGATGCAGAAGGGTGCCTTTCGCGTTCCTATGAGACACCGATACAAATCGTCGGTATGTTACACATTATGAAAGAGAATGCACTGCCATGAACCATGAACATGGTCAACAGATTTAGTGAAGTGGCTCAAATTACATTACATGAGACACAGCAGAAAAACAGTTGCTATAGCTGCTTATTCCACCACTCACCTGTCAATCAAAGTAGCCACACCCTTAATTGTGCATAAATTTAAGCTCTACAATTTATTTTTTTTTAAGGTTAATTTTTTTTTAAAGGCACTTACCAGGGGAGTAAAAAAGCCACTCAAATTCCTTTTTTCCAGGCTGCGAAGTTGAGGATTTCAACATTGGACTCTATGGGGACTGACTCTCTTCTGGAACTAGCCTAAAGTGGCCATTAGGAAAACTGCAGTTGTGGAGGAAATGGCTAGGTCGTGCTTTTTGTTCCATACTGAAACATCTGAACAAATACTGAATTAAAATTTGTTGCTTCATAGCTTAATTTGCAAATTTGAATACCAAATATTTGTACTGATTGGCATGAAAACTGCTACAGACATTTACGTCTCTCTCAGGATGAACTGTAATCACTTTGCTGATCTCCTGACTTTTCATCCAATACCTTCGTAACATTTCCACCATCCTCAGTTAAACCTTGTGTTAAAGGCTCAACAAATGTCTGCATCATCACAAAGATTAGTGCTGACACTGTGTGTGCATGGGATACTGCTTCTGCCACCATCACATATTTAACTACAGCAGATCCCACCTGTTCCTTAGTGATTTTAATAAAATCCCAAAGGATATTACAAATGCATTTTTAAAGCTGCTGTCACATCCTAATTTGTGTTTTACAGGCATTAGATGCATCAGTGTGTGAAACTCCGGTCACAACATGAATTCAAAGACACAGACTGTTTCTGGTCCCTTGATATAAATGCTTCAGTAGTCTGGTGTCTGACTTTTATTGGATCACCAGTCACTGTGTCCCTGTGGTTATGTGAAACCAGCTCCTGCTCCCAATTACCAAATCCTGCTCCAGAGGCGTGTGCTGCCCATTATTTTCTTGTGGGTGTAGTAACAAAAAGCTGGGTATGCCAGAGAAGACTGATTTTTTTAAAAATCAGAAATTGTCCAATTATGCCAATTAAATCGTAAAAAACACAGACGCTAACCATCTCACCATTGTTGAGTGTCTGCAAGCACGCTGAAAACAGGGAATTAAAAATTTGAGGCTTTTAAAAAAAACGACTTAGAAAGGGTATAATCATTATGTCCTAGACATATTAAATATTTTATTGCTAATGTTCAAATCCTTATTTACAACAACATATTTATTTTTATGTGAAAACAAGGAAGCTAATCGAGGCTGAGACAAAATTACTTTAAACTGCTTTTCCCATTCCACAGACAGCAATCCACATCCCACCAAGCAAAATGCACAAGTTCAAATCTGAAAAAGGAAAACCCTCCCTTATCCGCCACTTTATTGGGTACACTTTGCTAGTACTGGTTTGGACCCATCTTTACCTTCAGAGCTTAATTATTCATTCGCCTCTGTCAGCCTCTGTCAGTGCGCCCAGGGTGGCTGTGGCTACAATGTAGCTTGCCATCACCAGTGTGTGAATGTGTGTGTGAATGGGTGGATGACTGGATGTGTAAAGCGCTTTGGGGTCCTTAGGGACTAGTAAAGCGCTATACAAATACAGGCCATTTACCATTTTTACCATTCAGCGAGGAACTGGAAACATTTGCGGTGTCACACAGTTGTTGCAGATTTAAATCTTCAGTTCTAACACAACCCAAAGGTGCTCTATTGGATTGAGATCTGCTGACTCTGAGGACATTTGAGTCCAGTGGACTTATTTTCATGTTCAAGAAACCCCTTTGAGATTATCTAGGCTACAAAGGCATGGTGCATTATCCAAATGGAATGGATGTAGTATAAAGATTGTGGGTATGGACATGGTCAGCAGCGATACTCTGGTAGGCTGCGGCATTTAATGATGTTCAGTTGGTACTATAAGAGCAAAAAGTGTGCCAGGAAAATATTCCCCATATCATTACTCTACCACCAGCAGCCCGAACTGCTAATACAAGGCTGATTGTATTGCTGATTCAGTCCATGTACGCAAAATTAATGCTTCACACTCTTAAAAGACAAAAAAAAAAAAGGCAACATTTTGAGGTTGGATGGATTGTTGGTGCTGCTCACACCAGAGACCCAAGTCAGCACATGAAAGATCTTCACACATAGTTCTTTTATTTTCAAATACATTATTGATTACTGCTTTGGTTGGGTTTAAGCATTAAAAGCAATTTGGTTGGGATTAGAAAAAGATGATGGTTTGGGTTCAATTCAAACTATAGGAAACATGCTTCCCATTGAGATACTTTGCCTGATGACTGGGTCATGACCACGGAGAAATACATGGCTTTTCACTGACTACTTATCATTTTCTCAGGGGACTGGGCTGGAGATACAGCACAAGATGATTTCCAATCTTCTGATGAGTTTCCTAATCTTCATTCGATACTTTTAGTTTGAAAGGGGAACCCTCCGCCATGATTCAGATCTAAACTTTTTCAAATACTAGCAGCAGCATGGAGGCAAATATTAGTTGAAACAGCAAAAACCTGTTTCCTTGGAGTCTTTTTTCATCTGTCATCAGTCACACTTGTAACCATGGCTGTAAAGGCCCTGTGTGCTCAGGAAAACACCAAAACACCTGGGTCTGCTTATCAACGAGTGCATACATGCATGCGTGTGATGCCACGGAAGAACACACACGCAGACATTCAGAGGGAATCAAAAGCTGATTCAAAAGTCTGATTGTGTTGCCTTGTGGGAAAGCTTGTGCCCACCTTCACTTTGAAGACAGTGAAAACAAATGTGTAACTCTCAGTTGTGAACGTAATCCGCAGCCTTTGCTGAATAAGCCCGTGTTTACACTACACGGTTCGCAGGTCCAGATGTTTTTCTGTTATTTTAAAGTAGGAAGAAGGCGATTACTGCGAGCTAAGCTTCTGAACTCTACAGTCATCAGGTTTGATTGTTTTGATTAAATCTTATCTTACATGGAACTTTTTCAGTTTGACCCTGGTTACCATGGGAGTTTTCAACGTATGTGAGGCTCTTTTACACTGACCTTGTCTTGCCAGTTAGGGAAAACATGAGATCAATTTTGTTACACTAAGCGCAGCAAAAAATAACAAATTATCAAGTTCCACAAAGGCAACAAGTGTTACACAACATAGAGGAACAAAACCCCGACTACAGCTGCAGCTTTTAGTGAGAGACTGAGACATCCTGGACCGATCTGCTGCCAAACACGCCTCACAAGTAACACACAGCCTTGAAATTCCACCACTTTTGAAACACAGAAGTTAAGAGTGTTGATCGATGCTACAAAATCAGGATTCCTGACATATTTTCAGTCAGCCAATATGTGCTTAATCTAGAGGCTTTCAAATGTGTCTGATGATTTACTGATTACTTATTTTCAAAAGTAATTAATTACTTAGTTACTTAGTTACTTAGTTACTTTTTAAAAACACGATTTACAACCTGAATAGGTGATAAAGCGATAGATCTTTCAGCCCAATTCTACTTTTTCTACATAATCCATCATACAAAATGTAATCAAATGGAAAAGTCTCTTTTTAAAACTTGTTTAATTAGTTTTAACCTTTTAACTTTATGCATCAAGCAAAAATTTAATTATATGCAACATTCTCTGACTGGAAGAAATTTGTTTAATATTTAAACCTATTTTCTGCACATTCCAGCACATAAAATATATATTTTTTGTGTTTACACTCACTCTTTCAAATAGATGCAAGTAAAACACAGCAGAAAATAAATAACATCAAAGACTCAGCGGTCCTGTTGCTCTATTTTCACCTGTAAAGCAGGAGTGGCGTAGGCGGAGGTTTACCCTGGTGCAGGTGTGCCGCAGCGGTCAGTGGAAGAATCCGCGAGTTTTTCTGTGAGTTTCCCATTACGTCGTAGCGCACTCGGTGCTTGCTTGGAAGTTTAGGGGGGGGGGGTTTCGCTTTAAAAAGAAGTTTTCTTCCCACACACGACGGACACTAATGTTTTTGTCACTTTTTATGGAATCAAACTCAAAGTAAGGTCAGTACTTCCAAGCTTTAAACGCTGCACGCTCATACTCTCTCCTGCACTCGATATATGATGCACTGTTGATCTGCACACAGCTGTTTTCACAAACGTCGCACTCGCTTATGTCACTGTCATGAGACATTCTTGCAAAAAAATCACGGTTTTAGTAACGCAGTAACGCAGCGTTCCTACAGGAAAGTAACGGTAATCTAATTACCGTTTTTGCAATAGTAATCCCTTACTTTACTCGTTACCTGAAAAAAGTAATCAGATTACAAGTAACGCGTTACTGCCCATCTCTGGGCGTAGGCATTCAAAAGGGTTTGTGGTTACGACCTACCTGTGGTGTACATTTTAATCCTAGAAAATTTAAGTACACATTACTGTCGACCAAGGCCCACACTCTTATAAATGCTAGCAACAGCATTGGTGACTTGCATAAACTCTGTTGTAGGATCTACATTGACTCACTGGAGACGTATAATTTGAGCATGAAGGCCCAGTCATGCAGACATAGAGACCAATGAGTGAAGCCCTGGTAACCACTAAAATGAATCACTAGGAGGAGTACAACGCTGCGCTGAAAGTCTGCTTGTGATTGATTTGATCGTTAGCAGGTTGCTTTGATCACCTGCTGTTTGTATGCAAGACGCCGACTTATCAGCTTGCCAGCCGTAGCAAAACAGCAAAGAATACAATGCAAACAGTTGGGCCTTTTAAGCAAAAGTTGCCCCTTTTAAAATATTATTATATTTAAGCAGCAAGACACAAATTTTACTTTGGAGATGAAAGTTATCCAGTTCTGGTTTTTGCTCCATGTTTGCAGACAAGTCAGCATCTTCCATGCAAACTACAGGCAAACGTGGTAATCTGTTACTAACCAGTCCAGTCATGAGGTGGTTTTTGGTGCAACCACTTTCATTTTGCAACACCCAGAACTGCTGTCCAACCACTCACCAACCAGTCAGGAAATACAAATTTTTCCCCAACAACTGGAAGTTGCCACAGGGTCACTGTTCGGTCTCTAGCCCTGAGTGACTGAAGCTCTAAAGGTTTTTCTTTCAGTGTGGTTTGTAGAGGTCCACAGATCAATGGCAATAAAACTAATCATAATGTCAAAAAATTAACCAAGCATTGACACAATCGAGACAAATTCAGCTTTCTTATCTTTACTTTAGTGTCTGCATAAACTGCAAATTAACAACACACTATTTTACCCCAAATCTCAACTATGAGCAGAAAATCCCAACTCAGCCTGCTGCACATGCTGGAGAGTGTAACCATGCCGGATAACCAGCAAAATGTGGACCCTTAATGATGCTGACGTTTATCTATTTGCATCATTTCTAAGCCACAATAAATAAATAAAAACAATTAAAACAGCAGTTAGCATTATGTGGAGTCATTTTTGATTGTGTTTCAGACTAACATTAAACTGGAATATAAGATTAGGAGTAGCAGAAGTATTTGGTTGCTGTCTTATCTTGTCCCCCTTTACAGAAGCCAAATTAAACACGTTGACACGCAGGGGTGTGTCGAGTGTCTTGGGACATTTGATAACATAACCAACTATACTTCCATTTTAACGGCTCATGTTGAAGGTCATGAAGATATGCAAAATATGCCAAGTAAAATAGCAGAGCAGAGATATTTGACTTTTTAAATATCAGAGAACATAACAGTATTATCTGTGGTGCATTTGCATACATCAGATTGTCACACTGTAAAAGGTAAACACAGGACTCCAAGTAGACAAAGCAGACAAAACAGACACACGTGCGAGTCTTTTATTGGACTGAGCATCATCATATCACCATTGGACTGAGAACAAAATCCAAGAACAAGACCTGACACAAGGATTATATATGTAAACATAGGGCTGACTGAAGGATGAAAACCAGGATAAGAATGAGACAAAGGTTAAAGTAATTAACACAGGAAAGAAGACTGAGACAGGAAATAAAAAGTAATGCAGAAAAAAGCTGACCTTCAAAGTAAAACAGGAACTAGCCAAAATGTAAATATTAAACACAGAGAGAAGACTCACATTAGACGTGGTTAAAAAACTAAAACATCTATAAGGATTAAATACTGAAACTCATTAAAAGGGCAAAGTAAAGACAGGATTCAAAGAATCGATAATGTTATAACAAAAAAATAGTAAACCTAAGTAGACAAAAAAAGGATTTCTAAAAACAAGTCTAAGTTTTTAACTTTTGTTAGAATGCTATAAACTTTCTGTTGTGTTTGACACGGGAAGCGCCAGTTTCACACAAAAGGTGTTAAGGTGCCTCTGTCGATACCTTTCTCAGTACTTTCCCAGTCTGACAGATTCCTTGCCAGATGAAATATGTGTGTGTGTGTGTGTGTGTGTGTGTGTGTGTGTGTGTGTGTGTGTGTGTGTGTGTGTGTGTGTGTGTGTGTGTGTGTGTGTGTGTGTTTTGATACAACTTGAAACAACTTCTAGGGTTTCACAGCTAAATGTGCAGTTACTGTACATGATGAATGTGATTCTCTGTGTGTTTTACTAATATGTAAATACAGACTAATAATGTTCACTGCAAATAAAAAGGAAGTCACTTATTAAAGGCAAAAATGGGTGAAGCTTTTGCATGTTCGTGTGGTGGTTCATGCTGGGAAAAGTATTTGGTACGAGACCTTCTGTGCTATCTGCTCCTGTGAAATGCTTATCAGGCTTTGAATGAGTCACACCCGTCTGGCTGACGGTGCCAGTGCTTTTTATTTAGTTCACTATATTATAAGACACTGCGCACTCACCAGTCATTTTATTGGGGAGGTTTGTTAACGCAAATATCTGATCAACCACATGGCAGCAATTCTGTGGCAGAAACACAAAGCATGTAGGCATGTAGACATGGTCAAGACAACCTGCTAAAGTTCAAGCCAAGAATCAGAATGGAGAGGAAAGGTGATTTAAGTGTCTTTGTATGGTGCCAGATGGGCTGGTCTGAGTATTTCACAAAGTGCTGATCCGCTGAGATTTTTCCTCACAACTATCTCTCACAAAATATCAGGAAGTGTCACGTCTCCAAGCAAAAAGAGCTATTGTACTTAATGGTTATACTGCTTCAAGGTGATAGCAGGGCAACAGTAATTCAAATAACCATTTGTTACAGCCACGGTATGCAAAAGAGCACTTCTGATCTCTGAAGACCACACCAGGTGCCACTCCTGTCAGGTAAGAACAGGAAACTGAGGCTGGAATTTACACAGACTTGCTAAAACAGGACAACAGAAGATTATCTGGTCAGATGAATCTCAATTTCTGCTGCAAAATTCAGATCAGATCAGAATTTGGTGTAAATGAAATGAAAGCATGGATACATCCTGCCTCGCATGAGCAGTTGAGGGCTGTTGGTGGTGATCTAACAGTGCTGAGGAATATTCAACCTCCAAAACTAAGCATTGTTTAAACACCACAGCCAACCTGAGTGTTGTCGCTAGCAGTGTCGATCTATTTATGACCAACTGTGGTCAAATGTGCTATGTCACGAAGCTCAAGCTAGTTTCTTGAATATCACAATGAGTTCACTGTATTCAAATGGCCTCCACAGTCAACAGATATCAGTTGAACATACTTTTATATTAAAGTGCTTGAAAGCCACATGAAGATGAACTGCCTTGAGTGTTGTTGCTTGAGTCAGCGTTGGCCTGATGAGCAGACCTATCACTGCTCATTTTAGCTGTAAGCTAGCATCTCAAGGCTTCACTAGCTCTGACTGAGTTGCACTGTGGGTAAAGCTCGATTTTTAAGAAGAAAATGTGAAATAAAGATATTTCTACTTTTAATTAGCGTTCACCTACACATGCTGGATCTGACCTGGGGATGCTGAGCAGGGCTGAAAGACAATTCAAGTTTTTTTCTGTCGTCATCAGATTGTAGTAGCTCTTTCCTTTTCACCACACTAATCCAGTAGAAAAAGAAACTTATATCTTTATTATTATTTGCTTTAGTTGTGCTTCTTTTTTATGTACTTCAGCCATGCTGGATCCATAGTGTAGTCATTATATGTTGTGTCTTGAGTTACGTTAAGAACAAAAATATTATTTTCAAGTTGTGCTGGTGATATTAGCTGTTAGCTTATTAAACGCAGACTGCTGTGAATAAAGCAAACACACTCAGCTGCAGGTGTCCTGGGAGTCACCGACCTCAGGTGTCGAGTCACTCCCAGGGGGTCAAGGCCTGCATTAGCAGTTGCAGCAGATGGCAAACCGCAGACAATGAGTGGATGAGACAGACAAGCCAGGTACAGAAGAGGGAGGAGGTTGGATGGGTTAATCTTCAACTGCTCATCTGTCAGAGGAGTGACTTGAAACCTATTCATACCTGTGTCGGTGAATGAACGGGAAGGACTCCTGTATTTGTCATACAGGGGCTGGATTTACACATACACAATCCTTTTGTTCAAGTTCAAGATTTAATGGATGGGGATCAGAATAAAGCTTTCCAAACCTCTCCAGCATTGACCTGCAGTAAACCCTCCTCTTACGTACTTTCATTGACACAGCAGAGCTTAGCAATTTACCTAAATAGGCTTACTTATCAAACTCTTCTTCCTTCCAAGCTCCACCCTTACTCGTGCTCTTTCTCACCTTTTTGCAAACACTTAGGTTGCTTTGATTTGCTGTCATTCAGCTGGGTCATGCTTGCTGGGCTGTGAGACATCTAAATCACTATGCAAAAATCCTTAACAGAGAGCCGTTCCTGTTTACTTTGCATTGTGCTTCAATCACTAACACAACAGACAGTTGACAAACCGTCAAAAATGAAGATAACTTAAGCATATTAGCTAATTAACTCCCCGGGATAAGCATCATTCAAGTCAGGGAACGATGCTTATCCTGCAAACTGACCAACAATGTGATTGTCACTGGATCCATTTCACTTTCTTTCTTCCTGACAGACATTCACCTTGTAATAACGTATCTATAATATGTATATAAATAATGATATGTACATAAACAGTAACTGTGTCTGCATGTATTTTATTTCTGTGTCAAAATTTACGTTAAATACATTAAATAAATTATTTTAGGGGTCTAAAACCTATGGCTCCTGAGACATATTTGGCTCTTTTGGTGATCTCAAGCAGCTCTCTGTGACTTTGACATAAAACTAGATGAATAAAAATAATTGGTTATAGGGGGGAGTTTTGATATGTGACAGACATAGGTGCATACACATAATGATTTGTCCCGAGTTCTCCAGGCTGGATAAGGATGAAGATAAAACTTGATAATTTCATAAATGGAACAAAAACATGGGTATTCATCTACTTAACATGGCTGTTTTGTTACTGTGGGCTTAGAGTAGTTATTACCTGTGGGTTACTGGGAATTTCTCTACCATTCAGGACAAGTGTGGCTCTTAAGCAAGGAAGAAGAAAACAAGCATGACACCATCATTTTGGTGATTTTATGTAAATATAACCAGTGCAACTGAAAATTTACTATATGTTTTAAATAATAACTTTCCTGGAACAGCTGTTGCACTCCAACCACCGCAGTATTTGTCCTATTGCTTTGTGTCCTCAGCTCAAACAGCACTTACATTTATCATTGTTATCATTATTATTATTATTATTATTATTATTATTATTAATCTCAATGAAAGGGTATATTCTAACGTAAAACAAACTGGCCTTTTCTTGACTTATTCTTGTTTAATAAGTCAACAGTGTTGCTAATCAGGCACTTATGTATCATCTAACATGCCAGACATAATACTACACATTTACAGTGTTATGGTCGGCACGTTTGCCATGCTATTTAATGAGAAATGTGTCATGCTTACACAAAGGTTCTGTTTTTATCTACTGGCATTCACCAGGCCAGGCATGACATGACAAGTAGATCAGCATTTCTTAGCATTCTTATTAGCATAGTAAGAATTAGATTTTAGCCTCCAGGTTTTGCAGAAACTTCGAATGCATGGAAGATTTCTGCACAGCTCCACACAAAGACTCAGACTTTCTGTTGCAGATGAAGGTGAGATGGGAAAAGATTCCAGCTTTACGCCGACTTTGTTGCTAAACTTAGACACATGTGAGATGCTACATAATTTATTTCGGCTTATGCTGCAAGCTCAAGAAAACTTCCAAACTTAACTGTGTATGTAACATTTACATGTTTTTCTGCACTTATATTATCAAAGGTTTAAGTCCTTATTATATTCCCTAGCTGTTTTTTGTTTTGTTTTTTTAATCCTGCACTATTCATGTTTTCATTAGTTGTGACAGTGCAATATGTCATTAAAACTTTAAAAACATCCCTCCTCTTTCGGCCCTGTTTTGGTCTCTGAGTTCGTTAGTTGCTGATGGTGGTGTGTTCTTTAAAGAATGACACCGGAGGTCCATTGTGAAACCTGTTAGAATGACAAACCAACCTCTAATGGCCATGTAAATAAGGGCATGTAAGATGTGTGTTGGTGTCACCTTTAGATGTGAAGAGATCCACGCACATATTAGGAAATCTCATCTTCATGCTTAATGTGTTTTTGTTTTTTATGTAAACCATAATCTTTTTCCAATCTCCCAAACAAGTAAATTCGCTGCCTCAGCTTTCACTTTGACTGCATATTTGGTGAAAAAGCGAAAGACCAAGTGAAAGTAAGTGGATTGCAGTTGTTTAGTAGAAAAGTGGGTGTGTTTCTACCACCACTCTCCCCCAAACTACTCCAACCCCACTCCCTATGACTCCCTGATGCAGACTTTCTGTTGTTTGAAAGTGGAAACACTCCTGCAGAATAGGGACAAATGACCTTTAATGCTGTTCCAGTTGGATGACTTGTGTTTCATCACAAGGATGTGTTCATGTCACACAGTGATGCTCCAGGAATGTGTTTCCATGTGGGGATTCAGCCAAAGCAGGCCCTTACTGGTCGACGCTGCATTGCACTGATGACCCTCTGTGGCTCCTGTGTTGCTCCTTCAATTGGCATCCCTGCTGTGATGACAGTGGCTCCATTCAAATAAATGGGATGTCTGCCTTTTTTCTGTAGGGCTGGAAAAGGTGTGAAAAATTCTCAACTTTCTTTTATTGGAGCAGGTCTATTTGTTTCTAGATAAAGTATTTACACTAAAAATGTCTTCCTGCTGCTGCTGTTGAGATAATAGTAAAGTTGTCTCACTTAAAACCAGAATAATAAGCAATCTGCACCAAATTCGTTAACTTAAAAAAACTACCACTCAATTTTTAATCTCTCACTAACAACAGAAAAAGTATTCAAGCTGAATTTCACTAAAATAAAAATAAGCATTATAGAGTCATTAAACTCTTGTTTTTTTCCTTTCCATTTAGATAAATCATATTTAATTCAGCTTCCCTTACTGATTTGCTCGGCTCCTCATAGTTTAAAGATCAAAGCTCTATAAGCAAGATGTCCAGTTCTGCCACCATCTTGAAAGGACTGCAGCACTTTTTTGGAGGTTTTCTGAGGCATGAACTAATTTAACTTTGATTTCAGTGGTTACTGAAACATGAAACATACATTTATAAAGACTGTAGTTGACAAAAACACTGGAAAGGTTGGGTCACTTTTTCCATAAATACGATTTTTTAAAGTGTAAACGTTTAACCACCGTCTTTACTTTTGTGAGATTCCTCTTAGAGCTCATTCAGGATAACTGCCACGTTCCTCTCTCATAATGTCTTAGACAGGGTGACCAGGTCTCCCGCTTTATATTGGACTGCACAGTATTTTTTATCCCTACCCTCCCCCCCGTCCCACATATTGAGACAATATCCCACATTTTTACTGGCTGAAGTTTAGCAAAGTCAACACTGCGAGTCTCACGGGAAACGTGTGGCTCAAAAGGAGATATATTGAAGATGCATCCTCACTGAAACCCAGTGATGATTACCAGACAGAGTAGCAGCTGAAATAACAGTTTTAGCAGTTACTGTGATAGAAAAAGGGAACGCAAGTGTGCAAAGACCAGAAAAACAAGGCAGTTTCCATTTGTGTTTAAACGAAGTCACAAAATACATTTTTCCTTTTGTATGACTGATGCCAAACTTCCATCTTGCATAGCTAATGTGTCCCACAGAACCATACTCACATTTATGTTGTGGACTCAGATTTGACCCACAGTTCATTCTAAAGCATTAGTGCTTCTAACAAAAACTTTTCAGTTCTGCTGCTATAAAGACAGATATGTAGTGACCACCTGTCATTCCACAATCCGTGGATTTATTTGTTAGATTTTTGTATTATATTGAGAATTTTATTCAGCTGTGGTGATGAGCAGTATGGATGAAGTTAGGTAGGAATATCCATGGATTATGACATTCATAGACAACGCTATGATCCACAGTGGGAGGGAGGGATCGAGGACATGTGGAGGTAAGCTCTGGAGAGAAGAGGAATGGAAGTCAGCAGATACCAGAATGCATGAGAATGAGAGGACGACAGGTGTAACAGTGAAGATGCAAGGAGCTGAGGTAGTGAACCTGAGGTCCACATTTCTAAGCAAGACAGTGCACAAGGGGTGAAGAAGAGAGCAGGAAGCAAGCAAGAAGAGGAAGGGTGGAGTGGGTGGAAACAAGTGTCAGGAGTTATTTGTGACGGAAGGATAGCAGAAAAACTGAAAGGGAAGAATTGAAAGATGGTAGTGAGACCTGCTATGTGTGGATTGGAGACACTGACAAAAAGACAGGAGGCCGAGCTGGAGGTGACTCGATTGAAGATGTTAGAGAGTTTTCACTGGGGATGACCAGGATGGACAAGATTAGAAATGAGTGCATTAGAGGTACAGCTCAGGCTGAATGCGTTGGAGACTAAGTTAGACAGCATTTGCAGAGGAGTGTTGGTGGATATATTGGACAATGAATTTTGAGGCCATCCAGAGGGTTGAAGTGAGAGATGAGGATGCTGGGGATAGGGTGAGAAGGAGGCAGATGATCTCCTGCTCCTAAAGAAAGCAGCCAAAAGAAGCTCTCCAGCTCTGTTATTTATTTTTATTTCACTTCTTTTGTTACATTTCAGATAATTGAGTTACTTTGTCTTGTTATTTTTGTTACTATTTTATTTAATCGATCTGTCTTAAATACATCTTATGTCAGAACGCTTTAAAAATGGCATTGATAGTTTTACGAACCAGAATAAAACAACAAAAAAGTCTGACAACACTGCTTACACGCATGCATTTTTTTCCTTCATATGTAAAATGGGTAATTATGGTTTTCCCCTTAGCTTTTATTTAATTATTAAGCGTTTAGTTTTGCACATTCAGCCTGTGTATCGCCACCGCTCGGAGCCATCAGTTCACGGCGCTATTGTCACCGAGCGAGGCCCCGCCCTCGGCGTGACGCGGCGGGGAGAGCGCTGAGCCGAGAGAGGAAAGCAGCTTTAATTGCACAGCAGCGAGAAAAGCCAGCGATGGCTTCTCTCAGGCAGGAGCACCAGTACGGGCTCTCCTGTGGAAAAAACAACAAAAACAGCCCCAACAGGACGCTGTACCATGTCAAGCTCACGGACACGGCTATCAGAGCGCTGGAGGCGTACCAGAACCTCAAGGTACCTTTGTGGTTTGTTTGTTTTCTTTTTGTGTGTTTGGATGTGAATTCATGCGTCAAAGTTTCTCTTTTATCTTCTTTCTAAAAATTTCCACTACCTAATTATTGTTAAATTGTTTTTCTGCGTTTATTTAGCTCACGCTTTTAATTTAGTGTGTGTTGAGGTTGTGGCTCCGGCCAGTACAGTTACTTCTGACTGAATCAGTTGGCTTCGTGGCTGGGTAACATACCAGAACTAAACCCAGTGATTGTCAGGAAAGACGAGCCCCTCAGCTGTTTGCTGGGAAACCTTCCTGGTGCTGCTTCAAAGTAAAGCAGAGAGGCAGCACTCTGCATAGTTATCTAATTGACAAGTAGCCTAGTTTGTGTCATAATTGGCTCCAGTGGAGATCATTAACAGCACACAGGCTTTATTGATTGTGTAACTTGTGCTTTAATCTGTTTAAATGTAAGATAAATTATATTTACTGCACTAATTCAGATTGCATAATTCTCCAAAGACGCCTATATGCAACTACAATAGCCTCATTTTCTTTTTTCTCATTAGGGGTCTTTATCAAGTGAGCCATCAATATGTTTCAAAGGGAGCCAAGGGGTAAGTGTGATCATATTTATTTGTTTGTTTTCACATGTGCACATAACTGTATTTTTATGCTTCTGGGATTTCAACCCCATTTATTTGTTAACTAAATTGAAAAAGCCTGCATTGTTGTTCTTTAAATGAATAAAATAGCAACATTTCTAAAAACAGGAGCAAATTGCTCCTTAAATTCTGCTGCCGAGCTGTTGTCTCCTTCTGACTCACACTCTCCACCATGCTGCCACCCTCGGAGCGCTCAGATGGGAGCTTATAGCTGGTCTCCTCCAGCAGATAGGAGGCATGCAGGTTACTGGGTCAGGCTGTGGAGAGGCTTTGTTGGGTCAGTGCTGGGGGAAGAAGTAGGGGAGGGAGAAGTGCGCAGTACACTGACAGAGCCAGAGTCAACAGTGGGGAAAGGAGTTATTATGAGTCAAATGAGGAGCATTAATAGATACAAATTAGCCTTGTGCACCTTGTTTCTACTTTGTAAAAATGCAAGTTAATGTTGCATGTGTGTCGCTGGACATCAGGACAGCAGTGCATTAGCAGCTTTCTTTGGCTCGTGAAATTCAGCCATAATCTGCAGTAAGCAGCCTGAAGTATGCGTGTTTTGACTCAAGTCGGGAGCAGCTGTGTCCTTGGGGAATAGTTTCTTTTCAGGCAATGCTAATTGCACAGGCTGGTTGGAAAGAGTTGAACCCCCCCCCCCCCCCCCCCCCCCCCCCCTTTCCTGTCATGACAAGATGAGCTGAGTGGTCCTGAGCTTTATGAGGGAGTGGGGGGGCAGGGTATGGATAACCTGTAAAACCTGTAAATGTGAATAGTGGTGGAACGTTTGCTGCTTCTAATTTGTGTATGTGTGTGGGGGGTTTTTTGGGGGTTTTTTTTAAGTTTAAGAGTAGTGAAAACAATCTTTTACTTTTCTGACAGTAAGGTGTGGTGCCTGTCGTTTTTGTAACTAGTCCAGGATTTTTCTAACCTGCGTCTGACCTGACTCGAGCTGTCACAGAGGATTGATTCACATGTCGGTACCTCTTTGCAAGAGTTGGAGGTAAAGAAGCGGTCAGTCGGTTCCTGTTTTTGTTTGTGTTGTGCTCTGTACGGACTGCAACTCCCATTAGACAAGGCAATGATACGAGTACGTATGGCAGTAATTTAGAAAACGAATGCTGCAAATCCGAAGCTGATGGCGTGCTGAGAAATGCCTGCAGTTAGAATACAACCAAAGATGATAGTTGGATTCCCTGTTTTTATTTATTTTTATTTTTTTTAATAGAGAAGCTGTTGTGCGTGAAAAGTGAGTTTCATTAATTTGGGTTTGTCCTGTGCTCCATGCACGAGGGAAATGGCAACTGACTTTATATGGAAGTTTTGCTCAACAAGGTGGCGTGTTGGTAGTGATAGAGTACTGTGCAAAAGGCTTAAGCCACCCCTAATTTCTGTTTATTTTGTGAGGAAAATTGGAAATAGGTGCTTTCATCTATTTAAACATGTGGAAACATACATGGAAATATAAACGCAAAATACAGAGTTTGAGAGTCAGTATTTGGTATGACCACCTTTATTCTACAACGTAGTCTTTTCTTGCTACTTGTGCAGTTACCTCAGATTTTTCAAGGACACACTGCACATCATGACGAGAGATGCCAAGGTTTCTACTAACTCTTAACAATGGCTATTAACGCTGCCTAAAGATAAAGTTTAGGATTGGTTCTTTGTTAAGTTGTCTGTTGTGTGCAGACACTTTTCATCCCTTAAGTGCATAAGTTACGTGATTCACAGGGCAGTGTTAAGTGGATTACCAAACCAAAAATAATACAATGAAAAATATTCTTCTGAAAAGATACAAGGACTGGACTTAAAATGAGTGAAAAATCAGACAGTTTCACAAAGAAAAGCTGGAGAACTATTGCTCAAGAGCAAAAAATTGTGAGAAAGTCTGGCTCCTTAGAAGCAAAATATACAGAATTGAGGGGTGGCTCAAGACTTTTACACACTGGTGATTACTATTAGTAATACTACTTGTAGTCTTCGCTATTGTCATTAATATTACTATTGTTGTTATTGTACTGTTATTATTTTTAATATACATTTATAGCAGCTTAAGAACATACTTTACAAAGTGCTTAGACAAGCAAATTCACATGTGTTACTCATAAAAAAAATCCAAATCACAAATATCCATTACTTTGCTAATTATCCTGCATCCAGCACTGGTAGCTTTGTTTTGTTCAAATCAGCTTTGCTCTGATTATACTAATGCTTGGGTATGCACTGGTCTCTGGTCGCTGCATTAGTTACAACAAAGCAGTTTAGGAGAGACTTAAGATAAGATAAGATAAGATAGAACTTTATTAATCCCTCGGGTGGGTTCCTCTGGGAAATTCGACTTCCAAAAAAAGCACAGCAACGACCGAAGTTACAGTTACAGAACTGTTATATATATATATACACACACACACACATATATATAAATACAGAGACAAATATAAATAAAATATACAAAGGGGATAAATAGAATAAATAGGAATAAAAAATAAAAATACAAGTGAATTGCACATTTCAAGTATTGAGTCTATTATGTGTGTCTCATTGCTGTTGCACATCATGTCTGAGTTTATGTCAACAAAATGCTGACTATAGTTGACTTAACAGCCATGACTGTCATTAACAGTGATTTTCTGAAAGTTAAACTGAGCTCCTTTTAATGTAAGGAATGTGTTGAATACTCTGTCATATCGGGAGATCTGAGTGAGACATTATTTTTTTCCCTGACAGTTCATCTGCGCCTTTGTCATTGTGATGGCTCAGGGATCGGAGAGAATCTGGCACTCCTCCCAAATATACGGCACAGATTTATAAGCGAAACGAATGTTTAGAGGTAATTACAGGAGCTGTAACGCTCTTGATTACAGCGTGAGGCATCATGACTTCAGTATGCATTAGCTCTCCCTGTCTGCCTGGCTCAGACGTTGATAAATGTGGGGATATACGCGTGTGTGTCAGTGGCACACTTTTGCTGAAGTAATAGCTAGGTTAATGACATGAACTCTGACCTGCTAATTTTCCCGTCCCATTACAAGTTGGGAGTCCTACTTTTTCTGTGTGTGCCAGTAATTGAGCAGAGAGATCACACCTTCTGTGTTAAAGCGTGTTTTAGTGATGCAGTGAATGGCACATGTATGCACGCGTTAGTATGTGTGATATAATTTTTTCTGCTTGCTTTGGCCTGGGTGTTGGCAGGATGTTTTTGATTTGGGTTGGTGTGATTGTTTATCCCTTGTGTGGTCTACAGACATGATTTATTCATATCTGACCTCCTCTTTCCTGTCCTGCCCCCCTGTGCCCGGTGTGCTGCAGTCGTTAGCCTGGCAGGACCAGCGTCGATCCCTTAAGGTCCATCTGCATGTGTGCCGTGTGTTTGTTTGTTTCTTTTGCCGGAGTGAATGAAAGGAGAGGATTTTGGCACTTATTTTTCCACAAGTGTGTGTCTGTGCGTGTGTTTAGCCTGCCTATGCTGAGTTCCCGAGAGTCCCCTCTGATTGTGTGCCGTCTCCTCTGATTTGAATAACAATGAGCGGGGGAATGCAGGCGGTGTGTTGTCACCCTGCCTGGATCACCCAAAATGAATCAGGTTTTTCAGACTAATGTGTTACAGTCGGTCCAGATGTGTTGTGGCCTGCCCCGAGGGTTTGTTTGTGCCCAGCGTGATAAAAACTTCCCTGCTGTGGATCTAATGGAGTGGGGAGTAACACAGCAAACAGCTTTCATCTTAACCATTTAGTTATTTAACCATGACCAAAATATAAAAAACATTGATGGTACTTCTGTCACATCATTACTGTGTACTGTATGTGGATTATCTAAACAGTTGCCACAAAGGCACTGAAAAGTATGTGTTCTGCCCAAAAAAGTCATCTTGAGATATGATGAAGTTGCAAACCACTGCAACTAAGCTGGGAAAATCTGTCAGGCATTTTATAAATTATACATATAAATTTATACATTATACAATACTGTATTGTATGTGGCACTGATTATATATTTTTTCCCTACAGTAGAAACAAGCATCATATTTATTGATATGCCTTTATTTAAACAGGAAACGTGGTTGAGGGGTATTTTACAAGGGAGATTAGAGGGGTTGTACTACAAAACAAAATTAATGTGTTAGCGAGCTTAGATTTATGAAGGTGTCTTTCTTTCTACGTGGGTCAATCTCTGTGTTAACTTGTGCTGAACACACAACGTGGTCTGGAGCAGAGTTTTGGTCTAAAATCTAACATCGAAACTAGAGCAGGGCGATATGGCCAAAAATATTTATCTCGATATATATATTTGAAAATTTGCGATAACGATATAACTGACTATATAATTGATGCGAGACAAAATACAACTCCACAACTTTACTAACGCAAAAACCCATCTATTTATTTTCACTTAAACAAGCAGCTGTTTTTTATGTGCATTAAAGCTATATAAAGATTTAACAGTGCAAATGCAAATTCCTTGCTGAAACTTTAACCAAAAGACATTTCCAGTTGAAATGGGCTGACATATCCTGAGCATAAACATGTATAATATCCACTAAAGTTAAAAAGAGGTGCCTTGCAACATTAAACTGCAGTGTGCCAAATAAAAAAAGTCAAATACGTATTTTTCGGACCATAAGGTGCACAGGATTACAAGGCACATTAACCGAAACAAAGCAGTTGGATAAATCAAACTTTATTCAACTCATTCTTCTTGCTTCCTCCACTTCTGTACCATTGATTCATTAATGCTGTATTCTATCACAGCTGCTCTATTCCCATGTTGTTGCAGTATATTAATGACTAACCTCATATTGTGGATGGATTCTCTCAGTTGTTCTCCTGACTGAAGTTTGGTCCGTTTACAGCATCCTGCCATGCTATTGCATTTGTCCCTAACCATCAGGAACCTTCACGTTAACTTTTATCGAGTGGAAAAAAGTTAGCATTCATCCTCCAGCTTTACTGTTTATGTTATGCTAACATAGCTGTGTCGCTAGCACATCATTATATACCACCTAGTCCAACTTCAGTAACCCTACAAATGTCACTGCTATTTAGTTTTCAGTCTTCATTGATGTTGGAAGTGATAGCATAGCTGTACGTTTGAATTATTTCAGAAATCTCTCAGTCAGAACATGCTATATCATGTTTAGGTAACTAGCGAAACTAGCGAGCTAACTTCCGCTAACTTCCTGCTAACTTCTAACTCCGTTAAATGTAATAAATTCTGTTTTCATGGATGCCTGGATGTTAAACTTAATCGTTACACCTGGTAAAGCAGCAATGCTGATCAATTTATTAAAGATGAAAGAATTTAGACAGTTTTTAACTATTAGTGATGCTGCAGTGTTCGTTTGACTTTGGCACCTGAAGTGGACAGAGTTTTGGTCCCAGATTACTCCCAGATTTACGAGCACCTTAGTCCGTCAAATACAGTAATAACGACGGCCCGCTAGCATGCTCTAGCAAAAATAGTGCTTTGTTGTGTATCTGACAGACAAAAGCTAAACCAGTTCCACACCACTGAAGTTGCACCATTTTTACAAACCAATTCTGGTTCATCTGTTTCACTCAACAATCCGCTTTGCCTCTTCTCATTCTCCGTTGCTGCCATGCTTTTCGGTCATGTGCGCATGAAAACAAAGGCACTGCGCATGTGCATTTTACCCATATTCTATTGCGATATTTTATTTTCTTATCGTTGCCCAACATTCTACCGGTATTACCGTGAGCGGTATAATATCGTCCAGCCCTAATCGGAACTTTTCATAATTCTTTTATTTACAGTGTGTTTAAAGTTCTGTGTTCTCTGGGGAAGGAAAAATGTTCATAGCATGAAGCTTTTAAGCTGCAAGCCTCAGTCACACATGTCTGTAGACTAATCGGTAATGACCTCTAGCAACTACAGGTTTCTATTGAAACGTGAGTATTCCTCAACCATTCGGTGAGCGGCTGCTGGAGGTTTTGGAGGAGTTGGTAGGTGAAATTGGCTACAAAGTCTGTGGATAACTTATTTAGCACGTCACAAATCCATAATAGTTCCAGTAAAGTAAAAGTTTAAAAAATTTGCAGTTTTACTACAGTTTACGTTCATTGGCACCATCTTGGGTTGTTCCAGATACAATTCCAGATCCAAATTCCATCTGGGAGCTTAGAACTTCCAACTTATTCAGCAAAACACACTGAGGCAACCTGCTGGCGACTAAAGCAACTGAAAGTACATGTTAGCAGTTTCACCTAGCGACACCAAGCAACAGCTCACCAACCAGTCCAGGAATAGACATTTTCCCTAGCAACCAGAGGTTGGCAGGGGGTCACCAGCCTGTCTCTTGGCCTGTATGACTTACGACTTGCTAAAGCCACTGAAGGAAGCCCAGCTATAAAGTTTCTGCAGCACATACTGCATTGTCAGTGGAATTTACATACTTTCAGTTGGTGATACAGAACATTTGTAGTGTTTTCATGCTTGGCTTTAATCTCCAACTCCAAGAACAGCAGCTAACAGAGGTTAGGTTAGAAAATTGATCAGTTACGTTTATGGCTATTTATCACCAGTGATACCTATTTAAGCAATAAAATTTCCCTTTGATCTGACGACATATTAAAGTGGTTTGAATATCTAATTTATTAGGATGATCACCCTAAGTAACCTGACTGACTATATTAATGTTTAAATCCAAAGGTCGATGTGTAGCTGTTGTCTTGGGTGGGGAATCAAATAATGTGCCAGGCGCACCTTTTAATGTGAGCATGTCCAGATCCTGAAGCAGAAAGTCTGAGTTAACAGAGAAAGTCGATTACCACCGTTGTGATACCAGTTATCTGACTGAGCTTTTAAGTTTAGTTAAGGGAGCTGAGATGAATGAAGTCTAGCTGTCTTGAGCTTGCTTTGTAGTACATCGTCTGTCCAAGCTAGCACCCATGCCAACTTAAAGCATATTTTTTTAAATGCAACAAATACAACATAAAATACAAGATATACAAAATGCATATGAAATCTAAACACCCACAACAACAAAATACCAGGCCTCTCAAGAAAAATGACTGCACACCTCCTTCAGCATGTTTAGAAAATGCTGTCTTCTGAGGGGGAAAAAAATCAGTGCTCTTTCTTGTGAATATTCTTATGTGCTGACCAGATTATTTATGTGTTGGTGAGGTTTTTTTGTTTTGATTTATTTTAATAAAAAATGCGGGCGTTCCTCTGAGATTCATTAGCTCTGGAAAAGTGTCCTCTGTCCAATCAAGCAGCTCGGAGATCCAGAGCACATTTTGGTTCACTTATCCCGATTCCTGTCTAATTCCCTTATGTGAAAACTTCACACACAAGTTAATGAGGTGTAAAGGGCCACTTGTCTCTCCCCGCCCCTGCACACGTGCATCATGGTACGTTGGGTAACATACCCTTCAGGGGAGGATCCTGCTTAGTTTGGAGGGTGGAAGGAGTGACATTTTGTCAGGAACAGTGACCCACAATTTGTTGAAGTTGGCAGTCTGGCCCTCGGGCACCTGCCAGAGATGTATCGTTCTTGGCATTATAGGGGGGAGAAACCTCGAGGGATTCTTGTGGCGCAGCACCACTTCCTCCTTTTCCTTCATATCGGCCTCTTCCGCCCCAGTGCTGGAGCTTGCAGGTCTGGCAGCAGCTCTGCCCCTCTGTGAAACTGCAAATGAAAAGGAATGGAGGGTGATTACAGGCTGGGGCTTGATTACATGCACTGTCTCCCACTCATGGCAGCCACATTAATCACGCAGTGTCGGCATGTGGAACTCAGCAAGAGAGAAGACACAGTATAGCTCCAAGCATTGACTGATTGACTGTGGGATCATAAACGCACGCCTGCATAAAAACACTCAAAATCACTGGTTTCTCTCTTTGTATGTTTCTCTTCGGCTCTGCCACCCCCTGCCCCCTCTCCTCCAAGCAGCCTGAAACACAGACACACATTGTGTTTTGTATCTCTGTCCTCCATTGTGGAGGGGACTTGTCTTAAATGGCATGTGTCAACTTGTGGCCCTGGGAACGATTCGGCCCTTTTGTTTGCGATGAGATGATGAGAAGTAGTGTTTACTGAAGTGTGGTGAGGATGAGGGTGGTGGTTGGCTGGCTGTCTAAGCGTGTGTGTGTGTCTGTCTTTAAACCAGTGGTGGAGATGTTTGGCTGATAGCTACACTTTGGCCTTTCTCCCCCTTCACTCTTATGAGTGGCAGTAATGCTGATTACGCCCCGGTGAGACGAGCTGGAGCTGAGCCTCTTTGCTCATGCTGGATTAGCACAGACACACATGCACAGTTTGCATTAGCAACCAGTTCAGAGTGACTTGCCTCCTGCTGATAACAGACAGTGGTGGTGGCGACAGGTTTCACTCCCTCCTCCACCTTCTCCTCCTCCTATCAACCAGAAAGGGAAGCAGTGCCATGGCATCTCACTCTGGAGCCGGGGAGGCCAGGACAAAAGACGGCCTGTTTTCAGAAGGCCATTACTCAGGCTGCAGAGGATGTGGAAACAATAGCCTGCATGAGATCTACACCCAGACCCCACATTCAACCAAAAGCTAGCAGGAAACATAAGCCCTGTGCACCGACAGCAGTCTCTCACAGTTTTTGTTCAATTGACTTTATAGTTTGATAAAGCCAGGAAAATGAGCCTTTCCCGTCCTGCACCTTCAACGTGTGGAGACATTTATGACAGTAGAGAGTGAACTGTGGCTCATTAAGATACAGTCACCACAGAGGCTGACAGACTCAACTTTTACTGTGTCAAAAACCCAGCAGCTGATTCTTTTCCTTCAGGAACAGCTGTGGGTTGCATGGGGACTATTTTTCAGGTAGAAATTAAAAATCTTGTGTGTGCAAGTGAGTGGCTTTGTCTGGGATGAAAGTTGTTCAGTTTTGAAACTCTGTCTAATTAAAATGGAGGTTTTGCAAGATTGTGCAAGCTTTACAAACTAAGATTCAATGTTTAGATATGCTGGAAAGAAGCTGTCCAATGTCTGCAAACATTGTCAGTGTCCCTGGTGCATCAGCTTGTTTTTGAGGTTTGAAATCTTGCAAATGCGGACTTGTGAGGATGTACATTTGCACTCATTCTGCTCTCGGAGCAGTATGTAAAGACAGCCACTTTTCAAAGATCTGCCCACACACTTCTGAGCTTCCAAGTCATGCAATTTATGGCAGCGTTATCTCTCAGCTGTGGTCTAAAACTCAGAAACAGACGGTGTGGGGAAAAATAAAAAGCTGGCATTGTGGAGGCAGGGGTACTTACTCATAAACTATTGTTTGCCTTCAGCTGAAGTACAGTGTATTTACTGCGTTAGGTGGGATCAACCTCGAAGGATAACTCATTTTGAATAAAATTAGGGTGTAGCTCGTTGTATACCTAACTATGGTGGGTAAGAGTTATTGCTAGGGTTTTTTTTAAGAATTAAACAAAAAAAGATTGCATGGATGCTTTAGTGATCAAGCAAGTCTGAATCTGTAAACTGGACCGAGCCAGACAGCGCACGGAGCCATAAATCCCGCTCACGTGCCCGTCATTGGTGAAACAGTCTGTCAGTCGCACCTAACCCAGTCATTATGATGTGCTTAGACTATAGTTACACATGCACTGAAGCCGTGAACTTCTCTAGACATTACTCATCATCTGTATGCAACAATGCAAAAGTCTGATTAGATGAATAGACCTTAACCTGCCAGTTCTTAACCTCCCACCCTTTAATGTCCAGTGAAACACGTGTAAGGATAGCACGGGTGACTGCAGCCATCCTACTATGAATACTTTCCGAGGTAAAGGGCTCTTGGAGTATGTAGGGTTGGGTTGACAACATTTCATTTAAAATAAATCAGAACTGCGTCACAACACCACCGTAGTTCACCTGCTATGTCAGCTTGCTGCTATGTGGCAGGTCTGGCTTCAAAAGTGAGTCGAACCCCACAGACTGAAAAAGCCCGACTGTACAGCGTTAAAAGGCACGTTTACATCCCAGTTTAAGGAACAGCTTTAGCCTCTATAGATTACTCTATAGGGGGGTTTAACTAATGACTTGTTTTATAGTAGAGACCAGGCAAAAGCTTTGCGCTTCAGTTTTGGTGAATTAAATTGTAGTGGGGGGGTTATTTTCAGTCTTGTTTTCCGCAGTAATTAGCAGATATCTATCTGTATGTTACACCCAGCTGTTGGACTGTTGTGCTCACTGGATTGTGCTGCAGTTTGCGAATGCGGTTTTTTAACCAAGCCTGCCAATGTTGGTGTTTGCACTCCACGCTTCGTTTAAAATAATGGAGACTTGAAAATCTGTAGTACAAAACCAGTGAGTGCCATCACGGAGGCCACGTACATCTTTTATACTGCCTGTGGCCTAAACCACACGAAGCATGTAGCTTGAATGCTTTTGAAGTGGATTATTTCCTGCTGTGTGCTACGTGCAAAATGTCTCTCTTTATTCTCCTTGTTTGTTTCCCGTCACATGAACCTGAAAATACAACTGCTGTCTCATTATCTGACAGTATTTTGTCCTAAAACTCATTAAACAAATTTAATTCTTGCCAGGATTTGACCATCTGTACATGAAGTTGCATTATAGATTATAATGGGATAGTGAGTAGCACAATACTCTTCAGCAACAAGTTGCAGCTTGTATGGAGGTGTACAAATGCAAAATTTTGTGTAAACATAAAATATGTACTTCTATTTATTTTTTTCGTTTGTTTGCACAGATGTGGCATTCAGCTCAACATTCAAGAAACCGAGAGAAATCCAAGTATAGATTTCCCAAGCCTTAAACTGCTGCTGCGTTCCCTTACACAGTCCAAGGGGGTGAAAGTTTAAATGTCTGCTCATTTATTCGGCCTAATATGTAACATGATAAATATGGAAAGATCATGATTAAAACTGTTGGAGGCCTGAGGGAATGGATTTGTGTGTGCAATAAAGGGAGTGACCTACTCTTGGTGCAGAAACTGAGATCCGGAAAATTACATTAAAGTGAACACTGCAGTTAAACTCGGTGCTCATTTATCACTGCGTGGCAGTGTTGGGTTTCTTATTTGATGGGCTGGTGTGATCACACAGGTGTCTTTATTTAATTAGGCAGATTTAGATTTGATTGACTGATGTCTCTTTCCTATGAGCTTGCACATTTTAGTTGGGAAAATGGCACCTTTTACGACCATTTTAACCTGATTTTAAATCGTTAACAGTTGAAGAACACGGATGAAACGGAAAAGCTCAAAGGAAACGAATGGTGAAACCTATGACAATGATGAGACACAGACTGACATTTGGACTTTGTACCACAGACCCGATTTAGGAGAGGCATAATATTTGATGGTGGGGGAATTAGTGAAAAGGCAGAAACTGGAACAAGGCTGCCCAACTGTCTAACTTACAATAAAAAAGAATGATGAGTTCTGTTATCTCTCGATTTGGGATAACAGAAACATTTGTCAGATTCAGGCTCTGCTTGCTTTGCCTCTTTGCCTTGTGGCCTCTGGGGTCACCGAGCATTACTGAGGTCAGAAGTCTCTTTCAAAGCAATTTTTATTACAAAAATTTCTTAAGACGAGACCTTTGTTAATATTTGTAGAATACCTAACCGTCCTGATTACTTGCGCCCTGTTTGGTTAATCTGGTTTTCTTTTTGCCTCATTTAAAAAGCACAAAGATCAGAAGCAACCCCACAGATTCTTTGAATATTTCACTTCAGAGGAAGACAATAAATATTTCATTATTCACGGTCAGTTGAACTCTTAAAGTGCCCAGTCCTTTTGTTCGAGCGCCTCTCTGGGTTTGATTTGCAGTGTTTGTCTCTCAAGAGAATACGCTTGGCTTTGGCATGGGCCCCAGTGGCTGGGAACAAGAGTGATTGTTGTAGTTTGGACGGTGGGGATCTAGATGTCTGCCTGTGGAGCGGCCTGTGACAAAGTGGAGAAGCAGTTGTAATTCTCTCCATTTGTCCCATATGTGTTTACCTTTTTTTTGCACATTGTACACATTATTCTGTTTCTATGTATTTGCTATGATTTGCTATTTGTCAAGTAACATTGCTTCACTCACTATCCCGGGTTTGTTTGTGTAAGCGTTTTGTTGCCGGCAAATCAAACATTCTGCAAATTAAGACAAATACTAAGTTATGTTTCCTTATACTTTATTATGTTACAGATTAAGTCATTTGTTCATACTTACTCTGTTTGTCTTTTCAGTCATCATGAGTGTCAGGTGTGGGGAAACGCCCGCTTGGCATTTCCTCATTTTAAAGTCCTGATCATGTCACACATGACATCATCAGGTCAAACCATGTGGAGGGGTTTCTTTTTCCAGAGAGATGCTTCCTTTTGTTTGTGTTAATGTTTAAAGGGATTTGTTGAATGTTTTTCCTTTTGTTAATACTGCCATTTAGTTGTGTAAATGTGCATATTAGAAGTGTGTAGAGGTTTTGTGTTTTTAGATAACCTGAGTAGAGTTTTAGATCCCTCAGTTGAGTGAGTGGTACTGGCTGGGCAATTGGAGGGAAATTGATGGCCCTATTTAAAGCCAGTCTCTACCAGATGCAGGAGAGAGGAGAGGTGAGCTGTGTCACCAGAGCCATGTTATGTTGAGTTTTGGTAAATGAATTGATTTGGGGAAAGTTTTGTTAAGTTATACATTAAATTAAGTTCACTGCAAATAAATTGCTCACCTTGGAAACCCAAAATGTCTGCATAGTCTGCTTCCCTACCACCTTCCTTGACGTTCGAGTGTGACTACTTCACACGGCCAGCTACTGCTCCTACGTGCACTGCGTGACGGGGCATCTGTGACAGCTGTAGTCTTGTGACGGCACGCAGCACAACAGTCCATAAATTATTGAAAGTTACTGTGAAAACATCCTGTAATGAACTCCTGACTGAAGAAGCGGCAGCATCCAAAAGTGGATGCTCTTGGCAATTACAGACTTCTAATTTTCACCTAGAAGTGCCTTACATTTGCAAAGTTTTATGTGTGAACTCAGCTGTAAGCTGACAAAAACATATGCTGCTAAAAAAAGAAAAGTTAATGTGCAGATTTTTAGTTTGTTTTTTGTTTTTTTAAAAATACCACCAGTATAATTTCTTCTGTCCTGTGAAGTGTGGTGCTTAGTCACCTTCCTGCTGTCACATATCACCCATGAATGCTTATCAGGCTTCACGTGAAAGTCAGATTACATTGGAAGTCATATTCAAATCAAGCAGCACGACTCATCACCGTCTAACTCACATGAACACCATGTTTCTGTGTTTATTTTGAGTTTTTATTATGCAATAAGACAGAAAACGTTTTCTGTTGATAAAATATATTGAAATGGCAAAACTACAAATTTAGTTCCGGGTGGTTAGGACTGTCACCTCGCAGCGAGAGGGCCCTGGGCTTGAATCCACTTTGGGGCTTTCTGTGTGCAGTTTGCATGTTCTCTCCAGGTGCTCCAACTTCCTCCCAAAGTCCAAAGACATGCATATTAGGTGATTCTAAGGTGGTTGAGTTTCAGGTTGAATATGCAGATCGCAGTGGGTTGGAGAATGTTCTCCACAGGTCAAGGAAGTAGCTTAAATCGGTCGTTCAGGGGTTTTGTGTGCTAATTAGCGAGGAGGTGATCTGGTCTCCCCTCCTGCAGTGAGGGCTGTCTATGTATTCACAGAGTGGTACTTTAACTTTATGACTTTAAATACTTCATTATTTCATTATGTCATTTGCATATATGGGCTTTTAAGAGTCAGGTGATTAAATTACGATCAAACAAAATGTATCATGAACTAACACAATTAGCAGAACGATGTTTGCGTCTTGTTTTCTTGGTGAATCCAACGTTACATTGGTCTCTAAGCTGACAGAGATCTGCTGTGTGATGCCCTGTCTGAAGGACTGTTGATCAGAGGTTTCCTTGAGTTGGGGGCTTTGACTCTACAACTGTAGGATCTATGACATAATGGTTTGCTGTTAAGCTGAAGCTCGTGGGTGGGGCCAATGTTTAGAGATGTAAACGTGTCTCATGATAACACAGAGTCAGAAGACTTTATTTATCCCCAAGGGGCAAATAAGAGACTGACCTTGCCGACCGTACATACAATACACAAATATCACATTGGGGAGACCGGTCAGGCTAGGTAGCTGGCCGGTCAGCCGCACGAGCAGCGACCCGGAACTGAACAACAATGGAAAATGCACAACATGAGAAAAGACGAGGAGAAAAAAAGAACTCCCCCCAGACTGAGCTTCAACAGGGAGATCCATTTTTTTCCCAGTCAGTAGCCCATTGGAGGCAGACTTTAAACCCTTTCCTCTTTGTGGGATGTTGATTTCTTTTTTTCCTTATTGATTCTTCCTTGTCTTCTTCAGTCAACACTAGCAGCTCAGTAATGTACGGGCTTATGACTGACTTAGATTTAGGCGCTGAATCATTGTAGAGGCTTCAACCTAACTTTCATGAATGGCCAACGCTATTACCAGCTTTGATGCTTTTACGTGGTGTTTTATATGTTAATTATCTTCTGGCAATGTCCTGATGTTTCATATGTGGTACCACCCACATACAATTAAAACGTGGGGACTTTTTCCATCTTTGAATGCTTCTCTTTGTTGTGGTTAGCATTTTAAATTTTCAAAGAATATTCAGGCAATCATTTGTCCCTCTGGGTTTTCGACTCCTTCGTACATTATCTCACATCCATTCTGAAAGTTTTTGCATCTCCCTCTAGAAATTTGCTGACAGCAGTGAGTTATTATATTGAAGCTATGATGATTATTTTGTCACTGATTAAATCCAAAACCTGCAGTGAAAAAGTAGCTGCACAGGAGTATTAGACAGTACTGAACAGGCCAATCAAAACAGCTCTGAGCTGTGTTAACCCTATGTGTAGTTACATTTCCAGGGAGGTGCACATCAGGTTACGGCATAAGTTATGTTGTAGTGTTTCTGGGGTGTTTTTGGTTACGAATGACCAAAGTCATACATTTAACACAAGTATAAATTTCCTGTTACGTGTGCTAATATTTAGCATAGTATTTTCTGTGTTCTTAAGTTTAGTTAAGCTTGTTAGCACGCTAACAGAGTACCTCTGAAGGTTTAATTTAAGACTTTAATACCAATAATACAATTTTACTTTTTCATGTTAAGAGTGACAAAGAAGTACAGATATCAGATTTACAGTATCAGAATTACTAATGTTTGTATTTGTTTGACTAATGTTTAGCTATCGTGTGTAATAGATAGAATAGATGCTATCCACATCCAGATGTTATCCAGAAGTCTCTAACTAGAGTTGCAGGAGGTGATGCAGAGAATCAGAATCGCATTTATTGGTCAAATATATGTGCAAACACATAGTAGGATTTTGGTTCTGGTCGACGGTGTCTCTCAAGCACAGCAATGTAAAACACACAATATATGAGCGACAAAAGAAGAAATAAACAATATACAGTGGGGCAAAAAAATATTTAGTCATCCACCGATTGTGCAAGTTCCCCCACTTAAAATGATGACAGAGGTCAGTAATTTGCACCAGAGGTACACTTCAACTGTGAGAGACAGAATGTGAAAAAAAAATCCATGAATCCACATGGTAGGATTTGTAAAGAATTTATTCGTAAATTAGGGTGGAAAATAAGTATTTGGTCACCTCAAACAAGGAAAATCTCTGGCTCTCACAGACCTGTAACGTCTTCTGTAAGAAGCTTTTCTGTCCCCCACTCGTTACCTGTATGAATGGCACCTGTTTGAACTCATCATCTGTATAAAAGACACCTGTCCACAGCCTCAAACAGTCAGACTCCAAACTCCGCCATAGCCAAGACCAAAGAGCTTTCGAAGGACACCAGGAAAAGTATTGTAGACCTGCACCAGACTGGGAAGAGTGAATCTACAATAGGCAAGCAGCTTGGTGTGAAAAAATCAACTGTGGGAGCAATCATCAGAAAATGGAAGACATACAAGACCACTGATAATCTCCCACAATCTGGGGCTCCACGCAAGATCTCATCCCGTGGGGTCAAAATGATCATGAGAACGGTGAGCAAAGATCCCAGAACCACACGGGGGGACCTGGTGAATGACCTGCAGAGAGCTGGGACCAAAGTAACAAAGGTCACCATCAGTAACACACTACAACGGCAGGGAATCAAATTCCGCAGTGCCAGACGTGTTCCGCTGCTGAAGCCAGTGCATGTCCAGGCCCGTCTGAAGTTTGCCAGAGAGCACATGGATGATACAGCAGAGGATTGGGAGAATGTCATGTGGTCAGATGAAACCAAAGTAGAACTTTTTGGTATAAACTCAACTCGTCGTGTTTGGAGGAAGAAGAATACTGAGTTGCATCCCAAGAACACCATACCTACTGTGAAGCATGGGGGTGGAAACATCATGCTATGGGGCTGTTTTTCTGCCAAGGGGACAGGACGACTGATCCGTGTTAAGGACAGAATGAATGGGGCCATGTATCGTGAGATTTTGAGCCAAAACCTCCTTCCATCAGTGAGAACTTTGAAGATGAAACGAGGCTGGGTCTTCCAACATGACAATGATCCAAAACACACCGCCCGGGCAACAAAGGAGTGGCTCCGTAAGAAGCATTTGAAAGTCCTGGAGTGGCCTAGCCAGTCTCCAGACCTCAACCCCATAGAAAATCTGTGGCGGGAGTTGAAAGTCCGTGTTGCTCGGCGACAGCCCCAAAACATCACTGCTCTCGAGAAGATCTGCATGGAGGAATGGGCCAAAATACCAGCTACTGTGTGTGCAAACCTGGTAAAGACCTATAGTAAACGTTTGACCTCTGTTATTGCCAACAAAGGTTATGTTACAAAGTATTGAGTTGTATTTTTGTTATTGACCAAATACTTATTTTCCACCCTGATTTACGAATAAATTCTTTACAAATCCTACCATGTGGATTCATGGATTTTTTTTTTTTCACATTCTGTCTCTCACAGTTGAAGTGTACCTCTGGTGCAAATTACTGACCTCTGTCATCATTTTAGGTGGGGGAACTTGCACAATCGGTGGCTGACTAAATACTTTTTTGCCCCACTGTACATGAGTGGATCATGATGAGACAGGTCATGGTCCCCAACACACTATAATACACTATAATAATCTAGTGTGCTCTGAGTCTTACTCTGAGTCTTACTGGGCAGCACAGTTTGTTTGTTTGTTCAGTTACTTTTTTGTAATTGTGATTTTACTTTTAGATGTAAATATAATAATTATATTTCTCAAAACAGTTTATGAGTGCTTTTCTGTTTGATCAACTAATAGATTTTTTTTTTCCCCTTGCTTGTCTCAGACTGTTTCTCTGCTTTTTCAGATGAAACATGAGCTCTTATTTAATGGCTGCTTCTCTGGTTTTGCAGCTTAAGTGGTTGTTGCGTGAAATAAGCTGTAGGTGTAAAATGATTTGGACTGACAGAGATGCACTAAGCGTTAGTGATTGCAGTGACATCTGTATGTAAATCAGCATTTTTATTTGTGTGCCTAATGTGGTTGTTTAACTTGCAAGACTTTAAACTTTATTGCTGTTCTGTTCTGTTCTGTTTTGTTTTTTTGCTTTGAAGAAAATGCAGGCATCGCCTTATGAATCATTAACAGAAATGTCTTATGGTGGGGGGGGAATGCTTTTGGTCTTCTCCCCTGTGTAATCAACATGTTTTTGTATTCCATTTTCTTATAAACAATGAGACATCCAGTGTTAACTTGCAGGACTATCTCAGAAAAACATTACACAGTTCAGCAAAGGCTGAATTAGAAACACAACTTTTTCAGGAACTGAGATCCACCTGTGTAGCTACATGTAAACTGCTCTGTCCCATCCGAGTTAAGCTAAATATAGGTTGTATAAATTCCTGTGATGAAAGCCTGCAAGTAGAGACATGTGCAGCAGGCTGATAAGAAAAGAGACCCAACGTCTGTTCTTTGTTGCACACTTGCAAAACATCTGAGGTGACTTAAAGGCAAATACACAGAGGTAATGGGCCACACAGCTGAATGAGAGTAGATCAGAATTCCCTATAACAGTATTAGTTTTGTTCGGTTTAATAGCCTATGAGGCTCTTGTTGTTTCTTTAAAGTGGTACACACGTAAAACATAGCATATGTCTTCATTCTAGATATGTAGAGACTTTTGATTTTTAAAAACTGATATATAAACAATATATTATCATCAGTTCCTCACCTTCAGCTCTTCACATGAGACCATATTATACTTGCTAATTTATCCAAAATGCACTCAACATTTGTATCTCTGTATATAGAGGGGGCAAGCAATAGAAACTGTTTTCCACCCAGGTGAAACATAAAGGAGTTAATCTTTTGTTGAGCTAATCGAAGCTTTAAATTAAAAACATGAGCAGTTAATATCAAATAGTGGTGGGGGAAAAGCAAGAAACAAGAAAAATGGTTTAAAAATGTCAGAATTGCCAAAAATAAGTTACTGCTTTTACAAAGTGTGGCAGTCTGACACTTCGGTGACGTTCAAAATAAACAATTTGATCATCCATTAATTGGGATAAATAAATGGTTCTTAATATTTTGAACTTTGAGCTTAAATGCATTGAGATGCTGCCATGTGATTGGCTGCTTGGATATTTGCATTAATGCGCATTTGAACATGTGCAAAGTGCAAAAGTGTCAATAAAGGCAGAGATGTGAGAATGTGAGTTTAATGGAAAACTGAGGGATCTCATACCAGCGTGATCATTTTTGGCTCCTAAAGTTGTGTAATTGCTGCCATTTAAATGTAAATATATACCTAATGAAAACAAAGTAATTTCTAACAGGGCATGCATACCAATCATAAGTTCTATTTTAGAGTCTGATTCTTTATTTAGATTATATTCAGCTTAAGTAACTTAGAAACTACATTCTGTGGTATGTGTTTGTGCCGTTCAGTGCTAATGCCCAAGCCCGAGCATCTGTGTCACGTCCACACTTGGAGCTGGAAAAATCTGAGCAGGGACTGCACATTGTGTTCTGAATGAAACCAGAGTCATGTAGTGAGGAGACAGAAAAGGAGAAAACAGAGGAAATCCCCCGTGATATCTGCACTTTAAGCTGCTTCCCAACCCAAAAGGACGCCACAGCTGCCAGCAGCATGAAGAATGGGCCGATATGAAACTGCTGATCCCCCCCCCCCCCCCCCCCCTGGCCACTGTTAGGAGACTGCGATGACAATGTGGATGTCTTCTGAACTCTGAGACTCAACTCAGTCACTGTATTTCCTGTAGCTGATGAAGTGGCCTTTACTCACTCATATGCCCCCTCAAAAAAAAAAAAAAAAACTTCTACAAATTTCCCATAAATGAAAGTAAATATTTCAGGACTTTGCTCACAGACCTACAATTACATCTTTTTCTGTGGTCAAATCAACGTTGATCCTAACTTTTTTCTCATGCTCCCTTTTCCAAGTGTGTGTGTGTGTGTGTGTGTGTGTGTGTGTGTGTGTGTGTGTGTGTGTGTGTGTGTGTGTGTGTGTGTGTGTGTGTGTGTACACACTCACATGCATTGGTCTGCCCTGGAGGTTGCAGCCTTGGCTCTGCTGCGCTCCACTGAGTCTGCCAGGAGATCTTATGGACGCCTCAGTGGAGCGGACTCTTAAAAACACTGCTTACCCAAGGAGATTTATTTAAAGTTACAGAGCAGTACAAAGTGTCTAAAACCTCTGAGAGAAACTGTGTGTGTGTGTGATTCATTGTACATGCGAGACTGTGTTGAAATGCTACGAAAACAAAACAAAAAAATGAAGCGAGTGATGTTTGTGTTTTTTCTAAAAGGTGTGTAAACCTTGTCATTTTAATGCAGTATTTCTCCACAGCTCATTTGTCATAGTCCAAGCGTTTGTTCTCAAGCAACTGTAGTGTTTTTGTTTTTTTGTTTTTATTCATCTCTCACATTTTACCCCAGAGATAATCATCACATTGCGTTGGCAGATTTCTTCTCTAACAGACTTTGACATGTCGCCTGGTTTCAGTATGCGTTTTCCAACCTGTGTGCAGTAGGACACTACTGTGCACACATGAGTGTGATTTTTAGGGGGGAACAAACAGTATGAAGGTGCTAATGAAATTGCTCTGTTTGTTGTTTATAAAAATGAATTGCATTTTTGAAGAGCTACACATGCTTGAGGAACGAAATCTGTAAATAGAACCATAGCACCGCCTACAAAATTAAATTAAATAAAATTCAGTAAAGTTCAGTAAAAAAACGACTTGCGTTCCAGATCCAACAGGAAGCCCACCATGTTGATTTTGCTGAATTTTGCACCATTTTTGCCAATTTAATATGGGGTGCTCAAAGGAGCGAGAGCTGTTACTTCCAGTTTGAATTTTAATTGTTTTAATGACTTATCATTGTGTGTAACGTAATGTAGAAACTAAGCACTTTGAATCACCTTGCTGTTGAATTGTGCTATATAAATAAACTTGCCTTGCCTTACTTTGAGCCGCTCCATTATTTGCATAAGGGGTTGCCACAGCAGGTAGCAACAAATATTGTTATTTTAATTTATTTTTTTAATGTCAGGTCCTCTTCCTGACCCAACCCCAAAGGGATTTGGCGTACTGTCATGTTTCCAATTTCAGTCACTGAATGTTTGAGTTTAATGTAAGCTCTACAGTGAATAAATGAAATTCTAATTTGTGTTGTGGTGGTGGAACAAGATAAAGGAACCTTTTCCTCAAGATCACCATGTGGCAGTACGTTGGTTGTCCGTAGTTTCTACACAGAACCACATCCTATCATGTGGCTGAGTACTGCTAAAAAGGAGTCAGTTGAGGTGGTTCTGTGATCTGGTTAGGATGTCTCCTGGGCACCTCCCTTTGGAGGTTTTAGCTTAGCCCCTGTCGCACAGGAGAAGTCAAAATACACAAAGCACCAATTTTCTGTGTGCTATTTTTAATGTTTTTATTTATCCTCCTCCCATCCTCCTCATGGTAAACTTCACCGTTGTTCCCTTTCCTGTAGAAACCATGCTATCTGCATGTGTCTGCTCTGCTGTGCTGGGCAGCCAGTGCACAGTATAGGGTTTTTTTTTGTTTGTTTTGTTTTGTTTTTTGGGGTGGGGGGTTCACTTTTGCACACAAACCAAAGTCTCAGTCTGCTTTTTGTCCATTTAACATCCTGTTGGGTAAAATTGTTGATGAAATAAAGTAAATTCCCTTTGGTGGTATTATGCATTATTGTGCATGTTACTTAGTCTTATTTCTGTGGCATTGTGTTGTGAAAATAAAAACTTCACTGATTTATGGTGATTGCAGAAACCTTGACTTTGGATGGTCCCGTGTTCTTGGCTTAAATGCATCTGGCATCAGCTTGCCTAAAATTGTGCTGAGTAGATAATTGCTTTTCCCTGCAATGAGTTGACAGTTTGAAATATGATCAAAAACGCTAAATCTCTTAGGAAAATGATAAGTTAAAGCAACTAGCTGGCAGTCAAATGAAACAATAAAACCATTCTTTTACTTTGCGGGGTAATGCGCTCACACAATATTTACATAAGATGTTTTAAGGACAAAATCAGCTGGCAGGAAAACCTGGAATACATTTATTATCGTTTTGTGGGTGCGTTTAACACGCTTATGCAACTTGGTCATTCATTCGACTTTGTTATTATTTGCATCTGCTAAAATAAAAATCTTTTCCTCTGTTTTCTCCACAGTACATCAAGATCCCAGCTCCCACTTCAGAGTCTCCTTCTGCCCTCCGTGTCTTTTCCTTTTACTTGTCCAGCGACAGCAAAGACCAGCCACAGGCCAGCTTTGACTGCATCCATCAGTATGTGTCGAGGTATGAATCCGAAACTTGTTTTCACAAGTCGAGTACTATTATCGCCACTGAATCAAGATCCAACTTTGAGCACCATGGAAGACTAATCAAAAATCCTTTTTTCCCCGTTACATTAATCAGCAAAGAATTTTGGCAAATATTTTCAATTAAAAAAAAGAACTCTTTGTTAAAGCTTCAAACTTGGCTATTCTTCTCTGGATAAGCGCAGCCAAAAGTTCTCGCTCAATATGCCTGACCGAATTTGCCAGAACACACACACACACAACCCCAGTGAACCACCTGCAGACTTAAAATATGCTGCTAACATTTATGTTGGTTATTATCACTTATTAAGACCAAATAGATGTACACACAAACTTCATACCCACATACCAGCCAATCACATGGCCACAGCTCAGTACATTTAGGTATGTAAACTGAAGTTCAAACAGACCACCAGAATGGGGAAGAAAGCTGATTTAAGCGCAACTATCTTTAGGATTTACAGAGACTGGTCAGAAAAATAAAATATGCAGAGATCGGCAATTCTCTGGATGAAAATGCTTGTTGATGCCAGAGGTCAGAGGAGAATGATTAGACTGCTTTGGGTTGATATGAAGGCAACAACTCAAATAATCACTTATTACAACAAAAGTATGCAAAAGAGCTTCTCTGTAAGGACAACTTATCCAACCTTTAACCCTCTTATCAGCTAAGAACAAGAAACTAAAAGAAAAATAAAGGATTGCAAAAATGTTTAAACCAAGATCCATCTTGCATTGCATCAACAATTTAGGCTGGTTGGGTGAAGGCCAGCCTCAGATTCAGTCTGGAAGATTTATAATACTGTTTTTTGCTGAATCCACATTTTCAGCCCCCTTCAGTCTGATAGCTGGTTGCCTGCATACATGGCTACTGGCATCCACGTATTGTCTGAAGGTTGCGGCCCAAAAATGTTCCAAATGTAGAAGAAAATGCAAACAAAGTACACCACTACCCACTTCCAGTGGGTCATAAATGGTTATGAAGAAGGATTGCGTATTGCTTGTGCATCATTTGTGGAGAATTTTGCAAAGTACACTTTTGAGCTTCCAGATGTGTAAGTGGTCTGATCCTCTTGTAGTGGCTCATAACCTCAGAAGACACTGTCTCCCTATGCTCGCAAATCAGAAGAGACTGTTTGCTTGCATCTTACCGTACAGACCATGGGGCACTTGTAATTTCCTGTAAATTTCTGGGCCGAACCTCTCATTACTGAGACCCGCGTTGCTTTATTTATGGAGTGGATATGCTTGGAAACTAAAGGTTATGCTCTGTTGCGGCTTCTTGGTGCCAGATGGCTAATTGTGGCCTGAACTTTAACTAGCTTTCATTTCAGCCAGTTACTGCAGCCAAGAGAAACGGCACATCAGCATGACAGCAATATCTTGCTCCCGTTGCCCCCTGCATTTGTTTTGATATTTGGAGGACAGAGTGAAAGAGTGGCCATTGGTCACTTATGTTATTGTATAGTGAAAATGTCTCAAATTAGCAGGAATTGCTACTTTTTTTTTTTTTTTTTTTTTTTTTTGTTCTGTTTTTGTTTGTTTGTTGGATTTTGGCAGCTCTGTAAATCTCTGATTTATTTGCTCCATTAATGGAGCTCAGGTTCTTATTTTAACTTTTTACTTTTGGCCAAGATGATTCTTGTTTTGCAAGCATGCCGACAGGAGCCAAGTTAATCCTGGCGGTTTTTCTACATGGTCTGTCCTGCTCTGAACCAAGATATATAGCCTTTCTCACATGTCACAGGCTGCAGAGCTAAATCTAGACAGTGACATAACATACAGCAACCACAGGTTTAGCCAGATTCCGCCACAAAGTCACTTTCTGCTGCAAAGGTTCTGCGCTGCCATCCTGCTTTGAGATAACTTAAAGGATGTTTTTAAAAAGCAGCAGAATGCCGTGAAGTTCAACAGCTGGCTGTTTTTTATTTTGTAGTGACGGCCGCGAACAGCTGGAAGGTCAGGGCAGCATCCAGGACAAGATCACTGTGTGTGCCACCGATGATTCCTACCAGATGACCCGCGAGAGGATGTCGCAGGTGGAGAAGGACAGTTGGAGCCGCTCTGCCATTGAGATCAAACCTGGAGCAACACATCCAAGTAAGATTAAGCAAAAGGCTTCTGTGGCAGGAAAACCGAAATCGAAGATGATACAGCTGCAGATTTTCATGTGGAAGGGCCAAATAGCTTTTTAGTTGGAGAGGGATCAGCAATTTGGATGTGGATACAAAAGAGGCTGTATAAAAACCCAAATAGAAATATAATAGCACCAATAAAAGTAAAAGGAATATTTGCCTTGAAAAATATTCCTTTATTTATTGCTTGAAGCTAAAAACCAGATACTTTCCTGTTTTTGATGTGCGATGAAACCACATGCGTAGGCCGTATTTTTGGTTATACCAAGACAAAAGCTAAGCCTTTTCTCCGATATTTAATGTTTGTCATTGTTCAAAGTCAGAAACTGTCTTTAAACTTTAATTTCAGGGAGTTTCGATTCACTGCCAGGCCCTTACCATTAATACAACTGAAAAGTATAGTTAATGGAGCCATGTCTCTAAAACAAAGATTATTGCAGAATGAGAGCTGTATGGGACGTGCAGGTTTTACTAACTATGACCTGAAAGCTACCTTCTGTGTTTTTTCCCTGTTCGCTAAACTTTGCTGCGGTTATGCAAAACTTTTTCTTGGCTCTGTCCTGGACCCCCATGTCAGTGCTGAAGCTCCAGGGAAGCTGCAACTGTAGTTGGTTTAAACCAGATTACTGCATGGATTGTGTAACATCAGATCTTAAGGTGAACATGACAAAGCAGTATAAATTGTAACTCTCACAGAATTTATTAGGAAGAAAGCCAAACCCTATCAAGCACGTATCTGGCACACCATAAATCCCCATGACATTATAACATAATTCTCCTTATTTTCATCATGATAAATGACTAACAGAAGTACATATGCATGAAGTTATCTGTTGGACTTACTTTTTCTTTTCCTGTCACTGACCTGCAAAGCGCAGATTAACCCGTAATGGGATTAGCACAGAGAGACGTAGCTTTCACTGCTCTAACATGCCCCATCTGTCTTCACTGGAGATACAAGCGATAATCAATGGCATCTTTACATCTAAGGACAAGTAGCTGCAAGTCTGATCTATAAATAGCAGGTTTCAGATGATATCTCGAGTAAAGTGTTCATCACTTTTTTTTTAAATCTGTTTATTTTATCTCAGATCTCACTGCCTTAAGATTCTTTTCTCCTTGTACCTTCCTGAGCCTTGTTCTGCTGGAGATTCCTTCCTGTAAAAAGGGAGCTCTTTCTTCCCACAGTCGCCAGCTTGCATAGGAGATTGTCTGATTGCTGGGGTTCTCTCTCTCTAACCTCAGGAATCCACCAGGCGTGGCTGTGTTACATTCTGACCCCAGTAAGACGGTGCTTGTAATTCCACAGGATGACCCACAAAGTATTTCAGAATTGTCCCAGAAGTGTATCCCTGCTTAAAATTGCATAGTTGTATTTTCTTGTCTTTTTCCCCTTGTTTCCTTTTTTTCTTTTCTTTTCTTTTTTCTTTTAATAAAATATGAATTAAGCTACATAGAGCAGGTAAGGAGTAAAGACAGGAAATCAGACAAAGAATGATGATAGATAATCTGGCCAATTTTAAAACATAAAAGACCCCTGGCAGACTAAATTGTGATTCAAAGCCATGCAAAGAACAGAACAAAACTGCACTGCGATCCGATCTCAAAGGCATGCACCTGGTGTTTTCCTTGTGCTATATTGTATGTAGACTGAATTCAATTACTGCATCAACTGGAGAAAACTGTTGTTCTCAGAACTACATTTTTAGCTCCTAACACAGAAAAGGTTATCAGGTTATAGGTTTACCAGCATAAGAGGACCTTTTGAGAGATGTAGGTGTACTGTGATTGGTATAGTAGCAATACAAATAGTATTAACCTTGGTAAAACATGAGTCAAGTAACCAATAACTCTTAACTATAGCCAAAAAAATAAACATGCAACATGCAAACACCAACACTAAAATCCATTCTGTCTATAACTGGACGGCAAAATATAAAACAATGTCAAGTAAACACTTGTGAAGCTGATTAGCGCAATCCACAAGAAGGCAAAAAATATTGAGAAAACTCAAGAGGCTAAAACAGCAATACAAGAAAAACAAAGTTAATGTTGCATTCCTGGCCACTGGCTGGTTAATACAGTGATTCAGCTTTTCTATAAGCAATATGAATGCAAACAGATGGAAAGAAAGAGTATGAAGTTCAACGAGGAGCTCTTCAGGTAGTTCTCAAAACTGCTTGATGCAAAACAGGCTTCTGTTTTGCCACCTGCAATAAAATGTGAAATATCCTGCTTTTTATAAGCCCGCTCCTTGAGGCATACAAAGTATTTATAATTAGATGTTGATTTGATTCATTAACATAATGTGTGTATCTTTTGAGGTAATGTCATCTAAGTTAATCCATCCTAAATCACAGGCGGACTGATGCATCATCGTAGATCTTGTTCTTTTACTTTGTGTTCAGGTAAATGTGTCAAGTACCAGAAGAGGCCAGGCCCACTCCCTGCCTCAGATAGCAGCTTCTCCAAGTACTCTGTCAATAACCGGAGGAATGGCAGTATGGCGACCTCAATGCAGAAGCCCCTGAAGGATCGCATCGTCCACCTGCTGGCTCTCAAACCCTACAGAAAACCAGAGCTGCTGCTGTGGCTGGAAAGAGAAAGAGCAAGCCCCAAAGATAAGGCCGAGCTGGGTGCCATACTGGAGGAGGTACTTAGAAACACTGTTTGTAGACAAAATGTACAAAAGCTGAAGCAATTGCATCCATGCAGAGGCCACAGAGTGTAAAAAAAGATGGATTTAGCCACTGCAGTGTCATCATGTTGGTTTTCTGGATCCAAAAGGGGATTTCTGGGTAAGAAAGCTGCACCCATTAACTCTGTGGATGCACTGTTCAGACAAAGATATAATTTGTAGTACAATACTAGTATAATACAAGTTGACTCACCATAACTGAAGTATAAACGTGGATAATGCGTACCACACAGGAGGCCATACTGTTTGTTCATTAAAATGCTCTAAAAAGCTCCAACAGCAGGGTTTAGAGTTCCCTCTGACCACCACCAGGCGGCAACGGGTGAAGTGTCTTGCCCAAGGACACAACAACCGAGACTGTCCAAGCCGGGGCTCGAACCGGCAACCTTCCAATTACAAGGCGAACTCCCAGCTCTTGAGCCACGATCGCCCCGGACAGCTGGTGGTTTCAATAACCAGTAAACAATGATGCGGTGGTTACTTCCATCTTTTATATACAGTGTATGGTTTTTACTTAAAGCCATCATGACCTTGAAAATGCATAACTCCAACAGATTGTCCCAAAGGGGGAAAATGAGTGTAGAAACAAACATTTCTTTCCCTTAATCATCATGTAAACATGTTTGCACCGGTTGCTGCTTGGCACACACGCATGCCTAGCGCAGCATCTCATGCATATATTTTTTTTCAAATGTAGACTTTGTACATTATACTCCCTGAACATCCTTAAACACCCCTAATTGTCATTATATAAAACTTTAAAAAAACACGCTATGGTTTTGCACATTATACCAAGACAACAGTGATTTACATTTCCAGCCAAGCAAATGTGCTTGTGTTGGCTCTGTTTTTGCACATTATATATGGCCATTGCCTGACATTCAACTAATATCACATTGTGAAAATCAAGTATGTGTTTCCCTACTATATTTAATATTAAAAAAAAAAACAATACATTTTGACACTGTCAGAGTGTCTGAAAGGCACTTAAAAGCTCTGAACAACACAGATCTGTGGTAATGTGTGTGCTGACAGAGACCAGCACCGTTTGTGCTTTAATCAAAGCCGGGATCTAATTTTAAGAAGTTTCTTTTGCTTTCCTGTAAATATTTTTGAGTTATTCCTAAGTGATGTTTGTTTGTGTGTTTTGCAGGCCTTCTGCTAGTTGATGTCTGTACACGCATGTGGTTCTTGTCTCACTGCATAGGAGTAATTAGGTCGCTGCTGTAATTGTGTCTTCAGAGATTGTTTGCTATTGGGCAGACTCCTCTGTCTGGAGGCTTCAGAAAGATAGACGTCTTTAGAGAATGTGAGGGGAAAAAATCTGGGACGCTCGGATGGAAACGGAAACGCTGAGAAGGTGTTGTTGCTTTTCAGGAATGTGGATGTTTCAGGTTTAGCACATAATGGATCCAGGTGGTGGCAGCTTTTGTGTTTTTAAGTTTCTGAGTAGTCTTTTTATTTATTTTTCTACCATTTCATATTTTATTATCCCAATCGAAACAAGTTTGCAAGAAGCCCAACTTACTGACAAATTAGTAGGCGGAATATAAGACACGTTGATATCGATTGCTATTACATATGTGAGGACATGTTAAAAATAAAAAAAGAGGTTTGGTATATTTTAAGGATTAAAAAATACCACAAAGATAATTTTTAACCCTTTTTGATGTTTTTGTTGTAATCTGTGGACTGGATTTGTATGATTGCAGTCGGCATTCATTGCTAATGGCTTCTCAATCACAAGTCAATACCAGTTGACCACATCCTGGATTATACTCCTTTTTTTTTTTTTTTTTTGACAGCTAGAATGACTAAAATATGTAAAATGGACTTAATGTTTCATCCGATATGATTCAAAATGAGTGATTGAACCCATAAATCCACGAGGAAAGCATTTAGAGGTCAGCACTGAGATTCTGTATGACTAAAAGTGTTTTTGCAACCACAGCTATCATGAATCCAAGGTTAAGGCACTTATGACTTGGCTACTCTTGTGACCAAGAAAAAACCCTCATCTTTTATTCCAATCATCTGCATGGTGCTTTCTGTCACTGCAGTGGGTGTGTTTGAATGGCAGAATCCTGTCGCCACAACAGATTGAAGGCAGCAGCTTTGTATTCTCTGCAAAAGGCTTAAAAGAAATAAAGGTGTTGGCTACTTTTCCTGAGAATGGATGTTCCTCACTTTTACATGACTGATCAGATGAAAGAAGTGTGTCTGAGAGGTTTGTTACATGAGGACATTAAATGAGGCATATGCCTGGTCAGAAAGAGCTCCAACCTTCCTAACAGTAACAGCCAGAGTCTGTATGACTGAGATTTTTAGCCAAAATACAATGACTTAAATTCTGTCTTAATTAAGAAGTAGAAATGTGTGCGTCATCCAGGAAAAAATAACCTCTTATTCCCTACTTTCTAACCACTTTCTGGCAAACAAATTTGATGACTAACTGTTGAACATATGGCAATATTTAACTGCTATTGAAGCAGATGCTTTCCTCTGGGGCCGGTGGAGACTAAAAACGGAGCTAAAAAAACGGTGAATGTCACATTAAAATTCACCGTTTGGCATGGAGTAACTAATAAATAACATTTTTTCTAACTTTAATAGGAATTTGAATTAACATTGTGTGTTGTGTGATATTTCTTTAGGTGGCCAAATTGAACCCCAAAGACAGCAGCTACTCACTGAGAGATGACTTCTACAGGCATGTGCAGAGAGACTGGCCAGGCTACAACGAGGAGGAGAAGCAGCTTGTCAGCCGGCTGCTGGCCAGGTGGGCTAGAGGCAGGGGGTCCCAGATGGATGCAAGTTATGCGCTCCCATTAAACAGCTTGTTTTTGTGTAACGTGCTGTACGTAAACGTGCCCTTTCACTTTTATGCCCGATATATCTTATGTATTAATTCCCCGGTGGTACTGGTGTTAGCTCATAAATAACAAGATGATGACTGAATCATTGAAACTTCATTTTGCACTTGTTATTCGCCGCATTAGAAAAGTAAGGTCTCCTGCACATCTTCTTTCACTCCCACGTGTTTCTGTATAGTCAGCCCTCAGAGGCAGACCTTGTGTGTCCTTGCTATACAGAGAATCTTTTCCACCTTTAAGCTCGGCCATATTCGGGCTTCTGTAAACCAGCAAGACTAGGTGTTTATGAAATTCCCAAAGGTGCTTTGGTTGTGTCTGATTGCTTTTTTTCTCTCTTTCTGTTTGATAGGAAGTTGCAGCCACATATTGGCAACCAGTCGCGAAATCCTCAACCAAACCCATCAGTACTAAGGACGTCAGAGGATCAAAGCATAGCAAAAAATCTTGCAGTGGTAAATGGCTGTATTGTTCTCCATTTACCTTTCAGTATGTGTGAAAGTGGTTGATGTGGTTTTGAACGGATGTTGCTTCTTTACGTCAGTGTAAATGTGTGCCCTTTGCCCTCTAGTCTTTACCTTTGTCTGCTGGAATTAAAGTTTATTCATGAAGTTTGTATGAAAATGTTTCAGAGATGTATTTTTTGTTTTTCCCTGTCTGTTTCCCTAGAAACGCCCTGTGCCTTTTGACTCACAGGAAAGACTAGCAGCTAAGAGACAAAAACTCACAGACCAGAGGTTACAACAGCAGCCAGCTGTAAACGGACTCTTAAACAATAAAGGAGGACACAATGATGCAACTCCTTCCCTTAACCCAAGTTTCCACACAAAGACTGAGTTTCAAAGGACAGATAACCATACTGATAACCAAAATGGTTTACCAGGGAGCCATAATTCCTTTCCTCTAATGCACAAACTATCTAGCACTTCTGACACGCCTGTTTCAGAGACCAGGGAGCAAGAACCCAAAGTAAGCAGCCTCCAGCCAACCCAGCGTGACTCCAACTGCACTCAGCCACAGCTCGCCAACAGCCAGCACAGAAAGAAGAAATCGAAAAAGCACAAGGACAAGGAGCGCGAGAAATTTAAAGACTACCATAGGACTGACTGGTTAAAGACGAATAATGAGCTCGAGAAGAATCCAGACAAACTTGACAGTAAGGCCTTCTTTCCCCTGTGTATTAAAAAAAACAAAACTAAAAAACATCTTGTAATGTTTTCCAGATCATTAAGTCAGTGATTGTAGTTTTGCTTTTTCATCCAACATTCCCCCAAATTCCTGTCAGCTGGATTTAAATGCCCCTTCTTCATTGCTGCCTCTCGTGTTAAATTAAACTACTTCGTTTATTTTGGCACTGGCGCTGTTTCGTCCATTTAAATCCAACTGGATAATCGTATTAGCAAAAAGTTAAACAGATGTACCTAATAAATGGGCAGGTGAGTGCATGTGAAGTCCCCCCTTGCAACCCAGTGCTGTATCAGCACAGTATTATCTCATGACTGTATGTGCTTCCTGAAGCTCCCACTCTTGAGTCCTCAGTGTGTTATGTGGCTGACTGACTCAACAACAGCTTGGGTCTCTAAGCCTAGAGGTCTCCTGACACCCACAGGCTCTTAGCTAGTCTGAACAGAGGCAGAGATGAACACACACACAGACACACTGTGGCTTTTAGCAAAATAAAAAAACATATTGCTTAATATTCAGACAATGGCAAAGATCCACATGGATGACTGTACTGATTCGACTGCAGCTAATGATATTTTCTTTTTCTTACGTTCTTGCTCCAGATCCTGACATAACAAATACTGTGGTTTCTGAGGAGAAGCCAGATTATGTGCTGTAAGTCTGAACATGTTTTCAAGTTATTTTTTGATGACCTGCTAGAATCTTTTGCTTTTGTTTAGGCAAGGCAAGGCAAGGCAAGTTTATTTGTATAGCACAATTCAACAACAAGGTGATTCAATGAAGTAGATGACAAGGATTCAAGAACAAACTGTGTAGGATGACATTGTAGGCTTGTGCTACCATCTCGTGGCAGAAAGAGGTACTACACAAGAAGTAAACGAAATTAGGGAAATGGGCAGTTTAGAAATTTGCACAAAAAATATTGTGATTGTATCTCTAGGAAAGAATTCATATGGAAGAGAGTCTCTTGAAGGCTCAATGTTGCATAAGATTATTTCTATCTTCTGTGGTGGTCTTTACATTATCACACACTATGTTTCTGTGTCTACTTATAGAAAATACAGCCCCATAACAAGTTTAGAGCAACGTGAGCAGTACCAGGAGGATTTCTGCGCTGAGTATGATGAGTACAAAGACCTCCATTCCCGGATTGCCACCATAACTCACATGTTCATTCAGCTGGGCTCTAAAATCAAGAGCCTGTCCCCTGGTACTCAAGAATATAAGGTACATGATATATGCAGATATGCAAGTGCTCAGTTTGGACTGTTAGTCTCTATGTGGAAACTAATATTAACAACTTTGTGTTTTGTACCATTTAGACAATGGAAGACCAAATACTAGAAAAGTACAACAAGTATCGCAAGGTAAGTCAGACACATTGAAGTCGTTTTTCTTGTAGTTCACATATTTGAGATTTATTTCAGATTTATCACCTATTGCTCCTCTTTTTTTGTGCTCTTATAGTCTTAAATGTACATTTCAATGCTTAAATAGCTTGATTTTTTTAAGCAATTAAATTCTGTGAAAGCTGCTTTTATTAAACAGCGAGTAGTTAACCTAAACTAAACAAAGACAATCTTTAAGATTGATCCTCAATATGTTAGTGGTTGAGAAAGAAATCGTTTTATTTATTGTTAATTGTTTATTTTTTATTTATTTGAGAGAATGTGGATTGTATGGTGTAGGCTGGCACTAGTTTAAGAAGGTTTTTTGCAGTTGCTCTATTTAGGATTTCCACCTGTCTACTATGTAAGTTTTGTAGGCGTGAACATAGAGGAAAACCATGTAAAACTCTTTTAATAATACACTTTTTTTTTTTTTTTGTCTCCACAGAAGTTCCCCGGTTACCGGGAAGAAAAGAAACACTGCGAGTATCTCCACGAAAAACTTTCATATATCAAGCAGCTCATCATGGACTATGACGTCTCTAAAGCTTCCTCGTAGCAGATTTTCATATATGCATACACAAACAGAGTGTCAAACAAAGAGTTTTTATATGGTGAAAAGGTTTTACGGTATATGAAAAAGGCAGACACTATTGCAGACCACAAATGATGCCGTGAGCGTTGATGATATTAAATCTATAGCAGATTTCTGTTGTGGTCTTTTAGTTGTGTAGTTATGACTTCTTAAAAGATATCTCATGGATTTAAGAAGTCAGAGGGAGAGGCAAAGAGAGAGTCTTGGCACTAATGAGGACTGTGAACCTCACTTTGCCAAGACAGATACATTTCCTAAAACCTTCTGTCAGCCAGACTCGGTGTCAGACATTTGAATTGAAATATATCAAAGGTAGAAGTGACTTTAACTTATTCCCTTTGTTTTTGAGACTTGCTCAGTCAAACATTGCCTCAGGCGGTTTTTCACTCTCTTTTTTTTAACATTTAAAGATTTAAATAAGCAGCATAAAAGAGACACTACAGTTCAGGTTCTTATCAAAGCACCCTAATTTGCGATTAATGACAGAAGCTGTGCACTGCAAAGAAAAAGAGAAAATGAAATGATTCAAATAATTTTTTTTCAGATTTATCCTTCATGTCTTATTATGCAAAGTGGGTGAGATTTTTTCCCCTCTCTTTTTCCACCTGCAGTGCTTCAGGCATTTATCTTGGAGGAAGGGATGTTTTAGAGTTCTGCATTATGTTTGTTCTGTACTGGAAATAAGTGGAATAATTGTCACCCTGTGGCAAAACAAAAATTCATGTAAGATAATGACATTTTGCGATGCAGCCTGTAAGAGGTTCCTGCTGTTTAGCTGGAGTCAGCTGGTTTCTTACTTTTTATGAAGTATGCGATCTTCACATCTCACACACTAAATTGATTCGGGCTCATTTTGAAAGCTGCTGAATCCAATTAGCAAAAATTTGTTCTCAATTACCTGGTTAAACATGTTAAGAGCTTCAGGTTCACATGAAACTTACTGCAATAAGTCGATATGTGCCGTATTTATTAAGTATTTATTAAGTACACTCCCTTTCTTTTGCTAAACTGACCAAAATGCTCAGACGTCATTAATAAGCAAGCAGCAAGTCTAGTTTAAAGTATTTAAACCTACTGGAAAGAAGTGTCTTTGTCTCTTTTTACATAGAACTACTGATGTATTTATTTTGAAATGATTTTCCTCATTCCTGTGTCGCTGGTCTCCACAGATCGTGGTAGCCGGTCTTGGTAGATCTAAGTGTTTGTATCCATCAAGAGGGGGAGAGGTTGTAGATGAAAGTATCATAACTTACTGTGTGTTTTGTCTCTGCAGCCCCAAAGGACTCTAAATATTAAAAGATTAATATAGCTACAGAAGGCCTCGGCAGCAGTGAATAGACACGTCACCTAACTCTCCAGCTATGTTTGAAACCATTCACTTGTACACTATAAAAATAGATTAAAAGAATGAGGCACATAGCAAACCTGTTACTTTAAAATTCAGTGCTGCTGTGAACATTTTTTAGATCACAATGGCAAAAACTACTTTATTTTTTTCATGAATTGGCACATTGATGTGGCAAGGATATTGGAAAGTTGTGGGGTCAGTTATGATCCTGGAAATCTGTGCAAGGTTTCCAACATCATGGGGTTTGATTTATTGTAATTTTCCACTTCTAAGTACTACATCGTTGTGTTTCGTAGTGAGCCATGGCTCATAGAGACAAAGCAACAAGGTTTACTGCAGCAGAAGCCTTGATGCAATTAAAAGCAGCTCAGTTAGATGAAAACAGTTAAATGAACAGAACAGTTTGCATTCGTTTTAGTAGGCACACTTGTTCAACTCATTTTTAAAGACCAAATCAGCCAATCACATGGCAGCAACTCAATGCATTTAGGCATGTAGACAAGACCTGCTGAAGTTCAAACCAAGCATCAGAATGGGGAAGAAAGGTGATTAAGTGCCTTTGAAGTTGGCGCGGTTGTTTGTGCTAGAATCCCAGCTGGTCTGTGCATTTCAGAAACTGCTGACCTGCTGGGATTTTTCCCACACCACCAACTCCATGGTTTACAGACAATGGTCCAAAAAAAGAGACAATATCCAGTGAGCTGCTGTTCTCTGGGCGAAAATGCTTTGTTGATGTCACAGGAGAATAACCAGACTGATTCAGGCTGACAGGAAGGCAACAGTAACCACTTCTTAAAACTGAGGTATGCAGTTTGAACATTGCAGCAGAATGCCACACTGGTTGGAACTCCTGTCAACTAAGAACAGGCTACAGTTTCGGCACACTCACCAAAATTGGGGAAAAAAGACTGAAGAAATGTTACTCAGTCTGAGGAGTGTTCATTTCAGCTGTTACACTGGGGACAGAATTTGGCATTTTCTCGGCACACTTTGGCCCCTTACCACACGAGCATCATTTAAATAATGATAAACGACCATTAGGATAAGGTGACCTGTCACGACGTTCAAATCATCTCAAACTGGTTTTTCAGCACGACAATGAGTTCACTATACTCAAATGAGCTCCACAGCCACTACATTACAATTGAATAGAGCACCTTTGAGATACAGTGGATTAAGAACTCCACATCGTGGATGTGCAGGTGACGAATCTGCAACAGCTGTGTGAAGCTGTTGTACACAGCAACAGCTTGTGCAACAAGCTGAGGAATGTTTTCAGCACCTTGTTGAATATGTGCTGTTCCAAAGGCAAACGGGGGTCCAGCCCATGCTAGCCAGATATACCTAATGAAGTGTCCGCGTAGGTACAATGAACATAAATGCCGTCATTAAAGAAGTATTCCCGTGTAAATTGGATAATTAACCCCACAGTCATTTTACTTATGAGAAAAGTTCACCTTTATGAGGGTTGATGTTCATATTGTGTTGCTTTTTTTGGCTTATTAGAAAATAAAAGTAGTTAACTGAGGATGTTTTATAGTGTACAGTGACGGGTTTCAAGAAGCTGCCACTATATTGGTAAAATGTGTGCATTTGCTAACTTACTATATGTTGTAGTATTTAGGTATTTTAAGCTTGGAGAGCTGAGTCTCAACTTTTAATCAGTGCCTATTCAGAGTGTATTTGTCCATTGTGGCTGCAGCTTTTGTATTGAATGTCATTACACAGTCATTGACATAGAAGCCTTAAGGATACTTATATAGTCTTCAAACTGCCAATATCAAGATGCTCATTATCCATACACACACTCATCTGTTATCTGCCTTATTACTACTGTTTGCTGTTTAAAACTGTTTAAATGATTGCCAACAGTGGCTTTCTGTATTCTTAATGTAATTTAACGTTCTCTGTTTCCTGTGATGACATTGCTTACTCATTTGTTGCATTTGTAATCATTCTGGTACATTTTTGCTTTATTCATCACTGAGGTAAATGTGCAGGCATTCGCCATTAAGAATAACACTTATATATTTCTAATGCTGCCGATATTCCTGTTGACACCCTGTTTTACTTTCTGAGCACACAGAGTAGTTTGATTTGAAAATTTGCCTTTTAGTGATTTCGGCCATATTTCAAGCACAAAAAGCCCAATCTTAAAATTAACAATTGACGAACAAGTGGTAATTATGAAAAGATTTATAGAAAGAAAGGAATAGATGTGTCAGATTATTGATGGAAAACCATAATTATTTTTGGATTGTTGTGATTAAGAGGGTATGATTATATTTGGGCGATTGAGCAGGATAAAAGTATCACCAACAATGAAGACCCGGAGAGGAGCGTATGCATTATGAACTGCATTTTACAGTTGTGTACTTTCTCTTCTTCTATTGTGCAAATTTCAAACAAATAAAACCATCAAAGAGATCTATAACCACAGACATTTTTCTTTGTAGATCGCTCTTATTTTTTTGTGCACACAGCAATCATGTTTTCTTTATGCACGCAGGCACCCTCATACACAGGTATAAGTAGAAGCCAAGAAATTATTGTATAAGACATTTTATATTTTTCTGTTTTATAAAGGGCTAACAACAATGTTGTCAGTTTGTGATAAAAATCCATTTGCAGATGATTATCCTGCAGCAAGAGAGTTTTCCTTTGTCAAAAGTGTAAGAACTGCAAACTTTAAAACTTAAAGTGTCAAATGTAAAGGATGGGCTAAATCAAGATCTTTAAAATTCAAGCTTTTAGATCCTGAATAATAATATGTTTTGTTTCCTTAATTGTTAAAGCGAAGGCCAGCTGGCTATAAAATCCTGTCAGTTAACACAGTGCAATACCATATCATTATAATGCTTCACATGCATGAAACAGTCCTATTAATTTTGCATTTTGGTATACTTGGAGGGTAACTGTAAACTGTATAATAAAGATGGTCATAGCATGCGTTTTGAAAGCCACATTCATTTTATTATAATTGCTTCATTTTTGCCTGTTTAGCTGGAAGTTACCATATTTGAGAATGTAGGTTAAGTCATCAGCTAACACTAGTAACTGTGGTTAGCAAGCTGCATTGATAAACTGTACAGATGCAGTGCCTGAATACACACATCTGCTACTTACTGCAAAGATACAGACTAACTCTGGTATCCAGATGGATGAGATCTGAAAACATTCACAGAGTTGCAAGGCGGCACTTGAGGCACAAAACACTATTTTATATACTGTTAACTACCATGTTATAAAAGGAGAACAACAGAAGACCATCAGCTTGTCCCTATGTTGACCTCATCCCAGTATCATTCTCCAACTTGCAATGAAAAACACAGACCAGTTCAGTTAAGTTTTGGCTGCTTATTCATGTGTGCTGGGTTCAGCGGGTTGAGTAGTTGCAAGGCTGACATGCTTGAAGAGTTCTATTAAAATGATAGCACAAAAGAAATACTGTTTATGACTGCTGCTGTGATTTTGTGTTATATAAATAAAATTGGGAGCGACCACCAGAGAAACTGCACTCGTTGGTATTATAATTGGTTTGAATTTTTAGCTGCAGAGGTTGCTGCTTAGTGCAAAAAAGTGTCTTTAATGTGTGTAAAATTTTTCTATACATCATACAGATGTTGGCACTTGCAGTAGGCAAAGATTGGTCCACTCGTCTAACAGGAGAGTGGGAACAGATAAATATGCATATGCTATAAGTAAAGTATGATTTTGAGAAACAGAAACCCTTAAACCACATGGAATAACATTCAAAGATAAATGAGAAAGAGAGAGTCCTCCTCAGTATGTCATTTATAAATACAGGTATGTCTCTCCATCTGTTACTGTTACATCATGTAGAGCTATCACAGTAACAATCGTAATCATAGTCATAATAAAATATCTATATTTATAAATGGCATACTAAAGCAGGGCAATGTCTATAAATGCTAAATTAAGTACTCTATAATACCTTACCAATACTTTAATAATGCTTAATAGTGTGAAATTATTAAAAAGTGCTACCAAATATAAAAAAAAATATACCTTCTGCTTTACAGAAAGTGCACATAAGAATAATATTTTATCAGTCATTTATCACAAGAGTAGAACATGCACTTTCTTCAGACATAGATTAGATCGCAGGGCTGCAGATCTCACTGTGACCGTTCTTCTGTAGCATCCACGCCGGTGTGTAGCTCCTCCTGACACAAAGCAGCTTTAAACCGCGGTCGGGGTGGAGCCAGTCGGTTGTCATAGCGACCGTGAAACATCAAGCCCGTTCAGAGTTCACAAAGCTGAGGTAAGACCAACATATCCATTTTCAGTGCTTTTCCACTCTGGTCTAAAATTACACTTACACTAAAATACTTTTGTTTGTGATCTAATAGTTGTTTTACAAGCTGCCCCTTTTTTGTCCTGAGTTAAACAGCTTTATATGACGATTTTTTATCTGTGGTGTCAGCTCATTGTTAGCCTCCAGGCTAACCAGCAGTGATGGGAGTGTAGTGTTGTGGATAGTTTTGTGTTGTGTGTCAGAACAACGAGGTGACTGCTGTCTCCAGATAGAAAAAGGAGTGATACACCTGCTGCTGTCAGACCTACAGGATTTAGGCTGTGATGTTCTCCTTTATAGTGGACAGAAATTATTTTTGTGTGGCATCTTATTGAAAAATGAACAGCTGATTGTTCTGTAAATAGTTTGAAATGGTTATTTAGAAAATCAAGGTAAAAGGTAAATAGATGCAAATAACTTTATTGTTTGCAAAACTTGTGCATAGGATTTTAAAATTGACCATTTATATTTGCATTTAAAGTTATGAAATATGATTCATTATACATGTTTGTGGTTGTTACAGTAAAAAATATAACTTTTTCTACTCTGATTTTATGTTTTTTGTGTGATTTTAGATCATTGTGTTAATACAGTATGTCAAAATGAAAACATAACTGTAAATTCAGACACGTGAGGTTGTGCTGAAAAGGAAGATACCAAACAAGGAAAGGTAAATAGTTTTTAAAGGTAAAATTTAGAGAAAACATCAAAAGTAGTTAAAAATGGCTGCAGTTACAACCTGGACCCCACAGGGTTAAACGTTTTTTTGTTTTTGTTTTTTAAAGTAACGCAATAGTTACTTTTCAAGTAATTAATTACTTTTAGAAAATTGTAACTCAGTTACTAACTCAGTTACTTTTTTGAAGAAGTAACTAGTAACTATAATTAATTACTTTTCAAAGTAACTTGCCCAACACTGCTAACCAGTGACCTCACTGAACTCTTTTTCAGCCACATCTAGGCCGTATGAAATCAGTCTGTGTGTAAAGTTGTAAACTCTATGCTCTAAAGTATTTAGTGAACGACATCAAGTGTTACGAAAAGGGCTAATCTGATTCATTTTGTTATTTTATTTATTTCCAATAAATACTTTCAGCGGCATATAAATAGTATCAGCTTTTTCCACTGTGACATTTAAGGCTATTTCAGTTCCTGCATAGTAACGACCATATTCTACATGTTTTTGGAATACTTTATACTGAATTAACTTCAGGGCTTTTTCTAGCTAATAAAGGGGCAGATGAGTAAAATCTATATATAGTTAAAGCAGTGAGTCTGTGTTGTCTTATTTCACAGACATCTATTTCTTTCTAAAAAAAAAAAAAATTTCTGTTGTGGAGGTAAACAAAGACGACATGAGAGCTCTCGATTCTCTCTCCAGGTTTATTCTTCATCACAAGAAAAGAAATGGAATCAGCCCATAACGCAAAGACATCCAGGGATGAGACACCTACTTTGGAACTTACTGGTATGATGCAGGTACAAAGATCTTGACATGTAAAGTTTTAAGTTTAACTATCTCATGCATTAATTATGAGGGCCTCAGTCACGATTTTGTCCTTAGATTTTTATTCCTCTTTAAGCACAAAAAGAAAAACAACCCAAAAATGCAATTGAAATTTTGTTCATGAACTCATTTTTCAGGGAGTTACAAACATGTCCACTCATTTGGACACCATGCATTTGATTCCTAAACCAAAGAAATATGTATTTAACAAACCAATAATAGAACATGATTTACTTTGTGAAAACTGTCAATAAGACATTTTGAAAGCTCATAATCTGATGTTTTCTCACATTTTTATATCCATGTAGCATCGTGGCATCTGTTGGCACTTGGCCAAAGTGAGAACTTGATTTTTATGTGTAGACCAGTATGAAATATATCCAGTCAACTCTGAACCAGCAAACAGAGCTATTCCATTTTTTTACAATGAAGAAAACAAAGGTTGTCAAATAAAAATAACAGTTTCGTTAAACAAAATGTAGATGTTTTCATACTCATTCTAATTTAGAAATGTGTTATTTGAAGAATTATGAATTGAAACTAGGGGTGCAACAATACACAAAATTCACGGTTCGGTTCAGTTCGATACTTTGGTGTCACGGTTCGATATTTTTTCGATACAAAAAAATGTTCATGCCTTTTTAATTTGTCATTTATTAAAATTATAAATATATATTTTAACTCAAAAGTACAGTTTTTAAATTTAATGTTGCTGAAACAAAAGTAATTTAAAAAATAAATCTGATTGAGGAATCACTCATCTTTGGAAAAGAGAGTTTATTACAGAGAAATGGCTCTTTCCAAAATAAAAGCTATACTATATGCTTCTTCTGGGCTATATTCTCAGCAGCATATTGTAGCGGGTCAGGGCTGTTCGGGGTTCTGTTTGTACAGTTATGTTTTGTTTATGTTGCCATAGTGACGGGTGACGCCCTCTCGCTGCAACGGTGTGTCCTTCCGGGGGCAGAGGGCGCCCTGTGTGTTTTTTTTTTTTTTTTTTTTTTTTTATTGAAACAAATTTCCATATACAAAACAAGTCAAGGAAACAGACCAGAATTGTAACAATTTACATTATAAAGATGGTGAAGCAAGTCATCATAACTTTACAGGGAGAAAATAAAAGTTTCTAGAGTAAAGAAATAAGGAACATAGACCTTTTGACACAGGCAAGAAAATTAGAAGAGCAAGTATTTTTTGATTTTACAGTATAGTACAGCAGTTTTTTTGTTCATATTTGAAATAAGCTTAAGTGACTTAAAGTATTGACAAAAGTAATTCAAGAAGACTGTAAACATAGGAGAGGCATTCTTCCACTTACATAAATGAATGAAAAACTTACATAGCACTATTACAAAATTGACAACATCTGAGATTTCAGAATCCAGATTGTCCATAAAGTAAAGAATATCCTTAGATGTGAAGGCAGGTACATTGGAAATTCTGAGTGAAACCCAACAGTGTATTTCAAACCAGAAAGCATTAACATACTGACAAGTGAAAAATAGATGCTCTAGTGTTTCTGGATCGGAAGAACAGAAAGCACAAGAGTCGGCCTCAAAATTAAACCTTTTATGCAGGAATTCTCCAACTGGATAAATGCCTGATATGATTCTGAAGTGTGTTTCTTTCATTTTAGGCGCAAGTGGGTATTTTAAGTAAAAAGAAAATGACTTGTCTTTCAATATGCTATCAAGGTCATGTCTGACATTGACATTGTAGTTGCAGAATACTATTTGCTTAAAGGTATTAGAGATGAACTTATTATTAAATTGTTTGTCCTTTATTGAGGTATTACCTATCGTCAGTGAAGGTAAGCATGTTCTTATTAATGAATACTTTAAAGTATTTACGATAAGATTTAACAACGGTGTGGGTATCGCTTTACAAACCTTATTATAATTATTAAATGAAATCACTATTTTATACTTATCAATAAATTCTTCATAAGATAGCAAGTTTCCATTTCTATCAAGCAGATCAACAACAAAACATACACCGTTATCATACCAGTCTGATTTAAATAAGGACTTCTTATTGATGACTATAACCCTATTATTCCACAACACAGAATTGTGAGGTGAAAAATTGTGGGTGAAAATTAGTTTCCCAAAATTCAAAGCTTGCTTATAGAAACTAGACAACTTAAGAGGAAGCTTAGATATTTCATAATCACATCTGAGCAAAAAATCTAACCCCCCGACCTTATTAAAGAGTTTGTTTGGAATATGGTACCACATAGATTGAGGACAGGAAATGCAGTCTTTTATCCATCTGAGCCTGAATGCAGCAATAATAGATTCAAAGTCTAAAGCTTTCAAGCCCCCATTTTCATAGTCTTTAACTAATTGTGATTTGCGTATATAATGTGTTTTATTCTTCCAGATAAAGCTGAATATAATAGAATTGGACAGTTTAATCATTTTAGGAGATGTAAAAATTGAATAACAGGGGTATATGAGTCTTGAAAGTCCTTCTGCTTTAGACAGTAAGATACGACCTAATATGGATAAATCACGTGTTAACCAATGATTAAATATTTTTTTAACTACATTTAATCTAGGAGTTATGTTATTATTCTCTCGATCATTAGTATTTTTACTGATTATTAAACCAAGGTATTTTACCTCCTCTTTTACTGGTATATTGTTAATAGTATTTTGATTACAGTTGTGTACAGCTAAGATTTCACATTTTTTAAGGTTTAGTGTTAAGCCGGATGCTTTTGAGAATGAAAGGATTTTATTAATTGCAGTAGAGACCATATTTACATTCCTTAGAAATAAGGCAGTGTCATCAGCAAATTGACTAATTTTAAATTCTTTATCAAGAATGTTTATGCCTTCCAGATCTGAAGAGAGTTTGATATAAATGGCAAGCATTTCTGCTGCAACAATAAACAATAACGGGCTAATAGGGCATCCCTGCCGAATGCCACGATGAATTTTAAAACTATTAGAAAACCCCTGATTGAGTGCAATACTACTTGTTATATCTCTGTACAACATTTTCATTACACTAACAAATCTGGGACCAAAACCCACAGCCTCCAGAGCTTTAAATAAAAAATTATGCTCCAAAGAATCAAAAGCTTTAAAGAAATCAAGAAATAAAATAAGGCTATCATGAGGAATTAAATGATTGTAATCCAACATATCTAATACTAAACGGGTATGATTATGGATATGACGCCCTTTTATAAAGGCTGACTGTGTCTCATCTATTATTTGAGTTATTCCTGTTTTTAATCTGTTGGCATAGACATGAGCTAATAATTTGTAGTCACAGCAAAGAAGTGTGATAGGTCTCCAGTTATCTAAAAGGATAGGGTCCTTGTTTGGTTTAGGAAGTAAAGAAATTATTCCTCGTTTCATAGTTGGAGATAGCATCTGATCATTTATACATTCATTAAATACCTCTAGTAATAGATCTTTAATGTCATTCCAGAAATATCTGTAAAATTCAATCGTGATTCCGTCGGGACCTGGTGATTTACCATTCGCCATTTGGGAAACAGCAGCATCCAATTCAGCTAAAGTGATTTCAGACTCATTGAGATTTTTAAAGTGTGAGTCAATTTGAGGAATTTTTCCATGGATAGAGCTAAAAAAAGAATTAGTCTCCGAACTGGAATAATTTGTAGTGTAGAGGGCTGAATAGAACTCTGTGATATAGTTGTTTATAGTCTGTTGGTCTTCAGTCAGGGTATTATTAATTTGTAACTTCATTATAGTTTTTTTTGTTTGTCTAGTTTTCTCCAGGTTAAAGAAATAAGAAGAATTCTTTTCCCCCTCCTCAATCCATTTAGCCCTTGAGCGAATGAAGGCACCTTTTGCTTTGTCTATATAAAGTTCATCTAGTTTGTACTGCAACTGGTTTAGTTCTATAGAGTTTTCCTCTGTCAGATGTGATAAATTGCACAATGAACTTATTTGTGCAGTAATTTCAGCCTGTTTCTGTCTCCTTTTATTAGCCATTAATTTTCCTTCTTCACTAGCAATTTTTCTGACATTAAACTTCAACCATTCCCATTTACTAGTAGAAGAAAAATCCTCCATTGCTTTTACCTCTCCTATCAATGATTTAATTTTTATACAAAAAGACGAGCTTCGTAAGAGGTTACTGTTAAACTTCCAGTGAGAATTCTTCGGTTCTGATAATCTATTATCCGGGGAGATTGAAAGTGTTATGGCACAATGGTCAGTAACAGGGGAGTGAAGAATCTTACAGTTGGATGATAGGGGGAAGAGACTACCAGTTATTAAGCAATAATCCAGTTGTAAACGACCACGGCAGACCCAGTGGCATTTTGCTGCTTTTATTAATCCCTACACGGTTGCTGTACATTCGCACTCAGAGCTGCAGCTCTCCCGCTTCCAGCTCAACATAACACCAACAACCCAACCACAGGACCCAGTACAATATTTAATTCGGCGGGGCGTGATTGCGGATGCCGTGCAGGTGCGTCCGCCTCCTCTGCACGGCACCGCAGGCCACGCCCCGCCACATACCCCCATCGCCCGACTGAGGCCGGGGAACCATCCGGCCGAACGTACTCCCCCCCACCGCGAGCGGGAGAGGGGATCAGCCCGGACCGTCGGCGCCCCCGGGCCCTGGCCAAGCGACGGGGAGTTGTGAGTTCAGGTGGCCGCCTGCGAACCCAGCAGCGTCGGCGAAGCTGGTCCGGAGGTCGGCCGCGTGGCAGGTGGACGCAGCGCTGTTGGTACGGTCGTGCGCCCCAGCTCGCAGGCGGCTGGGCAGATGTCCGGCAGGCACCGGCCTCTGGTGGAGGTGAGGCCGCTCTGCTCACCCCGCTAACCTCGGGCTTCGGTGGCGCGGACTCCCCTAGCACGGGCACCACCGACTTATCCCGCGGCTTCTCCGCCCCTCCCGGTGGGAGCAGCTCCCCTCGCTGCGCCTCCGGCGCTCCCTCTACCGGCTGGAGCGGCTCCTCGGGCGCCGCCTCCACTGTTGTCTCTCCCGGCTGGAGCGGCTCCTCGGGCGCCGCCATCGCCGCTGTCTCTCCCGGCTGGAGCGGCTCCTCGGGCGCCGCCATCGCCGCTGTCTCTCCCGGCTGGAGCGGCTCCTCGGGCGCCGCCATCGCCGCTGTCTCTCCCGGCTGGAGCGGCTCCTCGGGCGCCGCCATCGCCGCTGTCTCTCCCGGCTGGAGCGGCTCCTCGGGTGCCGCCATCGCCGCTGTCTCTCCCGGCTGGAGCGGCTCCTCGGGCGCCGCCTCCACCGCTGCCAGCTCCGCCGCCTTCTTCCGGGGCGCAGGAACGGGCACCGGGCCCTGCAGAGCCCCAGCGGCTCCCACGCGAGGTGTGGGGACAGGCGCTGTGGCAGGCTGCGTGCTAGTTGGTCGCAACCCGGGGGCCGGCACGGGCGCCTGCACGGACTGGATCTCCTCCACTCCAGCGCCTTTGGGAAGCGCCGGTGGGGGTGGCGGTGGTGTCGGGCAGGACCGGATCAGCGCCGCCAGATTCTCCATCCTCTGCAGGTGGCGTTCGGTCTGGTCCTGCAGCTCTTCCTGCCTGCGGCGCCACACCGCCGCCTGCTCCTGCTGCGTGGCCGCCAGCTCGGCCACCATTCTCGCCAGCTCCTCCCTCTGCTGGCCCACTCCTGGATCTGCCGTGCCTCCCGTCCTGGGTTTCGGCACCACTGTAAACGACCACGGCAGACCCAGTGGCATTTTGCTGCTTTTATTAATCCCTACACGGTTGCTGTACATTCGCACTCAGAGCTGCAGCTCTCCCGCTTCCAGCTCAACATAACACCAACAACCCAACCACAGGACCCAGTACAATATTTAATTCGGCGGGGCGTGATTGCGGATGCCGTGCAGGTGCGTCCGCCTCCTCTGCACGGCACCGCAGGCCACGCCCCGCCACACCAGTCTTGAGCATTGAGAGCGCTCAGAATTATTCCAGGTGTATTGCAGTTTTTCTGGGTTTAAGTTACGCCAGATATCGATTAGGTTGAGGGTGCAGGAGAAATCCATTAATATTTGGTTAAAATGAGAAGAGTTATATTTAGTTGGAAATCTATCCAGTTTTTCATCTGGTACCATATTAAAGTCACCTGCAACAACGACTTTTTCAGTTGAATAGATGATCTTCCATTCTTCTATCATTTTTTTCAAATCAGAAATCAATTTCCTGTTTTTAGCTCTATTGTTGAACCCATAAACATTTACTAAAATGTACTTAGTATCATCCAACTCCATGTTAACCATTAACCAATGACCTTCCTCATCACCTTTATGATCAAGAACTCTTCCATTAAAACGATGTAGAAAAATAGCCACTCCTGCTGAATGAGAGGTACCATGAGATAAATAAATATCACCGCTTCCCCACTGCTTTCTCCAAAATATATGATCATCTTTACTACTGTGTGTCTCTTGAAATAAAAAACAATTCGTGTTAGGCTGTTCCTTACAAAAAAGAAAAATCGCTTTACGCTTTATGTTACTTCTTAAACCTCGAACATTTAAAGAAAATATTGAAAGAACCATTGAATATAGCTTGAAAGTGCTGTAATAACTAGAGTAAGTGTGAGGGCACATATTTACAACCCTTAGAAAACGGTCACGGGGTTGTTTACAGCCTGAAGCAGCCAAGAGGGAGTGACGTAGCGTGAAGAAGACGGACATGCGCAGTGGGAGAGAAGACGAGCGGAACAAAAAAAAAGCACACGTGTCCGGATGAGAAGAGACGCTAGGAAAGGGCCGCGGTCAGGAAGAGACCCGAACAAGGTATAAACGGGAGGTTAGCGAGACAGTATACGGTACCGCAGCGAGTCTAGGCTGGGTTTCCGTCCGTGTATGCACTCTGACTCCGGCTACAGCGGCCTTACGGGTGTAACGTCGGGGCGAAGTGTCGGCGGAGATAGCGCTAGCAGAGGGGCTAATCGAGAGCTAAGGCTAGCGGCCGCTCCCCTCCAATCGGCCTCAGTTTTCCCGGCGTTGCCAGTAGAGTTTGGCGACCAGAACGTTTTAGAAAGCGAGACAGCACGGCTGGCTGTCTGGCGAAGGACCAGCGAGTTTCCGGGAGAGGAATTGGGCGGCCTCACTTCGCACGGCCTGGGGACTGCCGTAGCTCCGTTAGCCCGCGGGACCGCCATCTTGGGCCCCGATGTCGGCGGTGTTTGGAGTACCCTGCCACCCAGACGACGCTCCGGTTGTTCACCCTGCTTCAGCTGGCTGTGTGTAAAAGTTTCACCTACCTGTGGGTTCATTACGCTCCATTTCAGGAGGGGCAAAGGTACAGTTCCTGTGTTTTATTTCCTTGCTTTGATGTGGACCAGAGAATGAACATTCTATTCCGGCTGTGGAAGTTCTGGACAGCCTAACAGACTGCAACTCCGGTTAATGACACATACCCCTAGAACTATCTGTCCGTCCCACCCCAGAGACAATTTACTGGAGTGAACTGTAAAGACTGAAAATGTTCCTTTGGTGTGTCGGACATTGTAAATGATGTGATGAGACTGTGTCGACCATTTTAGACAGAATATTTGCTGTGTTAACTTTTACTGTTCTGCTGTGTTGTGAGTGTTTTTTTCCTGTGACTAGGGTGGGTTGTGTGGAGTCGAGGACTCCCAACTCTGGGTCTCACCAGTCTGTTTTGATTTATTTTACCTCATTTTATTTCTTTCATTTCTTTGGTCCTGGGGAGGCTCCTTGCTGTTTTCCCTTTGCTCTCCAGGGCCCTGTGGACATTGTTAACCAAGTTTGGTTTTTTTGAGGGCTCTCCAGATAAATAAAAAGAGCCACGTGGTTTAAAAAGTCGTTGTCGAATGCTTTTGTCCGACCCAGGTTGCCTTGGAGTAGGGGCACCCGAGTTATTTGGTTAGGCACAGGACGACGGAGTTAAGTGGGACCGTGCTAGTATTCCGTGTGCAGGCGCTGCTATCATTGCAGGTCCGGGCCTGGAGTCCTCCTTTTGTGCCTACTGTTGCCAGGTAACTAACCCCATTCTTACTGAAGTAAGTGTCCGGGTCAATCGCGCTAGAGGGGGGTACGGACTTAGATCCCACCACCCGCTAGTCGTTCAAGGCAGCCTGTGCGCCCTTCTACCCCTACATAGCAGGGCTAGTAGCCCCTCACATAAGGCAATGGAACATTTTACCTCCTATTAACTAATAGACCCAGTCAAAGTCAGGGACCATTGAGCAAGTTACCGGCTTAAATTTAGTTGAACAGTTATACCTTCTTATCTAGGTCGTTATAAAGTTCTTTCATTCTTTGATTTGACGACCATCGATGACAGCATATCCGTCCTTCAGGAAAGCTTTGAGCCCTCTGCTCCTTGCCTCCTCCACCCTCAGCCACAGACGTTTGCGGGCTTCTCTGTCTTCCTTACAAAAGTCCTCTCTAAACCGAATCTTCATCTCCTTGCAGAGCTTCGCCTCCTTGGACATCTTCCACACTAGGTCTCGAACAGTTCTCATGGCAAACTGTATGACAATCAGCCTGGGTTTGTCACCAACTCGTCCCTTCTGACCCAGCCGGTGCACTGTATCCACTGTGTTGTACAGCTGCTCGGCGTTCGCAGGAATTATCTTGGTCAGAATTCTGATTATTTCTTCTCTCGTGTTCTCCCCCTCCTTCTCAGGAACGCCAGTTAGCAGCAAAGACCATCTCCGTTTGTATCTAGCATGCTCCAGACACATTTCACGAAGAGCCTCGTTCTCTTTTTTCAGCGTCGCCATCTGCGTTTTAATACGTTTCACATCTTCCACCACAGATTTAACAGCTTCCGTATTAGCATCCACGGACTCCTTTACTTTTCTTACAGCGTCGGTGTTTTCTTGCAACTGGAATTCATAATTCTTTAAATGTTCACTTTGGGTGTCAAATTTACATACCAGTTTTTGGATAGCATTGAGGAGAACTGTGTTTGAAACTTCGTTTTGCGTCTGCGATTCGTTAGCCTTCATTTTTTTAGGATTTGGACTTTTAACTGGTGTGTGGTGACGATCAGCTTGCGGTCTGTCTTGTGATAAGTCGTGCTGCTGTTCCATCCATTCAATATCTTCTTCGTCGCACGCCTGTCGAAGAGCCGCTAGGTGGTAGCCATGATCTTTGTTAATGTTAGCCATTTCGCCGCTTCGGAGAAGGTGGCCGAGAATGACGGAGAGAAACACAGGGAGGAAGTTTTTGAGTTTTAGAGATGAAGTATAACTAGTCTGCTTCTAATTCCGGTTAACTTGATTGCGGTCAAGACATAAAGGAGGTTCTTTTCAGGAAAAGCCTCGGAGCCCACTCAAGTTGAACCGCTCACTCCGCCATCTTCCCAGTCCCCCTCTACTCTGGGGCGCCCTGTGTGTTGTTGCTGTGCGGTTGCCGCGCTGAGCAGTTAGCTAGCGGCAGCGTTCTTCTGCAGATGTCAATAAACGGCTGTGCTCCCTGGCTAGCTCACGGGAAGCAAGACCAAACGACACCCCCGTCTCCTCCTTGTCTGAGCTCGCCACATTGGTGTCAGAAGTGGGATGATGGTGGCACTCCATGTTCTGACCCGAGTGACTTTTCCCCCGCCGGTCGTGACCGGCCGGTGCGCCAAAAGAAGGCACCTGGACATTTGCAGGACTTTGTGTGGGGTAATGGGGTCGTCGGGGACGACTGACCCCTTAGTTGGGGGCAATGTAGCGGGTCAGGGCTGTTCGGGGTTGTTTGTACAGTTATGTTTTGTTTATGTTGCCATAGTGACGGGTGACGCCCTCTCGCTGCGACGGTGTGTCCTTCCGGGGTCAGAGGGCGCCCTATGTGTTGTTGTTGTTGCTGTGCTGTTGCCGCGCTGGGGCCCGTTCTTCGTACCTCGCTAAGTAGGTTAGCCGGATTAGATTGTTGACGATTTCGCGTGATCCTGGATCAGTCGGTTCCCCGAAGCTCATCCGGGACTTGCTGTCATAGCAACAGAGCCGTAAGCGTAAACCTGCTCGGGAGCAGGTTTACTTTATGTAAACAGGATTAGATCGCGGCCACGCAGGTATGTCCGCGTCATCATACGAAAGCAACAGCGATATTCCACCACTGTTTCACCATAAATAAATAACATCAATGTAACTAAAGACAATGCAGCACCTGATCCATTTATTGATTTCACACAGGTCATTTCCTAAAAAAGGGAAATGTACTATTAACATTCTATTACATGTATGTGATTATTACAGATTCAATTCATATTTCAGAGTAGCAATTGTAAATTACTTCGTGTAATCAAGATGAGAGACCACGGCTATAAAAGCGAAGGTGGATTTGGGAAGCCTGTCGCAGCCATGTCCTGTCCGTATACGCGAGCCACCCATTGCGGAAGGTGCAAGATTGATAAGGAGAGTCCTCAGAATTCAGCGTATATTGCGGGATAGACAGGATCCTTTAGCTCAGCGCGACAGTGTGCTCATAGAGAGATATCGATTTTCCCGTGAGGGTATTATTCACTTAACCAACTTGTTGACGAGGGGGTGCAGGACCACCACCTGTCTTTTTTTCCTCTGCCCTTTTCTTGGTTGCTGTTATAAACAAACAGATTATTCCAGGGTCTCTTTCCAAGAGACTAAAAGCAATATAAGTGATAAATATTACCATTCTGTAGGATATTCTTATATTTCACTTTTACCTGTTCCCATGTTCTAGTGGGTCCTGTCGTGGCTCTAATGTGAAAGAGGATAAAATATAACATATTATAATATAATGTAATATAATATTGGATAATATAGTGTAATATAATAAATCTACCCTACCGCCTACTGGTGTTGGCCAGAGGGGCCGATGGCGCGATATGGCAGCCTGGCTTCTGTCAGTCTGCCCCAGGGCAGCTGTGGCTACAACTGTAGCTGCCTCCACCAGTGTGTGAATGTGAGAGTGACTGAATAGTGGCATTGTAAAGCGCTTTGGGTGCCTTGAAAAGCGCTATATCAATCCACTCCATTATTATTGTTATTATTAAATTACTTACGAGTTTAATTTGTCAGCAACTTCCTGCCAGCCCTCGCTCCTTGCTTTTGCAGCCTTTGCAGTGTTCCCTTGCGTTCTGATTAAACTCTGAAACTCCTGAAATCCCTCACTCAAGAGTTCTTGCTCTGCTGCCGAAAAATACCGAGCCGAGCGCGCTCCGTCGACATTTTCGCCGACCAATCAGAGGGTTGCCGATCAATGTTTCTACTATCGATGCGTGGCCCCTTTTACGACACCCAGTGATGTCACATTACTGCGTCCAGCTGTACTAATCGTCAACAGCAGGTGTGTTCGGGGAACCGGATTAGCGAGCTCACGGTTAGCGCGATGATTTGATCTTGGATGTGTCATTTGATCTTGGATGTAGTAAGCGACGTACGAAGAACGGGCCCCTGAGCAGTTAGCTAGCGGCAGCGTTCTTCTGCAGATGTCAATAAACGGCTGTGCTCCCTGGCTAGCTCACGGGAAGCAAGACCAAACAACACCTCCGTCTCCTCCTTGTCTGAGCTCGCCACATTGGTGTCAGAAGTGGGATGATGGTGGCACCCCATGTTCTGACCCGAGTGAATTTTCCCCCGCCGGTCGTGACCGGCCGGTGCGCCAAAAGAAGGCACCTGGACATTTGCAGGACTTTGTGTGGGGTAATGGGGTCGTCGGGGACGACTGACCCCTTAGTTGGGGGCTATGTAGCGGGTCAGGGCTGTTCGGGGTTGTTTGTACAGTTATGTTTTGTTTATGTTGCCATAGTGACGGGTGACGCCCTCTCGCTGCGACGGTGTGTTGTTGTTGTTGCTGTGCTGTTGCCCCGCTGAGCAGTTAGCTAGCGGCAGTGTTCTTCTGCAGATGTCAATAAACGGCTGTGCTCCCTGGCTAGCTCACGGGAAGCAAGACCAAACGACACCTCCGTCTCCACCTTGTCTGAGCTCGCCACAATATTAAACATATCAGGTCCGCATAAGGAGAATCATGTGCTAACGGCTGTCTAAATGACTCGGGTAAAGTTTGTAGCATGCATGCTTGCTTGTTTTTGTCTGCTTCCACTTGTCTTTGCACTAGGATGATGTCGGTGTAAATGTGCAGTCATATTCGTTGTGTTCCCACTAGTGCTGTCAGCGTTAATCTCGTTGAAATGACGTTAACGCCACAACACGGCAAATCTCCGTGCGTGGGGCTAGACGGCCAACACATTAACGAGCTAACTGCGCTAACACACTAGTGCGTGGCACATCCAACATACTGTTTTACTTTAGTCCATGACGCGCTTACCTTCAGGGTCATACGTCACATGAAAACCAAAATACTTCCAAACGCCAGATCTGAATGAGGGTGGGGGAGGTTCAATTTTCCATGTTGCAAGGAGAGCTTAACTTCTGTCTTGCTAGCTTGCCCTGCGCTCTTCTGACGATGCTGTCTGTGTTGAGCGCTCAGTGGATCTGAGCTCCACAGTGCAGCCTAGGCGGAGTAGTCGAACGCAGATTCACTGAGCGCTCAACACAGACAGCATCGTCAGAAGGAAAGTTGATAAAATAAATTACAAATTTTGTATTGTTCGATACATATGCGTACCGAACCGAAAGCACTGTATCGAACGGTTCAATATCGATACGAGTATCGTTGCACCCCTAATTGAAACCTGTGGGAAGATTGTAGAAATACAACTTACAGGTGTGAGTAAGTATTTTTGAGCATTTGTTATGAGATTTCATTTCACTGGTGATTCTACGTGCAATTTCACATACTTGTGATTAATGAAATTCATGAAGTTATTGTTTCAAAATAGCGGCCGATATAAGGTGTTTAGTGGTGAGACTTGCTTCTATAAATACTTATTTCCCTCATTTGTCAGCTCCCAGGAAACACCAACTGCTTGACTTGCTCAGACGACGGCAGGTATCTCTGTCTGGGCCACTCCGGGGGCTTGTCTGTGTGGTGTGCGTCATCTCTGAATCGTGTTGCAGGGTGGCTGCAGGACAGGCTGGAAATGACATCTATCCAGATGACCAGTATGTCTAAGACCATGTATCTGCTTGGCACTGTTGATGATATGGGTGAGTTATGGTCCACCAGGCTTTCCTTGGGTTGCTTCTGCTGTTTATAACAATTATCTGCCATAAAAATATATCAGACAGGTGGAAGTTTATAGATTAGCAAACGCACACTGACATTTGGCCGTGCAATGCCCTGGCAAGCTGTCCAAGATGCACCCCGCCCTCTCACCCTATGACAGATAGGACAGGCTCCTGTCACTATTCTTTTTATTGGCCACTTTTACACACAATCAGACTTTGCTGCTGCCTCTGGTTAGGAATCTGTGCAGTAGGCACATTTTCTCTAAGAAGGGATGTTTGGTTTCCAAGAGCCTTGTTGGGTTACTTGGCACAATCTTAGCATAACTTAACTCCACCCAAAAAACTGTTCATTTTTAAGTCATAAAAAATATTATTCTTGCAGTCAGTCTGAGCCACTGTTAGGTTAATCAGGGCATCTGATGTAATTAATGTAGTAAATGTTATTTAATTCATGCCTTTTTGTGCATTTAATGCTCCATTTTAATTGTACATTTTGTGAACCACTGCCTTAGACAGTAATGCTTTTTGAAGTGTGTAAACAGGTTCTATATATTAAATGTTATTCATCATACTGACATCATTGCTATCATCTACAGGTGTTGCGAGAGTCTTTGGTCATCATTCAGACTCGATACACCTCCTCTGCGTTACTAACATTATGGTGTGTATTGTCACATTTTACTAAATGACTTATATAACTGGGACAGGGTGTGGTTTTCACTTAGAATTTTTCTGTTTTTAATTATTAAAAAAAAAAGAAACAAATCAATTATTTGAATAACAGGAAGATATCAACAAAAGGAGCATTTGTTTGTCATTTGAACTGTTTGAAGGGGGAAATTATGGAGCTGCATCACTCAGTTGTAAGTATGAACTTCTATTTTAGTTTTTATGATGGGATTTAGTTACAGAGTTTGCAATCAAATGCAAAATTTTATTCATTTTACGTATCCTATCAGGCGGCGGAGCTGTTTGGCTTGAGGTCTACCAGTTTCCTTCAGCAGCATGGCTGAAAGAGTTGGAGAATGCACAGGTAATGAGTCACAGTTTAAACTGAAATAAGAATGTGTTTTGGGTACCGAACTCTGGGAAGGAGTGCTAAGACCAAAGATTTTGAAGTCCTGGTTACATCCCGGTCTCTCTTTGTACTTTATGCCATTTGTTTTCATATTAGACTTATGTTACCATCATTTTTTTTCAGGTTTTCCCATCCTTTTGGTTGTTTTTCTAGATTTTACCTCTAAACCTGAAATGCTTGGGGTATTGTCATCATCCAGCTGGGCAAGTAGCATTAACACCCAGCTAGGATTTTCATATTTAATACCTTAGGCATATCTACTAAAAATCTTAGACAAGTTCAAATATCCATGACGTTGACCTCAAGGCCAAGGTCAGAAGTCAAATTTTCTGAAAATTTTGTGAACATGACAATTCAAGAAAGATGATACAAGGACTGTCAAATTAATATGATAAGTGTATGTATTAAAAATCTCAGTTTGAATCTCAGTCACCTCGACCTCAATGTGAGGGTCAGAGGTCAGGTTTTCTGAAAACCTTCTGAATGCAGAAGGTTGCAATAAGGAAGTTACCTAGGATTTTCAAATGTATGCAATGGATGACAATGAATCCACTTTTTTTTTTTTAACAGATTTGGCCTTTTAAAGGCATGTGGTCCTAAACTTTTGATCAGTTGTAAAACAGCCTGTTTCAGTTTAAGTATTGTTTTCAATAAATTGCATGCTCAAAAAAGATGTTTTGTCTCACTCTCATTTCTTCTTGTTGCATGTTGAAGCTCTATTTGGAACCTTGTTAAGATCCAACCATGCAGAATATGATTTTTTGCCATTTTGCAAGTAGTCTTTTGATCGAGACTATATATTGCATGTGACTGAATCACACATTAAATAAACAGTTTTTTTGTTTTTTTTAATCCTCAGAACCCAAACTCATCTGAATGGTCACCAGTTACTGTAATGATTCAAATCAGGCCACCAAAAATCCCAACAGGTATAACTTTTCTGTTAGAGCAGAAGCATTACATTTACACTGTGCTACAATTTAACCAAACATGCAGAGATGTATGTGGGTCTATCAGTTTTTATGTATTGTATCTCTTGTTTTTATGATTGAAATAAAAATGCAGCCAAGCAACTGACCTTCATGTTTCTGCTTTTTGGCAGAGAAGGCACTCAGTAGTCCACCTGAGACGTCGCAGCCAACAGACTTTCTGATGCACTGTTTGGCTCTGGACATAATCAGGAGCAGCAGCCATCGTTTGGAGAAGCCGCCCTTCAGTACAGATGAAGGAAAAAGAAAGGAAATGAATGAAAGCCCAAGGTGTGATAAAGTTCATGCCAATACAATCAGCATTCCAAAGCTAAGCTGCTTTCATTGGTTGCTCTGTTTTGTTTTGGTCAGTCTGTCTGTCTAAAATAAATCCTACGGGGCATCTCTAAAATATCACCATGGCTGAATTCTCCAAAGCTTTTCTTGATTGTGAGTTCACAGATATTCTGCAGATTGTCTGTCTGTATTAGATAATAATTATAGGCTCATTTTGTTTATATTTGTAAATGTCATCCTGCTCGCTCACCTCAAAATTAAAAAATCTGCCCACTTTGCATCGCCAGCAGATATTTTGCTCGTAGTCGTTTGAAGTCGTCGAATGTTGTTGACTTTTAGTGGTGTGTAGTTGCCACATTGGTGCTCCTCACTTCCTGTGTGGTTGCCCTCTAAGACCTCATGTGGTTAACTAAAGAAAACTAGAATGACACTAACAGACTCATTCAGAAATGCAAAGAATCACTAATCAAACCAGTCACTACATTATCAGCAAATCCAGTATTAAAGACATAAGATGAGTTAGTTCTACATCTTAATATAACGAGTAAATAAAACTCACCTTTGGGTACTCCAGCATTTGTAATCTGTCTGTCTGCAAACAATTATCTCTCTTTTGTTACATATTAGTTACTGAATCTTTTCCAGACATTGCACGTGGCACTTTCTTCTGCCCTGTGGTCCTGGTGACAGCAAAGCAGAGTTTCAGCCAGGTTTGTAGCATTAAGTGTTATTGCTTAATTGCTTAACAGTAATTTAAATATGTCAAACCCATTTAGAAGTTTCCACAATAATGATCCTTCTGTCTTTCTGACCTTATATGTATGATTGATGAACTGATTGAAAGTCACAAGGGTATCCTCCTGCTTTGGATTGTATTCGTTATGCATTCAACAGTCAGATCCATTAAAGACATATTCAAGTCTGTATGCAGACCATGCTCCTGTTAATGTCATTTTCACTGTCTGACCTTTTCTTAGGATTACTTGTCGCTGTTGCTGTGTGGTGGAGTGGCAGCTGTAATCTTCTTCAGTATTTCCTAAAAAAACCACCAAAGAGCAGCCCAAGTATGATATTTTATTAATTAAGAGATAAGTCTAGATACTAAGAACAAAAGCTTTAAAAAGTGCTGATATTACAGCATACTTTTCTTTACACCAGTGAGATTATTTTAACGTTTTGGAATGGCCTTCTGTTTGATGCAGATGTGGACCCGATGCCAGATGTATTGTGGCCAAATGCAATGGAAATCCTCTGCTCAGCTGTTAGTAAATGCAACCGTTACATCGCTCTTGGGCTCAGTGATGCCTTGGTGTGTGTCTGGGACAGGCGATCCGGTAAGTAAATCCTACGGGGCAGCTCTAAAATGTCACCATGGTTGAATTCTCCATAGCTTTCTTTGATTGGGAGTTTAGTGAGTTTCTGCAGACATCCTTGTTTTCCGTTAAAATGAAATCTGGAAAATAGAACATGTGAACATCAGTTCACATTCTATTTTGCTTCTCCATTTCATAGAATGTTTAGAATGTCTAGAATAGGAAATCACTTTGACCCCCCAGAAGGAATGAATGCTAAAGGTGAGCCCTGTATCAAAACTTCTCATATGAGTTCCTTTGACAAGCAACTTATCCCAAGTGGTGATATGACCGCTGAAAGTTTACTCAAATGCAATTTTGGAAGATTTCTCCAGTAAATTATCAGGGTACCAATTCTTTTTCCTGTTTCTCTACCTCAATATTAAATTGCTGCCGTTGTTGAAACTATGGTATATCCCATGATCTTGATGTTTAAAGTAAAATGAATGAGAATATGAGTAATATGCTGAAGAAAAAAAAGATTTTGTCTCTAGCTCATGACACTCAGGAATGAGTTTAAAATCGTCTTGTACTTTAGTTAGATATGAGGACTCAAAACTACTAAAAAATAAATAAATAAATCAAAAGCCACCAAAGTTTTACCCACGCATGTTTATTTAAAGGGGCCTGTAAATTGGCAGGGCTTTTTTTTAATATATTCTAAAGTTCTTATACAAAAAAATCAGATGTTCTCAGGAAGTTAGATGAAAAGCAATGATTGGTTTCCTCACAGAATATCCATTTTCTTCTATTCTGTGTCTCTGCAAACACATGGACAGAAAAGGCAGACATCCTTTTGTCTCCCTTACTGACACTTAAAAATACTGACACAACAGTGTCAGTATTATTAAGTGCTTCCACAGTTAAACACGCATCCAGCTGTGCACATGACAACACAGTTCAGCTAATAATCACGTTCTCAGTAAGCTGACAGATATATTTATTCTCCAACAAAAACATGACTGAAAACACTAATTAGCAGGAGTCAGATAGCAGACAAATACACAGTCTCTGATGTAATATCTATGAGGCTAAAAGTCTTAAAGCTTTTTATTTATTTCTATTCTAAACTAATTTTAGCCTGTTTATTCCTCTTTGTTTTTATTTCCAGGGGCTCCATTGTCTCTCGTTTTAATGCCAGAAGCAAACAGCGCCTTATTCAGGGTACAGTTTGTGGATTGCTGCCCTGTGACTGATGATGACTTCCAGATTTTTACTGCTGAAAAAGTCCATCTTTTGATATTGTGTAAAAGTGGAGCAATTCAAACCGTCACAACTGGACGGGGGACAAAACCCAGCACAAAGCAGCTCTCTGAAAGGTTGTCTGAGTTTTACATGCGTGGTAGCGTGGCATTGTATTAGATTAAATGTTTACACATCACTTTATGTGTCTGTTCAGGCCAAAGGACAGCAAGGACCTCCCAACTGTCACTGCGTCAGTACTGTTCCTGCAGGGATTGGTAGGAATACTCAAGCTGTTGATAAAAATATACAATGGATTGCCATAATACTTATAATGAGGTCAGTGTATGGGCAAATAACCCTTGTGAGACAAAAGCTCAGGCTTGAGACTGCACTAAATGCATGGGCATAATTTTGTGCTGAACATTGGGGGGTGTCAAGATCTCTGTCTAAATAAATAAATAAATCTGGGTAAATTCCCAGATGATTAAACATGCAACTATTTTGCTGGTAATAACTGAAATGAGTAAAGAAAATCAACAGCCTATTTATGCAAGATCATTCATAATTTTATTGGGAGGGTTATATTGGCTGGGTCTGATTATTAGGGGGGTCATAACCCCCCTGGAAATTACGCCCCTGACTAAATGCACCATTGGACCTTTATGATGTAAAGGTTCAGTGGACCTAGTATAAGATAAATGGGTTATTTTGAACTGCAAGTCATGCAGAGCTACTGGAGTAGGGTTCAAAAATAGAAGTAAGCACTAGGAAATCAACACAATAGGTTCCCTTTAATGACTTTAAGTTCTTATCTTACTGTCTCATTTCTCCTGCCTCTGTGAGTCACTTGTAATGCAAAGGAGTGGAAAAATGTCCATCCAAGATGTCATCAACAACACCACTGTGTGCTTCCTGACTCCTCCCACAACTCATCTCATTACGACTCCCCACAGTCCAATTTATGCGCTGAACTCCAAACAGCAGAGTCTGTTCATACGAGGTAAACCCAAACACCATTTTATGATAACAGCATGTTCCTGGATTAATGTTAGAACAATACTGTAAATAAAGTTTTTTTTTTATTTCTCATCCAGGTGACCAGGACACCAGCTGCAGTGTTACATCTGAAGAAAGGAGCCAGAGCCAGCTTTTCGTCTTCCGTTTTGCAGAGTCTGACATCTTTAAGCAGCACGTTGTTTCATATCCTGAGTCCACACGACAGCAGCAAACTCTGAGCTACAACACCTTAAAGGAAACCTGCAATCTCTACCTTCAGAAAAGGTTAGCATTGTTTTTGTACTGTATGCAGACTGCTCTTGAACTCCACAAATGACTTGTATGAGTAAAGTAAGTGTATGAGAATGATAAAGCAGCATTGTGTTTTTCCTGCATTTTCATGTGAAGAGCACAGTCTGTGGAGGAAAGGAACAAAACTCTGACACAGACATGGGAGCAGCTGCAGGAAAATCCAATGAAGAATTGCAGCAAATGATAAAGATACTAATAAAGTGATTCCCACCATCTGTAAAGCACTACTCACCCAGACACAAAGTGGAGGATCCTATTAAATATTATTTCTTTAATTGATAAACTTAGCAAATATAAATATAGAACTGCTGAAATTGTCTTAAGATATTGTCCTTGTTTTCTGTTATTTAAATGTTTTTGATGCATTTGAATTGTAAACTGAAATTGTTTTATTAAAACATCAATAATTTTGAGAATCTGTTTCCTGGTGTATGGGCACACACAAAGACTGCATGTAAAAGATGAGTAGCTTCCAGATTTGAAATGTGAAGCCAAAGGGGAACTCATTTAAACCTGTATTTTTCTAATTGCCAGCAGGGGGCGACTCCTTTAGTTGCTTTTGTAAGTACCTGCAGGAAACTGAACTTTTGTTCTTTTGGTCTATGACCAATGTTCCCTCTAATTTTTCACGTGTCTGAGCAAACACACAAACTCCCTGAGCAATCCCTTGGACCACTGTGAGTGACATCAGACGTGTGCACTGTGGTCACGCCGGCATCTAATCCATCCAAGTTACATGGTTTATTAAAATAATCAAATTACAGCATTTACATTTATGTTAGACTACTTTTAATTAACTGCTTTAGCCCACTTACAATGAAAATGTAAAAAAAAATCTAGTCATTGACCTGTGTAGTATGTTAACACTATTGGAAGTAAAAATAACTTGAACTCCAATTTTGAAAGCACAACTTTCTTTCTTTTTTAAAAAGCGCTGACTTGTATTATGAGTCTGTGGTCTGGGAGAGAGTCCTGTAACTCTCTGTCTGCAAAATATAGTATATAATGACCAATGCTGGGCAATTAATTATATAGTTAATTCTTTAAAAAAAAAAAATTTGCAGCTATTTTTTTAATGCAGCCAAGGCGGTTTTTTAAATAAACATTTCAAATTTTTAGAACAATCAGCTGTTCTGCATCAAATCTGATGCCACACAAATTATTTGTGCCACTCCAAAAAAAAATTTCTGTCCACTATGAGATAAAGGAGAACATCACAAGCCTGATACCTGCAAGCCTTACAACAGGAGATGTATCACTCCTGTAACTTCTGTAACATTCAGCAGTCGCCTCATTGTTCTGACACACACAACAAAAACTACACTACACACTAACTACACAAGATTTGCGCTAAACGTCTCAAATCTCTCACATCTCAAAGCACCGCCGTCACTCCTAAAACTTCTCCCCGTTTCTTAACAACTAGATGCCACGTTGCCATATCATTTTTTGATTGGTTGACATAGTACTTTTTTGGACGAATAGGAAAGGGAGAGGGGGGTGGAGTTTTTGCTCACATGCGGAGAGTGCTTTCGAGCCTTTTTTCTTATAAAACGCCGTTTTTACCGTTTATTCCTGCAGTAAATATAAACAACGACAGTATTCAGGAAGAAAATCAAGTCCATACTTTTTCCGTCAATTGTTCCGTCTGTCCTGCTCACAGCTTGTACACGTTGTCATTAACGTGGCTTCACTCCACATCAGCCACGCAGCTTTCCTAGCTAAAACACCGGTGTCGGCACATAAGGACGCTGTCATAGCCTGTCAACCACGCTGATTAGCTGCGTATATACGAATGTAAATCGCATCATTGGCTGGACTATGGGATAAGGTGGCATCGTTCTAATCCCATATGGGAGCAGCCAGTCACTGACTAACACTGCAAAACAGAATTGTTAAAGTATTAATTTTAATTTCAATTCAGGTTAGATTTTTTTTGTGCACAACACAGATTTTCTGTGCGCAGAGAGCGTGCCAGCAGTACTCAATTGCGCACGTGCGCAGCTTAGAGGGAACATTGTCTATGACCTCATTAAATTTTATCCTGATAGGTTTATGAACACCATGCTCATTTTGGAGACTAACAACTAATGTGTAGTCTCCAAAATGAGCATGATGTTCATAGAGGGAAATAAGGTTTCATGCCTGTGTTATTTGCAGTAAATGTTCATGATTTCGGATACAAAGTTGCTGAAACATGGTCCTCTCACAGCAAAACTTTACCTGGGAGAACTCATATACGGTGGCCCCTAGAGACAAAGCACGTACAAACTCCAAAACACATGCAAATTCCAAAACACATGCAAACTAAAAAACACTTGCAAACTAAAAAACACGTACAAACTCCAAAACGCTTGCAAAATCCAAAACACTTGTTCAGTTCAGTTCATTTTTATTTCAAACATTTCAAACATGTGCCTTCACAATCATTACAAAATATCATTCCATTATTTGTTTGAAAAGGAGTAGGCTGAAGTATTTACTTATTTGTCCCTACCCCCTCAAGTTTTACCTCTCATTCATTTAATTTTTTTTTTGTCTTAAATTAAACAAACAACATATGAAACATATAAACATATGAAGTAAAACAAAACATAACATACATAAATCAAAAACAAGAAATTAGCAAGCCCCACCACAGTATAGTTTCTTTCATATGAAAAATACAGAATGTGTATATTTGCAGATACACAAGTTATGGAAAAACAACAAACCAAAACAAAACAAAAAAACAAAAAAACAACCAAAAAAGAACCGCAACACCATTACCAGCAACATTACCATCCTGGGTTAACCCCGCTTTCTTCATTCTTATACTTATTTAAAATTAGGTTTTTATATTTTACTTTAAACTGTTTTATGTTTTGACTGTCTTTTATTTCTTCTGTTAGACTGTTCCATAATTTAACTCCTGCAATTGAGATAGACATCGTTTTTAAAGTTGTTCTAGCACTTTGTATTTTTAAATTCCACTTCCCTCTTAAGTTATACCCACCTTCTCTTTCTATGAACAATTTACAGATTTCTTTGGGAAGCAATTTATTTCTGACTTTATACATTATTTGCGCTGTTTTAAGCTTCACCAAGTCTTGGAATTTAATAGCTTGCATTTTGACAAAGAGTGCATTTGTATGGTCCCTGTACCCTACATTATTTATTAATCTAATGGCCCTTTTCTGTATTATAGTTATTGTTTGTGTGTTACTTTTGTATGTGTTTCCCCAGACCTCTACACAGTAGCTCATATATGGCAGTAGCATAGCACAGTATAAAATGTGCAGTGCTTTCTGATCCAACATATGCTTTGCTTTTCCCAGGACGGCAATGCCCCGTGCCAATTTCCCCCGAACATAAGTAATGTGTGGCTTCCAACAGAGCTTGTGGTCAATGATCACCCCAAGAAATTTTATTTCATTTACTCTTTCTAAATATACATTGTCAACACATATTTCTACTTCGATGTTTTTCTTTTGGTTTCCAAACAACATAAATTTGGTTTTATCGAGATTCAATGATAATTTATTTATATCAAACCACTTCTTTAATATCGTTAATTCCTGTGTGATCATTTCCAAAACCTGTGGCAATTCCCCACCTGAACACAGTATATTTGTGTCATCTGCAAATATTACAAACTTTAAAATCTCCGATACTCTGCAGATATCATTTAAGTACATAATAAACATTTTTGGACCCAGTACTGAACCTTGAGGTACTCCACAAGCTATATCCATCAAATTAGATTTATATTCATTTATTTGTACATATTGTTGCCTATTCCCTACATAGCTTTTTAACCATTCCAAAACCACTCCCCTAAACCCGTACTTTTCCAGTTTTTTTAATAGAATTTCATGATTAACAGTATCAAACGCCTTCTTTAGATCTAAGAAAACTCCGAGCGCATACCTCTTATTATCCATACATTCCGTTATCTTTTCCATTAAATCTATCAGTGCCAAAGCTGTTGATCTGTTGTTTCTGAACCCATACTGACTATCTGTCATTAATTCATATTTTTCCACAAAACTGTCAAATCTTTTTATGAAGAGTTTTTCCAGTATCTTAGAGAACTGGGAGAGTATTGACACTGGTCTATAGTTTGTAAAATGATGTCTTTCACCGGTTTTGTAAATGGGAATAACTTTAGCAACTTTCATTTTTTGTGGAAAAACTCCTTTTTGAAACGACAAGTTGAATATATATTTTAATGGTTTTACGATACCATCAATAACTGTCTTTACCGTTACCATATCAATATCATTCCAGTCTGTACTGGTTTTGTTCTTAAGTCCTCTAACCATGTCATAAATCTCTTTCTCTTCCACTGCTCTTAAAAACATTGAGCTACTATTCCTTTCAATATTTTCACCAGTGTCCCTTTCTATTCCATCAACCTTTATTTCTTCTGCCAGTTTTGGCCCTATGTTTACGAAGAATTCATTAAAGCCATTTACTATCTCCTCCATGTTATTAATACTTCTTGTCCCTTCTATAAAGTACCCAGGGTAATCATTATTCCTTGATTCATTTTTGATTATTCTGTTTAATACATTCCATATATCTCTTGTGTTATCTTTATTGTGTTCTAACCTTTTAATGTAATACTCTCTTTTACAGGATCTCATTATATTAGTTAATTTATTTTTGTAAGTTTTATACTTCATTTCAGTTTCTATTGTTCTCTTTTTTATGAATTCTCGATATAGGGTATTCTTTTTTTTGCTGGCATTTTGTAGTCCTTTTGTCATCCATGGTCTTCCTGCATAGTTGTGTTTCCTATTGATTTCAATTACTGGGCAGTTTTTATCAAGTAATGTGTTAAATGTTCTTAAAAATCCTTCGTAAGCTTTATTAACTTCTGTTTGTTCATATACAATATTCCAATCTTGCTTTAAAAGTTCATTTCTAAGACAATTTAAGGTCTTCTCTGTTCTTATTCTTTTGTAAATAATCTTATGTCCATCGTTGTTCACTTTATAATGGCAATTATACGATGCAAAGACTGGTAAATGGTCACTTATATCATTGATTAACAGCCCACTTTTTATCTTTCCTTCTATTATATTTGTAAATATATTATCTAATAGAGTTGCACAATGAGATGTTATTCTGGTCGGTCTTGTTATCAGTGGAAATAAACCGATGCTGTACATGGAATCAATAAATTCTTCTGTACTCTTATTATGATTTGGATTCAATAAGTCAATATTAAAGTCCCCACAAATAAACATTCTTTTCTGATTTATATTTGTAAATAAGTCCTCCATATTATCCTTAAATATCTCAATCTTAGATCCTGGTGTTCTATATATACAACTGACAATTAGGTTTTTCCTTTTTTCTATACTTATTTCCACTGATAAACATTCCATCACTCCATCAATAACAGTTGTCATTCTTCCCATTCTTTTGTACTTTAGGTTTTTATCAATGTAAAGTGCCACCCCACCTCCTTTCTTGTTGATCCTGTCTACATGAAGGAATTCATATCCATTTATTTTAAAGTCTTCTTCTTTTCCAGGAGTTATCCAGGTCTCCGATATGGCTATCACATTGAATGGCTGTTCAAACTGTGTTATGTAGTCTTTGATGGATTGAAAGTTTGCATATAAGCTTCGACTATTAAAGTGAACCATTGTTATACCCTGTTCTACCTTGAATTCCTTTTTAAGTTGCTCATTTGTATAATAATTGCATTCATTTGTCTTATTGTTAAAGAAATTACAATCAGGATCTATGTTGCTGTCATACATCAATGTCTTATTTTCAATATCTATATGAGTTGTTAGTTGAAAATTGTCAGACATCTGCGTTGGTTGTGCGCTTGGACGGTCACATCATATTTAGCACTGCTTTGCATTTATCAGTTATATTTTTCTAGTTCAGTCATCTCTTTGATGACTAGAACCTTAGCCTGCTCTGGTGTTCCATTTAACTTAATGAATATTTTACAGTCTGACGTCCAAGTTGACTGTATTTTCTTCTGTTTTCTTAATATTCTTGCTTGTCTTGCAATGTCTGCATTTTTCTTGATTGGGTGTTCATTTAAATAAACATTTGTACCTTTTAGCTTTCTTCCTTGCTTGAGCAGTTCTTTTTTCTGTTTTCTATTAACAAAACGAATGATAATGGCAGGTATTTGATTTTTTCTCGGAAGAGGATGGCATCCCTCAATATTTTTACTGTCCATTTCTATACCTTTGCTTTTAAAGAAGGCCATTACCTGCTCTTCCAAAGAGCGTAGCTCTTGCTCGGGTGGCTCCCCTCTCTCTGCTGCTGCTACCCGTGCGTATGTCTGATGCTTGGTTTCCAGTCCTGTCACTATCACATCATTTACTCTTGAATATTGTTCCAGATCTGACACCCGTCCTTCCAGCATAGCAATCTTCTTGTCCTTTTCCTCGCTCTGCCTTCTTAGTTCTTTAATATCATCCATTAAATTGAGTATCAGTTTTTGTTGTTTTGAAATTGTTGTTATTTCTTCAGACATAAAGTTTAGGGATTTCTTTATGTCCTCCAGTTCCTCCTCATTAACGTTGCTCCTCTTAGGCGGCATCTTAACGCTCCTGGGCCTGGTGGAGCAGGAGGATCCTGGGCCTAGTGGCTGCTGGAAGAGCCTGGGCCTGGTGGCTGCTGGAGGATCCTGGGCCTGGTGGAGCAGGAGGATCCTGGGCCTAGTGGCTGCTGGAAGAGCCTGGGCCTGGTGGCTGCTGGAGGATCCTGGGCCTGGTGGAGCAGGAGGATCCTGGGCCTAGTGGCTGCTGGAAGAGCCTGGGCCTGGTGGCTGCTGGAGGATCCTGGGCCTGGTGGAGCAGGAGGATCCTGGGCCTAGTGGCTGCTGGAAGAGCCTGGGCCTGGTGGCTGCTGGAAGAGCCTGGGCCTGGTGGCTGCTGCCTGGTGGCTGCTGCAGGATCCTGGGCCTGGTGGCTGCTGGAGGATCCTGGGCCTGGTGGCTGGTGGCTTCAGGGTCATACTTCACATGAAAACCAAAATAATTCCAAACGCCAGAACTGAATGAGGGTGGGTGCAAACTAAAAAACACTTGCAAACTAAAAAGCACATGCAAACTCCAAAACACATACAAACTCCAAAACACTTGCAAAATCCAAAACACTTGCAAACTCAAAAACACATGCAAATTCAAAAACACAACGGAAGTGCTCCAGGATGCTAGGGGCAGTGTTGAGCTCTATTTGCAAAATAAACGGCAAGTTTGTCTGTATGGGACGGTCTAGTCTCTGTCGCGCTTCCCAGGTTGCCTAGCAACCATGATACTAACCGCTGGAAACGTGTCATACAACTTGGTTTGACAGAAATGAGGGAGAATATATTTTGTTCATTTGTTTGTTTCTACAAGAGCTTTGTGTGATTTGATAAGTATCTGAGGCTGAGACCACAGGACAGTAAAACATGATTTTTGGGCTTCATTTCTGTACTGAACAGTTATTTCAAGATTAGTTAGTAAATAAGAATTAGCTAATGTTGTTCATGAGACTAAAGTCATATCACTTTGGTAATGTAAATATAATATGGCCAATATTATAGTTATTATATTAATTATTAGCTATTACAGCAGTGAACATGAACTCTGTGTCAAATACTGACCAGTACAGATTCAAGTTGCAGTTATGTCTTATCACCTTAAATCTTCACTCAAAGACAAGTATCTTTGACAGTGTATATATAGGTGTATCATATATCAGAGACAAATGTTGTTACTTCAGTATGTTGCCATTACTAAATTTGGCTCATTGCTTACATATATTTATAAAAAGAAAATGTACAAGCTGTGATAACTGTTTCTGATAAAATGAAGAGTAGACTGATATATGAAATATTCCTTTATTGGGTGAGAAAATCAGACCATGTCATAACTGCTTTAAGTCACGCAGAATAGATATCAGAGCCTTAAACAGGCTGACTTCTGCTAAATGGGTCAAACTGGGCAGGAAGTATACAAACACATAACATCCTTATAGAATATGATGTAACACTATAGATCAACTTACCTCAGAATATATAAAGCATATAAACAATTACAGCAATATGATGCAACAAACACAGCAGTGCTACTAATCCAAAATACTCAAAGCTTCATAGAACTGGAACAAACATTTATTTTTAGCTCCATTCTGCTGCTGATACATACTTTAGGTTTCTGAATATTACACTTGTTGCTGCCTTTCATAGTGTGTAACTTGAAGGCCCTGAGTACTTTCTCCCACACTGAAAACACTGGGATGATAACATTATTTGAACATTACCTAATAAGACTGATTCAGGACAGTTAGTTATTTTAAACTTTTCTAGCAGTCCTTCACAAACAGGGAACAGTCTGTCTATTCTCTCCATCTGTCAGCTGCTGCTGGCTCTTCCTCCTCCTCTTCCTCACACACTGTTGAGTTCGGTGGATCATCAGGGGTGCAAAGCCTCACAGATGATGTAATGCAGTGGGTCCCTCAGTCTGTCCTCACTCTGGACACTTGCAGGTGTCACACATAGAAATCAAATGTGTGATAAGCTGCAGGATTCAAACACAAGTGTAACTTATAAACACATGTTCATACTTTTATTCCACAATCAGAGAGAAAGAAAAAGAGAGAGAGTGCAGGACAGACAGACAGGTGACAGTCTCAGGTGTATACACTGCTACAAAACAGCACAAAAGAAGGAGGATTTAGTGTTTGTGTTATTACAAAACAAGAAGAGTTCCCAGATGGTACAGTGGACACATGTGTGACTGCTGTGATTAAAGCATCTTTCTTTCAGCTTAACGAGTGAACCGTCAGCTCGTTCAAACACACGTTAAAGTCCATTTGGCTCGACACCACCGAACAGAGGCAGCAATATAACATAGCTAACGTTAACAGTGCAGTGAATCCTGCTTGTGCCGTGATATTCATGACTGCGAACTGAGCAGCATCACTGACTTTCAGCTTGTTGTGTTTGTGGATATATGACTGACTTTAATTATCCACAAAATCATCTCTGTAAGATTAAGGTCGACTATATATATATATATATATATATATTTATTAAAGTAAAGGCTTTAAAACCAAGTTAATTCTGAAAGTACAAACATCGCTAATGTCAACTTTCCCGACATGTGGCCAACAATAATGGTTTCATGTTCTTCATTAAAAAAATATTTGCGCATAAATAAGTGACATAATATTCAGTACTTACTTCTGAAAGTTTACTCTTCCTCCGCTCCGCTTCCACCGTTTTTTTTCCGGCAAAATTATCCACACCACCACCGCACTATGAAGTCTGGGATATGTTGGGCCATGAAGGCTACACCGACCCATCCTTAAAATTCAGGGAAATTAAGGACGCATTTCAGGGCCGCATTTCGGGCAGCCTTTGAATTCGGAAAGCCTTCTCTTGTCGCTGTGAGGTAATCGGCCTTAAAATGCGGCCTTTAAGGCTGCAAACCCCAAATCCGGTCATTGGTACTTCCTGGCTTGTGTAGTTACTAGGTAACAAAAGCTCAACACTGCCCCTAGCGTCCTGGAGCACTTCCGTTGTGTTTTTGAATTTGCATGTGTTTTTTAGTTTGCAAGTGTTTTTTAGTTTGCAAGTGTTTTGGATTTTGCAAGCGTTTTGGAGTTTGTACGTGTTTTGGAGTTTGCATGTGTTTTTTAGTTTGCAAGTGTTTTTTAGTTTGCAAGTGTTTTGGATTTTGCAAGCGTTTTGGAGTTTGTACGTGTTTTGGAGTTTGCATGTGTTTTTTAGTTTGCAAGTGTTTTTTAGTTTGCAAGTGTTTTGGATTTTGCAAGCGTTTTGGAGTTTGTACGTGTTTTGGAGTTTGCATGTGTTTTTTAGTTTGCAAGTGTTTTTTAGTTTGCAAGTGTTTTGGATTTTGCAAGCGTTTTGGAGTTTGTACGTGTTTTGGAGTTTGCATGTGTTTTTTAGTTTGCAAGTGTTTTTTAGTTTGCATGTGTTTTGGAATTTGCATGTGTTTTGGAGTTTGCAAGTGTTTTGGAGTTTGTACGTGCTTTGTCTCTAGGGGCCACCGTACTCATAGATCCAAAAGTGACTCAAACCATGAATCTCAGGTTTTTATTTTATTTCAAGTAAGATCAGATTTCAGGTATTAAATGTGACTTGTAGAAAAATGGTCCTTGCTTTTATATCTGCTGAGCTCGAGGGACATTTATTTAAAGGATGACTGTATGCAAGCTGAGCTGAGCTCAGTCGCAGCATGTTGACATTTTGTTGCCTTTTGGGGCCTTGAATGTGTCATAAGTCATGTTTTCAAAAGACAGGGGAAAAAAAATGTTATGCAACAAAATTAACAAAAACAATTACACAGTGTAGCTTAAGAGTACGGAGCCCCACAGGGGACATGGGAGAAAAAAAATTAAGACGGACTTTTGCGAGATCTCGCAACACTAACTCGGGATCTCACAAAACTTTTGCGAGATCTCGCAAAACAAACTCGGGATCTCGCAAAAGTTGAATTCCAACAATGGCGGCAGCTACTTAGTTGTAATATTACTCTTTCTGGGTCACAAAACACACTTTTAAGATATTTTGAGGCGTGAATGTAGTTGTGTAAACGTCAGATACCTGCTCAGTTTACAAGACATCACATATTTGCAAAAGTGCTCCGACGTTTTCGGAGATCTGACACCCACCATCTCGAAGCTAACGGGAGGTCGAGACCTACTACAGCCGGGAGGAACACCGCTTTCCCGGCACATCGTGCCTCGACCTCCCGGTCGGCTTCGAGCTGGCGGCCTCCGAAGAATGCGGCTAAAACTTTTGCGAGATCCCAAGTTTGTTTTGCGAGATCTCGCAAAAGTCCATCTTAACTTTTTTTTCTCCCATGTCCCCTGCGGGGCTCCGTATAAGAGTATTTATTGTCTATACTCAGCTATGTTTTTTGGCAAACAAAAACATTTTTCTAGACGGGAACATGATCAGGTGATGTCTGAACTTTTATTAACTGTTATTGATATTTATATTTAAAAGTGCAATACTGTAATTTTCTGCTGCTCATTCCTGTGCAATATCCCATCTGTCCTCCCGTCATATTTCTTTTCAAGATTTTCTTATTTAATCCCTGTACATATATTTATATTTATAGATACATATATATTTAGTCATCTTTTCTCTTTTACCATGTCTCTCTAATATTTTGCTCCTTACTATTTTTCTATTTTTTATTATATTTTATTATATTTTCTCCTACTGTACCACGCTGCTGAGTGACTGCTGCTCGCCAAACACATTTCATTGCAATGTTGACCCTGTGCTAACTTGCATATGACAAATAAAACTGAAAACTGAATTTAATGAGCACTGAGGTAAAAAAAAATTAGATGACAGGTAAGATCTGAGATGATATTAGGAACAGCTGAATCATTGAATTATAATGTGGGGTCCTGTTTATATACTTGACCATAATTCATGAAAGCCATATTTTTGACAGGTTTACACTCATTAAAAATATATATATATATATTTGCAGTGAGTACAATGAGAAAGCATGCCTTTGTGGGGAAATATTTTTGCATCCAGTCATGTTACTATTTAAGCTAATGAAGTGTGAGATTTACCAGCAGGTTTTTTCTGTTCTTTTCCACTCGGTTGTTGCCTTTTTTTCAACATCTTACTGGCATCAAACTGAAAATGAGCATGGAGAGTAACATTTAACTGGGGGGGGGGGGGGGGTGTCTTTAAAAGACTTCCCATTCATTCAATTCTTTTTTTTTTTTGAAACAGGATTGTACACAGTTGTGTAATTCTCTTTCATTTCCTTTCATCTTATGAAAGCACACTGCCACATCTCTCCATGAAAGTGAACAAGATACTGATACCGTTTTTAATATCTGACTGAAAGCCTCATTTGAATTTCTAATTTGAATTTCTAAGAGGCTTTAAAAAGACTTGAGACCAGAAGCCCTCATGTCATGACTCAGAAGGCAACAATAGCTCAGGTGTTCCATTCAGAGAGCTTGGCAGGTTTTCGTGTCAGTATTAGATGTGCACCAAGAAAAGAATCTGTTTGTGGAAAAAAAGCTTCTGACATGAAATAAAGCTCCTGCTATGAAGCAAAGACTTCAAAGGGTTCCTTTTTTTGGTCTGTTATTTTTGATGATTTGAGTTTTTCCCACTCAGATTAACTGATGTCTTTTACCTTTATTCTTCCTTGGGATTAACTGAAAGTGCTAACACACAAACAAAACAGCCAGTGATAGTTTTCCCTTGTTGGTTTATTTTCTGCCCTTAAAGCCAAATGAAACCTGAATTAAAAGTTGTTAAATTAATTTAAAAACAAAGGATTCATAACAGTTCTGTTTTTACTCATGTACTCTGAGCACTTTCAGGAGAATCAGATCCATCCAAAGTTGCCCTTTTGTCACACGTAGCACAGATGGTCTTCTTCGGATTTGTTCTCACTTGCGGGCTTCGGCTTCTTGAACATGTCAAAAAAAAGTTTAGATTGTGTTGGAGGCAAAACACAGGATGACCGCTCTGGACCAGTCTGAATTCACAGCACCATTACCTGAGTGTGTCTTGTAACGGAGAGCTGGGAGGTTAAGGAGCCTTTTATATCTCAGCATTAAATGTCTTGTAATATGACGCTTGTAAAAACCTACAATGTGTAATTTTCCTCCATCAACATGTTGCTTTTTTTTTTCAAAGTCATGCAAAAACCTTTTCAAATTTGAAGATTGTCTGTTTATTTTTATCATGATTGTTCTGACAAGTTTTTGATTTCTAATCTTCTTGCTAATATTTTACATATGAATATGTACTAATTGGTTGATTAATAAAATAACTGACTGCTTAATATATAATGGTATTAATCACAAGCTGAGGCCAACAACAAATTCCAGTATTTTGACTAAGGTTACAATTCAGTTCCAGATTTTCCTGATCCAGTTGGCACACACCAGCAGATGAATGATACAGGCATCATTTAGAAAGAAGATTCAATTTCTTATCTCAGTTTGAAATTAAATGCAACCTCTTTCATGTTCATATATAGTCCTCATAAAATGCTGGTATGTAGCTACTATTTTGTAAGAGATGAATTTCTGAATTTATTTGTATCATTTACATTTTTTTTGTAAATAATAGATGCTGCTTTTTAAGAAATGTTTTCAGAATCGCTCCCAAATGAGCGTCCAACAGTCATCTCCAGCTGCACGAACCTGCACTTCTCAGTTTCTTTGCTCCGAACTTGAGCTCTCTTTTAATGAGAGCCAAAGAGGATTTTAATTTTGTCACATTTCCAGGGCACAAATGGCCTTTTCCATCTGCGGTTATGATTCATCGCTGATTATAGGCAGCTCTCCCCTCTGGGGACAGAGACAGACATGGGTTTGCATGACATCTGCACACAAATCCCATATAATTGCTGTCCAACACAAATTCTTTTACTTAAGACATTTCCAGCAGCAAAAGTCACTCCACCAGCTGAATACATTTAATGTCAGATGGTCACAAATTGTAATTTACAGAAAATACAAACAGTCCTTTATTTCCATGACCTTAACAGTTCTCAGGACTCCTGCAGGAAGTGCAAATATTATTGTTGAAATGAGATTTGCAGATGATATGTTTAAAGACTGGTAGAAAGATAGTTTTTGAGAAATATATAAAGTTGTTAGTTTTTTAAATGCATTTTTAAAAGTTCTATTTTGTGTTTAAAAACACCAGGTAGCATAACTTATCTAAAAAAAAATCTTAAAAAATACAAAATATTATGGTGGCTAATATTTGGCAATGCACTGGCACAAACTGGACCATAAATACTGAACTGCAATGATCAAAGTGATTTTTTTAAATTGCTTATATTGTAGGACCAAATTTCAGACAGTCTCTTTACTCTTATTTGGGCATCAAATACTGTCTGCAATTGCTATTGGACTGTTTAATAGTTGCATACCCAACTAAAAGCCTGGCTTGTTTTAAAAAAAAAAAATCAAAACAAACTTCACTCTGACACAGCTGGATTTTATTCATTGAGATCTTACAAAGCATTGATTTTAATCCTATGATCACTGTTTATTTTCTGAAGATTTTCCCAATATCATACAAAATTATCAATATTCCAGCATTCGGCCATTTTTGGCCTTTGTATTTTATACATACTCTCATTGGCCACTTTATGTATTCCGATTGGTACCTGACTAGTACTGGATTGTACCCTCACTTCCTTTCAAAGTTGCCACAGATACGAGAAGGTGCTGGAAACATTCCTCAGAGATTTTGGTCCATACCATCACACAGTTGCTGCACATTTGTCAGCTACACATCTATGATGAGATTCAAAGCCAACTGTTTCTTAAACACTCTAACTAGCACCAGCAACCGTGCCATGTTCAAATTCAAAGTTCAAAGTCACCTGTCATCTTCATTGTGATGGTCAGTTGAAAAACTTTAGCTGTTCGTCTTGATCATGTCTACGTCCATAAATGCTGCAATGTGATTGGCTGATTAAATATTTGTGTTTTTGAGCAGTTAAACGGGTGTATCTAATTAAGAGTGTAAGAGAATGAGAGTACCCTACATATGAGAGTATTACACTGAATAAATATGAGGAAATAAAACAGTAAAACCAATACTATATTCTTCTCATAACATGCTCTCAGCACTGGACTGGTGAGTTTTTCTGTCTGTGTCGTTGTCAGCTGTTAGAAAGCTGCTCCTCGGTGGGGTCCACTCTGCTTTGCACAGCAGAAGCCTCTCAGGGCTGGCAGGGCTCACCTCCCGTTTCAGTGACAAAGAGTTGGCAGCACAACTAAAAGACCCAGTTATGACCGTGTTGTTTTCCAGATCAGCCGATGTGGTGGTGCCGGTATAAAACCTTCGGAGCCCCTTTCTGAAGTGGATGGTGAATAGGCCGTAGATGAGTGGGTCCAGGCAGGCGTTGACAAGCCCAAAGATGAACAGGATGTGAGTTAAGGAGTGGGAAACCTTCCCCTCCAGGTCGTCAGGGAAGAACCAGTACCACAGGCCCAGCAGGTAGTATGGAGTCCAGCAGATGATGAAAGACAGAACAATCACAATACTCATTTTCAGAGTTCTCATCCGGGCTCTCGGGATGTTATTCTTTGAACACCGCAGGTGCATTTCACTGGAAGGTACTGGAACCAGAACAGAGGACAGAAACAAAATATAGTGCACATTGAAAATGCTATGAACACAAACCTTTATTGTTTTTTAAGTTATTATTTTTGATTAATTATTGGCTCGAGGTAAGCAGATGTTCACTTTGAGAGTACTGTGATACTGAAGGGATAGTCAAAGGCCTTTGCCAACTTTACTCATGAATGATTTAGTCATTGAATTCTTGTTTTTTCATTCAGCTTTAGCTTCTACAGCGATCTTGTTATTTGTTTAGTTCTCTTACTCTTTCCCTGTCTGCTCCTCCCCCTTTCTAGTCTTTCTATGGCCCTCCTGTATTGTTTCGTTCTTTTGGGAGTTCAGCTGGTAGTTCTCAAATATGTAGGGGGATCACCAGTATGAGGATTCTTCACCTGGAGACACTTATGGCATTTATGGCTGGTCAGACTGCCGCTCATTTAATATTTAATAGATTATTTCTTCTTTACATCTAAACTAAACTGAAACTTACAGTTGTCTTTTTTCAGTCGTCTGGAGATCTCACAGAAGATCCTGGTGTAACAGGTAATCATGATGACCAGCGGCAGCAGGAACAGGCAGCAAAACGTGAACATGTTGTAGGCTGTTTCATGCCAGTGGGTGACAAAGCTCCCCCGTGTTGTGCACTGAGTAAAGTCCTCGGGATGGATGATGGTCACATTGTGAAAAAGGAACATCTGAGGAGGGAAAATGTGACATTTAGAAAATGATTTTTAGTCATATGAAGTAACACACGAGCAACTTTCACAGGTTTACTGATATCTTTGTTCACAGCTGCTTTTACACATCAAACAGCTGGGAATGGATGTTTCAGGAAGAAACTTCAAGGGTCAGATTACCCCGGTTCAAAATCAGCCTTGTGTGGCTTTAAGTCCTGCTGATAGTTCATCATTTTGTATTGTTTCTGTAGCAGAAATTAGTGAAAATTATACTGGCAACATACCACTGGAAATAAGTGAGAATGAATTAACCCTGCTGAGCTAATGTCACATTGACTTTTAAAAATTGTTTACAGTTATTTGCAAAGAGAAAACTACTACTAAGTTGGATTTTGATCATATGAGGATAATACATTTTACCAAGCTACTGTCTCTCAGAGCGCTAAATAACATCTTTTACTGCTTGTGCCTGACAAAGTTTTATCTCCATCCTGTTTTCAGGGAGCTCATGAACCTTTAGAAGGTGTTACAAAAGTTGGAATAAGCCATGCAAACCTGTGAAATGAAGCTATAGTTAACTGGTTTTAACCCTGCTGTCCTTAACTAGCCATAATTCTATAGTGCATATGCAAGTGCTGACTCTGAGCGTGAACTGGACGGAGTATAACAAAGGTTTATTATTTATTTTAAAAAGCAGTTTTGTATAATTACACCTCTTAGACCTTTAATTTAGTGGAGCCTAATCCAAAAATATTCTTCTTCTCTTAGAGAAGGGTGATCTATTTAAATCTCTTATCCTTAGGCTTCATCACCAGTTAATTTAACATGCCTGTCTTTGAACTGTGGATGGAAACTGAAGGAACCCCATGCAGGCACAGGGAGAACAACACAGAAATTACTCAGCTGGCAGTGCTAACCAGTGTGTCCTCCTTCTATGAACACAAACAGTTTAATTTGATTTCGTTTCAAATTACGCAGCGCACACCTGCAGGTTCAAACACCACACACCTACTCGATGATTTTAACAGGTGCTAAGAAACACTGACAAAAAGGACAGATTGCAATCAATACCTTCTTTTTTTTTTAAAGTCAGTTTGTGACTCATGAACAGAATGAAATGAAAAAACTATAACAGGCTCATTCAGCTGATGTTCTCACAAACACAAAGAAAAATGCTACCTGCACTCCAAATGCAACAGTATCCCTCTGTTATGTGTTCTTGGACAACAAGAACACAGCAGCTTCATGCTGGGTCTGTGATACAATACCCGTAACCAGGATAGATTGTGGGATTTGTTCATTTTCTTAAAAATAAATAAAGCTACATTATCCTTTGAGTAAATGACCCCTTACTGTTGACTTTGGTGCTTCTTTCAGCAGTTTTCCACACTGGGATGAATGTGTCACAGGGAGCTCTTTATTCAGGACTGCCTCTATACTTTTTGTTCTGAAAATTATTATTTATGAAAGATTGTACTAAAGCAGGGAGTGGAGTTAAACCTCCTTTAGAGAGGATGAGAAGCAGTTTAATGGCCTGATTGAATTCAAATTAGTCCTGATCATTGCCTCTGCTATCAGCGGGAATGCCTGTCCTTACCTGAGGGACAGACAGCACAACGCTCATAACCCAAGCCACCGTGAGCATGATTCTGTTCCTCTTTCTGGCCTTATTGATGGCCAGAGGGTTGAGGATGGCTGACTGCCTATCCAGACTGATTACAACTGTGACAAAGGCGCAGGAGTACATCGCCTGCAACTTAAGAAACATCAGCAGCCTGCAGGCAAAGTCTCCAGCAAGCCACTGAACTGTGATGTTCCACACCGCATCTACGGGCATCACGATGAAGGTCACGAGCAGATCCGCCATCGTCAGGTTGACAATCAGCACCCTCACGTGGGATTTTCGTTTCCCATCTATGCGAGCCGCCCACAGCACTGCCAGGTTACAAAAGGCAGATATGCCACAGAGGATGAAGGTGATGATCACTCTCGCTTTCGCCGCTGTACTGAATGTGGGCAGCTGAGGGGCCACGCCCCTCGCTGTCCAGTTTGAAAGGGCAGAGGAGCAGTTGCAGCTGGTATCAAGTTGGTGGTCTGCCACCAGTCGATACATAACGGCTGCAGGGTCACACAGAGAGGCGTTCATTTTCTGAAGCTCAGGGGAAGGAACATTGTGCTCATCCACCATGAAGGTCAACACTGGAAATAGGAGAAAAGCAATAAAAAGGAATCACCAAGGGACCAGAATAAGTGTGTTACAAGACAAACACAAACAGCCCATAAATAATGGCAGCACATCAAGAGGAAGTAATATGCATGTATGGACGCCCAATGTGCACTGAGCTGGAAAGATGGAGCTAACAGACTGTGAGGACCAAAGTCAGCTAATGCAATAGCTGAAACTTTTCTACAAATGTGCTTTCATGTTTTCCCAGAGTGCACACAAGAAGTCTAATATTCACCAAAAGCTTACCGAGAATTTCTTTAAAAACCGAAGACAGATTTGAAAAAAACAAAGCAAAAATGAAGATTACTGTATATTATTAAATATTAAATCAGGAGCATTTAAAAAGAAAAAGAAAAACATCATGGTGACCATATCATTAAATGGTGTTTTGTGAGCCCCATTACCAAATATGAAACATTACAGTGATGCTACCTGCATAACACCATGAAACGTTTAAATCTAAGAGTTCAGCCAAGACCATAAAATATAAGGAAACTTCACAACAGCGTGAATATAAATATAAAGGGATTTGATATAAAATCAAATCCCTTTTCACTGTTCCTCTCAGCTACAAATGAGCAAGAAGTAATAAATATCACATTAAAATGTAAAAGTAAGTCTTCAATGGATTATCATGACATAAATATGTCTGTAGTTAAACAGGTTATTCTGAATATTGCTAGTCCCTTAACATATATCTGTAATTTATCATTTCAGTCCGGTTGTTTTCCAAAAAAAATGAAAATTGCGAAAGTAATACCACTATATAAAAGTAATGACAAACACAGTTTTACCAATTATAGGCCTATTTCTCTACTGCCTCAATTCTCAAAAATTCTAGAAAAACTTTTTAATTCAAGATTAGAAAAATTCCTTGAAAAACATCAAATAATAAATGTTGGTCAGTATGGTTTCAGAACGCAAAGAACCACTTCAATGGCGATAATTGAGGCAGTAGAAGAAATTACTGATACACTGGATAAAAATAAATATGCAGTTGGTATTTTTGTTGACCTCAAAAAGGCCTTCGACACAATCAATCACTCAATTTTACTGGATAAATTGGAAAGATATGGTATTCGAGGGAAAGCTGGTAACTGGTTAAAAAGTTACCTAACAGGTCGGGAACAATATGTTAGCATAGGGCATTACCATTCAGAGAAACTTGGTATTACATGTGGTGTTCCCCAAGGGTCAGTGTTGGGACCAAAACTTTTCAATGTATACATAAATGATATTTTTGATGTTTCTCAAGTACTTAAACTCATACTGTTTGCAGATGACACCAACATATTTTTCAGTAGCGATGATTATACTGATCTTGTAATGACTGTAAACAGGGAGCTAAAATTAATAAAAAAATGGATGGACATAAATAAATTATCATTAAATATAAATAAAACTAAAGCAATGTTTTTTGGTAATTTAAAATATAATATAGAATTACCAATTATCATTGAAGGTGTACCAATTGATAATGTGAGTGAAAACAAATTTTTGGGAGTTATAATTGATAACAAAATTTCATGGAAACCCCACGTCAGACACATAAAAACCAAAATTTCCAGAAGCCTCGCAGTTTTGAACAAAGTGAAACAATTCCTTGATAAAGATGCACTTCGTACTCTGTACTGTACCCTGGTTCTTCCATATCTTACATATTGTGTGGAAGTGTGGGGAAATACATATAAAAATACAACTAATCCATTAGTCACAGTACAGAAACGAGCACTGCGTATTATTCACAAGGCTGGTTATCTAGATCATACTCACAAATTCTTTCTTCAGGCAAAGTTACTTAAATTCCAGGATCTGGTTAATTACAATACATCCATAATTTTGTATAAAGCTTTTACTAAACTTTTACCGGCAAATTTACAAACTAGATTTGAAATTCGAGAAAAGGTTTATAATGTGAGAGGCTTTGGAGAATTCAAATTACCCAGAACTCGAACAACCCGTAAAGGCTTTTGTGTGTCTGTATGTGGTGTGAAAATCTGGAACAGTCTGAGTTTACAATTGAAACAATGCAAAAATATTCATAGATTTAAATTTCTCTACAAACAGTTGGTCTGGTCACAGTATACTCAATGATGGGTTTTAGTGTGCTCTGTAATGTCTGTCCTCTTACCATTGCTGGTATGGATTCCAAAATAAAAAATAAAAAATAAAGTGTGCGTATGTATGTACATATATGTACTTGTGTGTGTAGATATATATGTATGTATATGTATGTGTGTCTGTTACTTGTAGTTATTACTGCCTGTTACCTGTGGTAATGCAATTTATAATTTATATATTCTGTATTCAGTTATGAAGGCTCTAATTGTTGGTTGCGAGCTGCCGCTTAGATGCTTGTATCTGCCCGGGGCTGTTGATGGGTCTGTATGCAATGATGGGCGTAGCTGCGGGAAGTTTATTGTTTTTTTTTTGTTGATGAGTGAGTATAGGGGTGGGATTTAATAAGTTTTCTTCGTCCCACTCCTTTTTCAGGCAAGTTTTGTTTTTTGTTTTGTGTATTTTATGTTCAATATAGGTATTTGTTGTGCCTGAAAATGAATAAATAAATGAATGAAATGAATGAAAGGCCTCACCAGCATCATGTCTGCTTTGCGTCAGTAGCAAAATAAGCAATATGTTATATTCTAATGTGCATGTGTTTTATAGCTGTAATAAAACAGGAAATATTACACGCACAACTGCATTGTGAGTTATTACCACTATATAAAAACAGTTTCAGTATAATCCTATTTGTAGTTAGTAAATCGACGAATCCGGCGTCCTTATATCCAAATAGACCTAAAAATCTTTACTGCGCACATCTTATCAGAGTTCTCTGTTTTTAAAATAAGAGGTACTGATTAGAAGACACCGTGCACTGTTTATCCGGAGGATCTGGAGCCCCAAAACGAGATTAACACCACATCCACTGGACATTTTGCAGCTGTACAGTGCTGTGCTTTGTATTAAACTGGTAACCTTCACTGGAGGCATGTTATTTTACAGACTTGTTTAAAAAAACAAAAAACAAAAAGCAATGCGTAAAAATCATCATTTTAAAATCGTTCTTAATAAATTCATTCAATAAACAAAACAGACAGCGTGCTATTAAAAATGAAAAAAAGACAAACTTACATGGAGTGATGCCGTGTTTCTCCGAGGGTTTAAAAGTCACCGCGGGACTGAAAGAGCTTCGTGTGTTAGTGCGTTAATGTGCGTTTGTCTTCCACAGGTATACTGCTGCAAGTTTACAAAGTCCGCAGGTTCAGCCGTCCGGCTCTTCTGCTCCAGATGCTCCGCCCTTATCCATACACACCAATCAGAGACGTGTGAGATGGGGGGTCTGACCTCATAAGCCAACAGCCCACTCAAGTGGTTAGGACGCATAACTGTGATGAATGATGACAAGGCAGACAAAAAAACTATAGTTTGGATGAGAGTTGTGGTGTGATACCCTCCAGTCAGCCCCATCTCATAAAAATGGTTCATGAGATCATCGGGGAAAGACAGCTGGGGCTTAGAAACATTATGCGTGACAAACATCTGAAGATTTTGAGATGCGCTGTTCACAGAAAAATTATTTTGTCTGTTTTTTCTTTTTTTATTTGACCGGTGGTTGTATGAGTGCAGATTATATGCCCCAGTGACCATTAAAACATAAGCCTTGATTTAATTCTTAAAACCAAAAGCTGCTTCTGAAAGGTCATCTTTGTCTCTCTATTAATGTTTTGGCTTCTGTACAGCATGATCAATAATTGGATCAATCTGAAGGCTGAAAGTGGAAAAAAGTCCCTGAGCTCACTTGAAATCTGACTTTAAGGTGTGAAGAGCTGCCAGCAGCATTTGCTGCATCACAGTTTGCATATGCTTAACCCTATATTTTAATCCTCATTTAACAGAAATGTGCAAAGCAAACAAATAAATAAATCTAGTCAATACCATAAACCAGTGATTTCCACAGCTTCAGCATTACCAATTGATTTTATAACAATACTAGTTGTTTTAAAAGTGTCTGATAGGGCAGGGGAAACTTCTTTAAAATGATTTTTTTTAAATGAAACCTATTCAAGTGGCAACATAAATTTTTATTCTTCTTTCAAAGAGGAGAACCTTCCATGCATAAGGAGAAGATATTGGTTCTCTTTGGATCTACCTGGACATGTGAAAAGAACATCACTGAAATTTAACAAATCCAAATACAGATCCCTTCTCAGTGTCTCAGTGTCAATCACATCTCCCCTAGACACCGAACCTGACTTTAATGCACTTGTTCTCCACAGCAGTCCTAGTTTCTGGAAAAAAAAATTGCTTGAAAAAGCAATTGTGGAATCTGAGAACAATCGTTGCATTTTGCTAAGTTTCCAGAATGAATAATATGTTTACCTGAAATTTGCCAGCAGCTTTGAGGTATATTTTTTATTGCTCAGTCAGCTCAGGGTTATAAATAAATGGGAGCAGTGCACACAGGGGTCAGGTGCCAGAGGTATGACATAAGAGAGAGTTGAATGCGCCACGGTTTCCATTTAAATCAACTTTTTACTTAGTTTTTTCAAGGCTAAATGCAGCCCTAATCTCATTCCAAGTCCAAGATTGCCTATGAGACACATCTACTGTCAAACTATATCTACCTCAATATGTAATGTTCACATTTAACATCAAAACATTTGACTTGGGAATAAAATGTAAGCAAGCAAGATATGGATGAGCAAATGTGGAAGTCCTTTGACTCACAAGAATAGACCATATACAAAAGATGCACCAGGTTAGAAAAGTGAAGCTAACGTGGAAGTTCCTCATAAAGCCCTTTCCACTAGTGCCTCAGCTCAGCTCAACTTGCTGTGAGTCAGTTTTCAGGCTTTTTCATCAGGTGGTAACATCTGATACCAGGTACTTTTTAGTACCTGCTCGGTGAGCTGTGTCGATCTGAAAATGTGACATCAACAGACTGCATGCCACCGGTTGGCCAGTCAATGGCATCATCCCACAAGTCATGAGACTGACTCCTTTAGAGAAATGAAAACCTAACAATGAGGGAAGTGGCTACACAAAAACCAACACAATGGTCCCTGAGTCTGACAAAAAGCCATAGACCTAGCAGCAGGTATACCATTGCCTTATCGCCTTCCATTGTTGTGTTGTGGTTGTGTCAAATAATACTTACATCACAGGACTTTCAGCCACATGGCTATAACAACTCCACGAACATTAGGTGGTGCTTAATGTAATGCAAAGTGACAGAAACTGCCACCATGACATAACTTTACTAATTTGTCGCACTGAATTCAATTTTGTTGACTTTTTTTAACTAGATGTCACAAGAGAAAGTGTACAATATGTGAATGAAAACTTAAGACAGCATGCTTACCTGACAGTGAAGCTGCTGATTGTACCCAGCTTTATCAGCAGATTTACACTAAATGGGACCATAATTTATCAATTCAGCCTGATGTTATAGAGGCAAAGAATTAAAATTAGCAATTAAGCCCATAAACCTATCAGAAAAATATTTACTGAGATCATATGTAAAGTGACAAGTAGGGTAATTTTTTCATAGACTTCCATTCAGTCTGGCTTCTTTTCTACCAGAGGAGTTGCCCCCTGTTGGCCATGAGAAGGACTGCAGTTTTTTGTTTTGTTTTTTACCTTGCTGTGTTTGTCTTTTATAATCTTAAAACTAAAAGGCACTGGAAGAGAAAAGGCAATTTTCTCTTCTTAACCTACAAATGCATTTTCCTTACAAATGTAGCATCATTTAAAGGGAAATAAACAGGCTTTCCTACGGTATAAGATTTTTTCAAAAGAAGCATTTTTAAAACTTCAACCCTGTGAGGCTGTGTCATGTCTTCACTGCTACGTTTCACTGACAGCAGTTTATTTTAATAAAAAGCTTATAGATATTTATGTGGCTGAACAGCTCAAACCGATGGGCTCTGTTTCCATGGCAATGTCTCACTTAAAGCCCATCGCAGGTCATGGCAAGAGAAGAGGTGACAGCAATCAATTAAACCACCACAGATGTTCTCTTTATCTATTCCAGTCTGAGCAAAACACAAAAGGAATGAGTGATGGCACCATAATCAAAGATCCATTACATGTAGGGACTGAACACTGTGATATTGGGTTTAGCAAGGGCAGATTTTACTTGTCTGTTATCATTTGATGAATTTGCTAAAACTGCCAATGTCAAGTTGAATATTTTGCTTTATTATGGGCAATAAAACTTTTCACCACACATGCAAGAAAAACACCCCAAAATGGACTAAAGTGGGTGGAAAGATGCTTATCTCTAAAAACATTTGGCTTTATTATATCTAATGACAAATATAACAGGGAAAAGTAGTAAGAAAAGTGTAATTACTATTTATGACAGCAAGTATTACAGAAAAGACTCGTTATAATTTTAATGTTTTTATTAAACAGTTTTTTTTATAATTGTTATAATAAGTCTGTAATTGCTTTTAATAACAGACTATCTTCTGCCACAGCAGTAGGGGTTAAAAAGCAAGTCTAACTGTTGCTGTACCAGACACAATGTTGAATCCTGTGATATTAAGACCATCATTATCGCCATGACATTTTCAGTCCACTAATCTATTTGAAAGGGACTGTCAAAACAATACACGGTGCCCTTCCTTTGTGATGTGCTCATGTTCATGTCGCATGATCTGTTGTGTTTAAATGGATTCAGCTTGTGTAAGTGTTGTCCAGATCACCAAGAGGAAGGAAGGAAGGGAACATACTGACCTGAACATGTTGTTTTGTGCCTCACCGGTCTTCTCGTTTTATTCATCACAAGCTCTCAAAGGGAAGTTAATACTCTGAATACATGATCAGTTGTCTTTTTAAGCTTTAAAAAAAAGGAAAACTTTTGAACTGTATCTAAACTGTTTTGATTAAAAATAAGAGTTTATGTAAGGTAACATTAAAGAGTGTCTGCAAAGAAAGTGTGTTTAATGATGTAACAAAACCCTTACGATGTACATAACTGTTTCTTCTTAATCTTATGGGCTATGAATGTGTCTGTGTAGCTACTATTAAACTGTTAATCTCATGTTAATTCTCATCATTTCTTAAGTTAAATATTTGTTGCTTTAACTTCAAAGGTTTGAAATTTATAGTAGAGATGGACTGAAATTAGAATGGAGTTAAAACTAGGAGCAGAACTCCTCATTCCTAGCAAACATCACACACTGTTCTTCAACTGGCTTACAGTGTATTATCTCTAAAACATGGTGGTGTCACAGGTGTCACAGGTGTCAAAGAAACTCTTCAGAACTGAGGTAACGTATGAATGCAACAAAATACTAAGAGGTCTTTGTCGGCAATCCGCTACAGACTACAGAGACTGTAGTACAGGGTCAACAGGCTGCAGCCTCTTCAGCTCCCTGACTATCCTCAAGTGACCCAGACATAATCCCACATCTGTGGAGAGACCACAGACTGTTTATAAAAAAAAAAAAAAAATGCACATAGCCACCAAGATAGCACCTGTTGAGTAGTGAAGTCCTGTTTTTTGTATCTGATATAACAAATGTGATCAGATCTAACAGTTATTCAAAGGACCTCTTACTAAGTATATTATCAGCATTTCCTCCTGTCTGACTATAATAAGGACTTTGGTTTGCAACATTCTAGTCAGTATGACTTAAAACTAGTGACTAGCCCATAAAGTCATCATTAAACTGTTTACTGGGGACACAGAGAAGGAAGCCAAGCTTCATTTGCTCAAGACTTCTATTGAACAGAAGCTTTTTTTGCAGCAAGACAACTAAACCATGATTTTCATAAGCTGATTGGCATCAACTTGTGGCACTGCTGAGGTGTTATTGAAGCCCACATTTCTTTGATAACAGCCTTCATGTGTATTTTTGGGTGAGTGTTTCTCACTTGCTAATGGCTTGCTAATCAGTCACAGTAATAACAAGATCAGTAAACCATTTGGTAATAGTTTTGGCTCTGCAGGCAGGTGCTAAGTCCTGCTGGAAAAAGAAATTGGCATCTCCATAAGGTTTGTCAACAGATGGAAGCATGAGATGGTCTGAAATCTCCTGGTAGATGGATCTGTTGACTTTTAACTTGATAAATCACAGTGAACCAACCACTGCCTGCACCAACAGATAACATAGCACTCCAAATTATCCTTGAGTGCATAAACTTCATACCAGACTTCAAACACCTTAGATTATGTGCCTCTCCACTCTTCCCCCAGACTCTAGGAACTTGATTTCCAAATGAAATGTTGAATTCACTGTTTTTGAAAAGAGGACTTTGGACAACTGAGCAACATTTCAGCACATTGTATCCCATGTAAATGGCCTGTATTTGTATAGCGCTTTACACTGCATTCAGTCATCCACCCATTCACACACTGGTGATGGCAAGCTACATTGTAGCCACAGCTGCCCTGGGGCGCACTGACAGAGGCAAGGCTGCCAGACACTGGCGCCACCGGGCCCTCTGACCACCACCAGTAGGTGGCAACGGGTGAAGTGTCTTGCCCAAGGACACAATGACCGAGGCTGTCCGAGCCGGGGATCAAACCGGCAACCTTCCGATTATAAGACGAACTGCCAACTCTTGAGCCACGATCGCAGTAGTAAGATGAGTGATGCATCACGTAAGATGTAAGATACTTCTAATGTTGTCTCCAGCTTAGTAATGAGTTGGTGTACAGTTGTAGCTCCTTTCATGATGACATCTGTGGGTGGTGGCTCTTGATGCGCTGACACCAGCCTCAGTCCATTCCCTATGAAACTCACCCAAGGTATTGAATCGACTTTTCTTGACAGTCTTGTGAAGACTGCAGTGATCCCCGTTGTCCTGTGCATCCTTTTCTGCCATATTTTCCCTTCGAGTCAACTATTTAATATACTTTTTACTTTCCTTGCAAGGAAAAGATGCCTATTATGTGGCTTAATTGAATTGAATTCAGTTTTATTTATATAGCACCAAATCACAACAACAGTCGCCTCAAGGCGACAAAATGCATGGACGGTTAGGTGTTGATGATCATCACAGACTCATCACATTTATTCTAGTGAAGCTTGGGAGGATCTACCAGGAAGAAAGCATTAACAAAATTCCCTTTCTGAGAGTATCTCCCTCCAGAAAATGCTCTCCTTTTGTTTTTATTCTTCTTGTTACGGCACTTTCCATCTCAGTGTGCTCAGGGTCAAATCACAAACTTAACATACCTAAAACCCTGAAGCTTCACTAATATCCTTGAAACTCTGAAAACACCATGGTAATCTGGCTGTTAGTCCAGAAGGATGACATTGACATTCTCATCTCAGAGAAAAGTGACAAAAAACATGAAATCATGTTGGCGTTTTCTCAGTATAACTAAAAAAATAGTTTAGATGAGCAGTAAATCTCTTTGAATGTCAGGTATTTGTTCAACATAACTTCTGCTGTTTGTTCAAATGTTGTTAGTCCAATTTTATTTAAAAGAAAAAAATAGGCAAACAGAGGGATGGTAAATGGTTTGGTCACCATCACAGCAGTGCAAATGAGTGCAAATCTGAATCTCATGACACCCCAAATATTTCACCTTTAACGTGTGTGTACAGGCAGGCTGGGGTACTTGCATCGGTGAAGTCTATTTACATGCAAATAGACTTCCAGTGAAATATTTATGTATATATGAATAGAAGTTCATGCTATGGCTGCTTAAATCTGAAATATTTTAAACTCAAAACGCACTGAGAGCAATATCACACACAGTCTTTACCTAAAGCAGTGGTGCAGTAGCCATGCAGTAACTGAGAGAGCGTTTTTTAAAGTGACAGATTCAAAATAAACACCTCGGGCCACAGTTGCAGCTGCTGGCTTCTCAGTCAGGGTCAGACGAAGGAAGCAGCTGCAGTGTTTATCTTTTTTTTAGATGCTGCTGAGCTCCAGGGATGAGGGAGGAAGTCTCCATGTACACCTGTAAATCAGTTTCCATGTGGTTCATTTTTCCAACAAACAGGAAAAGCACATTAAGCCATTAAGTTATCATTGCCTGCAAAAAAACAAACAAACATGTTGTTGATGTTGTGATAACAAATGAAAGCAAATTCATATCAAATCCCATCATAAAAACTGTGAACCTTGAGGGAAATCTTACAAAAGCTGCTAGATACTGCCGACATGATCTGCCCTCAAACTAGCTGTCCATCTATCTACAAGCTCTACTATTGTTTTTATTCAGCTGGTTTTAAAGGTTTAAGATTCATGTGGCAAAGGCAGATGTGTTTGAGATATCTGGTTCCATAAGCACTTGACTGTACATACAAGCACTGACACTGTTATTAACTAACTGGTGCTGAGGAATACGATGTAACAGGATAGATCACCATTAAAAACAGAGAGGTAACGCTTATCTTGCTTACTTAAAAGTGCCAAGCCCCTCACAAACCGTAGCCTAATCTAATTCTGATTATAACTCAAAAACCATCTTCTAACCAGACAGTACAAACAATGGATGCAACCACCCAGTGGTTAGGAAAAAGCCAAATGTTTTCTTTGACACCATCTTCATATTTTATTACCCAAAAGGCTAAGCGAGGTCTGACTGCCTGATCAGTGGCCAAAGACTTGAGACTGATAAGATGTTAGCTAATGAACGCAAGTTAAATAATCCTCCTTTCTGACTCTAAGAATAAGAACAATTTACAAATTGCATATCCGGTCCCCAAAAAGAAGGAAGTTTTGAAGAAAACCTTTAGATTTAACTTCAAACACACTGCCATCAGCTATAACTATTAGTTTACTGGGCTGAAAATAAATGAGAGCAACCAAAAGGATGAATACATCAAAACATTATGGAACCAAACTGCAGCTTTAGAGTATAACTATAGTGATACAATGATATCACCTAATGCTGAAACTTTTCAGCTGGGATGAAATTAAATTCCTATTTAAATAAAAAATCACACTGACTCATTCTTGAGGTGCAAACTGGTACTAGAGCCTGATCTGAGTCCAACTTCAATTCAATTCAATTTTATTTATATAGCGCTAAATCACAACAAAAGTCGCCTCAAGGCACTTCATAGGTACAGAGAAAAACCCAACAATCATATGACCCCCTATGAGCAAGCACTTTGGCGACAGTGGGAAGGAAAAACTCCTTTTTAACAGGAAGAAACCTCCAGCAGAACCAGGCTCAGGGAGGAGCGGGGCCATCTGCTGCAACCGGTTGGGGTGAGAGAAGGAAAACAGGATGAAAGACATGCTGTGGAAGAGAGACAGAGGTTAATAACAGATATGATTCAATGCAGAGAGGTCTATTAACACATACGGAGTGAGAAAGGTGACTGGAAAGGAAAAACTCAATGCATCATGGGAATCCCCGGCAGCCTACGTCTATTGCAGCATAACTAAGGGGGGATTCAGGGTCACCTGGTCCAGCCCTAACTATATGCTTCAGCAAAAAGGAACGTTTTAAGCCTAATCTTGAAAGTAGAGATAGTGTCTGTCTCCCGAATCCAAACTGGAAGCTGGTTCCACAGAAGAGGGGCCTGAAAACTGAAGGCTCTCCCTCCCATTCTACTTTTAAATACTCTAGGAACAACAAGTAAGCCTGCAGTGCGAGAGCGAAGCGCTCTAATAGGGTGATATGGTACTACAAGGTCATTAAGATAAGATGGGGCCTGATTATTCAAGACCTTGTATGTGAGGAGCAGGATTTTGAATTAAATTCTGGATTTAACAGGAAGCCAATGAAGGGAAGCCAAAACAGGAGAAATATGCTCTCTCTTTCTAGTCCCTGTCAGGACTCTTGCTGCAGCATTTTGGATTAGCTGAAGGCTTTTCAGTGAGTTTTTAGGACATCCTGATAATAATGAATTACAGTAGTCCAGCCTGGAAGTAATAAATGCATGAACTAGTTTATCAGCGTCACTCTGAGACAGGATATCTCTAACTTTAGAGATGTTGCGCAAATGGAAGAAAGCAGTCTTACATATTTGTTTAATATGTGCATTGAAGGACATGTCCTGGTCAAAAATGACTCCAAGGTTCCTCACAGCATTACTGGAGGCCAATGTAATGCCATCCAGAGTAAGAATCTGGTTAGATACCATATTTCTAAGATTTTCAGGGCCGAGTACAATAACCTCAGTTTTATCTGAATTAAGAAGCAGAAAGTTAGCGGCCATCCAGGTCTTTATGTCTTTAAGACATTCCTGCAGTTTAACTAATTGGTGTGTGTTACCTGGCTTCGTGGATAGAGCTGCGTGCCGTCTGCATAGCAGTGAAAATGTATGCTATGTCTTCTAATGATGCTGCCTAGGGGAATAATGTAAACAGAAGTGGTCCTAGCACTGAACCCTGGTTCTGTTGATATCTAATAAAACCCAGGAAACAGGTGCTTTGGACATAAATTGACTGCAGTTTTTCTTTGCCTTTGGTTACAGTAAAAACAAAGAGGCAATTTTACAAGAAAACAATTGTCAAATTTACAACCAAAAAAAAAAACATTATTGTGAGCAAATTTTAAAATATGAAAAATGAAAAAAGCCAATTTGCCAGACAAATCTGGAAAAAAAATATGCTAATTTATGTAGAAGAATGCAAGATTACAAGAAAAAATGCCAATTTATGAGAAGAAACAGGACAAATTCATTAAAAAAATTTATAAGTAAAAAAAAAGCTGGGTACAAGGAAAGGGTAATTGCATATTAATAAGAAAACAAAAGCAAATTGATGAGAAACTATGTCACATTTATGAGAAAATATCTGGTAAAAATAGAAGAAGAAAGTTGTCTTTTCTTAACTTTGAAAGAATTAGAGCTCTGTTTTAAACACTGGCCATTATAATTTATCTGCCACTTATTATTTAAGTGAAAGAAACTTAACTTAAACGTCTCCAAAGTTACACGGTGCTAAAATCGTGGTTAGTACGAGGAGTGTGTGTGCGTGTGCCATATGTGTTGTTGTTCTGACGCTTTGGGGTGAAACAGAAACTCGCGGCTCAGCAGGTTTATGTCACAAGCCGATACAGGAAGTCCCCCGGCAACTACTAGCCAGCTAAACCACAGCCATGATGGAACAGCTTATGGGGTAGAAAGTGTCGTCGTGCCGTAAAGAAGTGATTTCATGTTGTCTGGATAGGTAAAAACGAGTGGTAACAAGATGGAAGGAACTGTCGCAGTCGTATTTTTGTCGCTCCTTTGTTTAGCGTCGGAGGTAAGTTGGTGAATGTTGATAACTAGCTGTTGACGGGCCTGATAGCCAAACTTACCGACGAAAAAAACGGTCAGCTGTGACTGTTAACGTTTTGAATAAATGTTGAGCATGTAGTCGGCAGACCGTGTTAGTCTCTATCTCAGGGATTGTGTTTTCTTGTAATACAACCGTTCAAACTGCGGTTAATTGTTAGCTCTCGTGTTCATTTCAGTTAGCCTCAGTGCGCTACGACACGGAAAACTGTTTTACTGCTCTGCTGTTAGGGTAAGGTTGTTTTAAAGAAAGCTGAAGTGAAGATAGATATAACTGTGCTGGCCGTTTTAATCTAATTTTACCGAAACCATGGAACTTGAAGACGGTGATTTTCGCGACGTCACCAACAAGGAAGTGTTTACGTTTGGGTGAGCAGATCACAGCGCGGGTGTTCATGTGGGACTCTATACTAAAGCTGACAAGTGGCATGAAACTTTGAGATATCTAACTTTGAGAGTACAAAATAAAGTTTACGGATTACTGTGACAGCGATAATAAAATAAAGTGATTAATAAGTGGCTGGGCTAAAATCCAAGTCCCCCCTCTTTAAAAAAAAAATGTATAAAACTTTTAAAGGAAAAAAAATCATGAGATCTATACCCCAATGTATGAGCTAAATTTATGAGAAAATAATGTAAAATATATGAGGAAAAAAACTTTCTGATAAATGTCAAATTTATGGGAAAAAGTGGCAGATTTACAAGAAAAGCTGGCAACTTTTCCTTCATTCATGTGTCCTATATAATATTAAAATATTTGTATATCCTAACATACATGGGCTGTTGGGCTGTTGTTGTTGAGATTTGATGGTGATAGTGTTGGAATGTATTTAAATTAACCTAGTTACTTTTAATTAATTATCCTATTTCATTAATAGGATGCTGTAGCATAAACTAACCCAATAAGCATTAGCAGATTTATAGTATCATCTAGTAGGTTGTAGATCTCAACACAGATGATGTAAGCATTGATGGGTTTTGTTTTTGTTTGTTCGGAAATGGAAAAGTGATGAACAAGATCCATTAGCTGGGGGGAAAAAATTGTTGTTCTTAACTCTCCAAATGCATCTGTGTGGGCAAATGCTTGAAGTACTCTTCATAAAAAATAGATTATTGCACTTATGAATAGTTCAGAGCATAATGTGATTTTGATACCATTTTATACCATATTTTGTATTTATTTGTATTTGTCCCTTGGCTCAGTGTGAATGATTTATGACAAGGTACTCAATGAGCCTTAAGTGTGTTGAACATGGATAACATTTTACTGTCAAAGCAGGGCTGGGTTCAGATATTTTCCATATGTAGTGTATCAAAGGGGTACTATTTCTTTCTCAATAGATAAATGGCCAGGAAGCGATCTCGCATATTTCAAATGGAGATACAGAGAGGGAGTTCTGCATTGTTCACAATCACTCTTGGACCCCACTGGCACAGTCACTGAATTCTGCAGTAAGTTTTTCTATTTTACAGCTCTTTTGGTTTTGACACCTTTCCAAACACTGTCTTACTGTAAGTGTTAATGGACTTTTTCAGATGGAGTACCAGTTGGTGAATATGACTTCCTCTCTGCTGTGTGACAGCTCAGGGATCAATGCATCTTCAGTAATGGGCAAGGCTCTGGTGGTGATGAGGGGCAACTGTGATTTCAGCCAGAAGGCCCTTATCGCTCAGGGACTTGGAGCGATGGCTTTGCTCATTGCCAGCAATGAAACGCTGGTAAGATGTTAGCTTGATTAAGCTGATTTGAGATCTTCCTTTAATTTTTTTTTTATGGTTAGTTATTATTTCCTCTTTGCTGCTTTTGGGTGATCAGAGAAGTGCGCTAGACAAAGGCGTGATTCAGGAAATGATACAGATGTGGTGTTTCTGTGGGGATTTCCATCTAAAAATGCTTTATTGCCTTGTGAAATAGTTTGGTGTCATTGTAATTCATTCATCTGTTAACTAGACAATTTGAAATTTTATTGATTAATTTTAAATTATGACATGAATCTGCTTTATGTCTTCACAAACAGATACCTCATATTAGAGTTGCTGTTACAAGGCCGACACCCAAGAGCATACATGTGTTGTTCACTTAAATTTAACTGAAGTCAAATTTTAATAACATTCATTTAATCAGGAGCTCCCAGTGAGATCTAATCCCTTTCACACGCAGGACCTGCCCAAGTTTGCACCCATACAAATTTAAAATATGTAAAAAATGCAGTGTAAAAACAAGAAGAAAAGCCCTGTCTCCTTTACTAAATACCTTATAATGCTTTCATATTTAACAATAGATCCATCCATCCATTCGCTTCCGCTTATCCTTTTCAGGGTCGCGAGGGGCACTGGAGCCTATCCCAGCTGTCATAGGGCGAGAGGCGGGGTATACCCTGGACAGGTCGCCAGTCTGTCGTAGGGCCAACACACAGGGACAGACAACCATTCGCACTCACATTCACTCACACATTCCCACCTATGGGCAATTTGGATTAAACAGTTAACCTATCCCCACAAGCTGCATGTCTTTGAACTGTGGGAGGAAGCCGGAGTAGCCGGAGAGAACCCATGCAAACACGGGGAGAACATGCAAACTCCACACAGAAAGACCCCGGCCTGATGATGGAATTGAACTCAGGACCTTCTTGCTGTGCGGCAACAGTATATTTATGTTTAGATCTTCCTGCAAATGTCCAAGGTGACTAGTAACAGAAGAAGTAAACTGTAAGCTTACCCAGTGTTGCTTTATTGAAAAATATACGCCAGTGTTGCATCCTGTGATCGGTGATCACCAATCCACCAAATCATAAAGAGTGCATTGAGTCTCAAGACCACTAATACACATCTGCCCTGTACTTCTGTCCCTGCACGAACACTTTCACAACAAAAGCAAGCGGTAAAACTGATACTTCTACCACCTCACAAAAAATTAAATTCTATGCAGTTTAATTGATCTAGAGTCAATTTATTTAAAAAAGTCTCATCTCGAAGTGTTTTTTGTTTGTTTTATTGTTGCTCTATTATACTTGAAACATTCCCAAATCACTGATAATATTTATAAAAATGTCTTCAGACAATCCCATCAGCCAACGAGTCGGAGTACGCGAAGGTCAATATTTCTCTCGCTCTCATGAGGTACAAGGATTTCCTGGAAGCTTGGCAGGTCAGAGAACTTTTTCTTTTTAATAAATCCTTTAATATGTCTTGTTTGAATCTGATGACCATTTTTAACTCTTTGCATGCGTCCTCAGGTCTTCGGGAATGAGATGCAGGTGAAGCTGTATGCTCCACCTTCCACAAAGATCGATCCAAGCATTGCAGTCATCCTGCTGATTTCCATTGGCACAGTTGTTTTGGGCGGCTACTGGAGCGGGGCGTGTGAGAGGTGAGATTTTTCAGTATTATACAGCTGTGAGCTGAAAACTCGTGTCTGTAATGATGTCTCATTAAAAATAAACCAAACATAGCAGAAAACACATTGATTTATATATTTTTTTCATATGCAGTCAAAATATCATTAACTGTGTAATGTCAATTGGTGATAATGATGTGAGCAAGTGACATTTAAATGTACTCTTGCTGAGATCATATGTATTGCATTGCTTCACATTTCATTCTGCCTGATGTTGTTTTGTTTCTTCTAATTCAAACACAGTTCAAAGAGGGGTTTTTTGTTTGTGTGTTTCAGGGAACGGTTGAATAGCGGTGCGTCTGGAGGAGGAGGAGGAGAAAGCAAAGCAGACAGTGGAGAGCTTTCACTGTACTCTCCTCTCAAAGTGGTTATCTTTGTTGCCTTGATGTGCGGGATGCTCGTCCTCATGTACTTCTTCTACAAAGTTCTCGGTTAGGGTTTTGTTGTTGTTGTTGTTGTTGTTTTTTTTTTTTTTATCAGTTCCTGGTTGTTTAACAGAGTAATTTTACCTCGAGTTTTGGTGATATGATCTATTTATTTATTTTTCTCCAGTTTACGTCATTATTGTTATCTTCTGCCTGGCATCTGCCTCTGCGCTCTATAGCTGTTTTGATGCAGTGATGGACAAAATCGGTTGCGGCACTTTAAGGTATGAGCCTCAGACTTTGGAACCACATTAAATATACACCACATCATTGTAGTTACAACATTAAATAGATATCAGACCTTTAGAGAGAGTTTTTACTATTGACTAGTTCCTGGCGACTAATTTTGAGTGAGATATTATTTTGTTTGTATTGAAAAACCTGGGGAAATTACTGCGTTAAAGTGACGAAAAGATAAAAATTAACGTATAGCAAATTGGTTGAATGTACGGTAGGTCAGTAAAATGAGGAGCTTAGCCATGTAAAAGTTAAAAATGAATTGTGAATTTCTCCAGAAGTCACAGAGGGGGGATGCTGTCGTTGAGTGAGTGGTTCACACAAATGGTGAGGTAAAATAATCTAGGCAGAAGGGGGAAATTAAGTACTGCAAGATCCAAGTGATTCATGGATAGTAAAGGTCTGATTTTTGATGTGTTACTAACATTTAAAAAACTTTTTTTTTTCTGTTTTTATATTAAAAAGACCAGTGGTTTAAAGCTTGAAAAGCTTCAAACAAACATCAGCGTCTCGGTGAATGTGTGCAAGAATTTTACTTGTTTTGTTTTTGTTTCTTTGTTTCTACCTAAATGTGGCTCTGTGTCTTTTTCCAGGTTCTCTGTCCGGAATTGGAACTTTTCAGTGAGGTCTCTCTTGTTGGCTGCTGTGTGCATTAGCATTTCTGTGGTCTGGGGAGTGTACAGAAATGAAGACAGGTACACATTCACAGTCCTGTCAGTTTTCAGACATGGTTACACCACTGTGGTGGTGAATTTCTACAACACTGTAGGTTAAAATTACCCAGAAAATTGTAACAATGTTTATGAGACAGTTTATCCTGAAATAGCTACATTTAAAGTAATGAAAACCCTAAAGTCAAAGAGGTCTTTATGTCTTGCAGATGGATCTGGATTCTGCAGGACCTCCTTGGCATTGCTTTCTGCCTCAACTTCATGAAGACAATTTCACTGTCCAATTTCAAGGTATTTTTTCTTGTACAATGAATACTTGCACTGTAGTTGTTCTATTTATACAAATATATATTTGTTCATATTTATCAACACTTCCTGTAAGAATGTCAGGCAGTGCTCCATTCCTAAGAATTTTTGTTTTTTTCCCGTCTTTGATATTTGATTAAAAATGTTATCACACTCACAAAGCTTCTAGCAGATTTCCTCACATGGAGTTTTGAGCCATGTAGTTGGTGATAATTTTTTCTTTCCAATTTCTCGAAGATCTGTGTGATTCTTCTGAGCCTCCTGCTTGTATATGATGTCTTCTTTGTTTTCATCACTCCTTTCTTCACTAAGGTATGTTTATCTTTATTTTTGTTTTTTATCTGTATCTTGTTGCTAAAGCAGTAATGTTGTTATTGATTTTTTTTAAAAATGAAGTTTTTGCTATTTCTCTGCATTTGCTGCTCTTATTGCCTCAAGGTCTGACACATTTGAGAATCCACTCATCAAATATTAGTTATACACTGAATTAGTTATTATTTTTTAATATGAAGTGAACCCTGCACACAAATTGATATGTACACCTTGGATGTTTTTGTCTATTAGCAAGTTTGTGCACAAACTACAAAAATATCACCCTAATTTAATAAAAATTAATGTAGATGTGTGGCATGGAAAAGGGAATAATACTTTCTTATAGTTGAACCTTTATTTAACCAGGAGCGTATAAGCTGAGAAAGCCAAAAGTAAGTTTACTAATAAAACAAACAAGAAATTCCACAAAATAAGTTTATACATATAAAAAAAGTCAGATGCAGAAACATCTAAAAACGTCAGAGCTAAAACATTTAAAACTTCAGAATAGAGTCGTCTCAGGCAAAGAAGTAGCCATAAGGTTTATATATAACATTGGCAGCCATAAGAACAATTAAAAATGACTTGAATTTATTTAGTTTGACTACCTCTGTGAAATTCTGTTGTGGATCTGATCTGAGGCAGAAGGAATTTCAGCTGTACTGAATTGAGGCAAAGTCTAGTTGTACTAGTTAGATCACTGGATGCCATGCCTGGATATAGATAAGTGAATCTTTACGGTTCAGGAATGCTTGAGCACAGTAGTGTGAGTGGTCCACAGGCCTGAGCATAGATTTTCACTTTTTCGTCAATGACAAACTGATGCTCTGCAGGAGTGCTTTTCAACAGCAACAGTCTACGAAAGAGGGTGAGCGAAACAAACTGAAGTTTACTCCGGTTTATATGAGCACAAGCCATAAGGGGAGTGGGGATGTATAACAGTCGTGCTCAGGCGAGGCAACTATGTCTAGTGTGAGTACACTCTGTCTAAATTTTGGTTTAGATCTAGATCTTAACTCTGAAACTTCTGTCGGTGCTGTGCTTTTTGGAAATCGAATTTCCCAGAGGAACCCACCCGAGGGATTAATAAAGTTCTATCTAATCTAATCTAATCTAATCTAAGATCGCTTAGACAACATGAGATGAGGCATTAGCTTTTGCACTCTCTGAGGGCCTTTCTGAGGATATTTTGCTCTGGTGTTTTAGTATGATGTTATTTCATTTTCATTAAGTAATTTGATATGAATGCTTGGCATCTCCCCCTTTGCCACAGAATGGAGTAAGCATCATGGTGCAGGTTGCCCTGGGCCCAGATGCATCTGGAGAGAAGGTAAGCTTCCTGCATTGTTTCCCATCTTGAAGGGGAACTCCACCAAACTGTTTTTAGGGCTATTGTTAATTTGGGAAAAAAACCCAATTTTTTTCTTCACAGCTGGCTTTATCCATATCCAAGTCTGACTGTACTGATGTGAATGCAAAATCTCTTTCACATTATGAGAGAATTTCTTCAAACGTGCGCCATAAAGACTAGAAGGTCACTTAGAATTTTATTTTTTTTATATTTCCCATCCATGGAGCCAGACTTGTCTTTTAAACTGGTCTTGAGCAAAAATTCTCCAGGGTTTCTAAAGGTCTGCCAAAGTTTTTCTTTGGCCATTGGCTGATTTTTCACTCGTTTTCAGGGGAATGTTTATTAGGTTACTTAACACTGACCGATGAATAATTCAAAGCTAAAAAAAGATGAACCTCTGTGTCTACGCTTAACAGACAGCTTAGAAAAAAGGCTGTTGGAAATAAAGTTATTAGCTAAAAACCATATCTTAGCATGGTGTGCAGAGCGTCCTTAAAAAAATTAAGGAAGCTGAACAAGTAGAGAAGAAAAGAAGAAGTAACAGACTAAAAATATCTACCCTCATCAGATACAGTAACTGTCTAGAAGCAATTCTTAAGAAACAGGAGAAAATGAGACGAAGCTGAGGTATACCAAATTCACAAGTGCTGGACTGAAAATCAGTGGCAACAGGTCCCATTGGGTGTTAAATCCAAATGATCAAAATGTACAAAGGAGGTCAGGAGGGAGGGACAATAGTGAATGTCTGCAGCCATCTGTAAAAGGCAACAGAGTTTCTGTCAGAGTTTGGGGCTGGAGCAGCTTCATATTTCAGCACGAGAATGATCCCAGCAAACACACTTCCAACACAGTAAAAGCACACCTGGATAGAAAAAACACACAGTGGAACACTATTAGTCATCGATTGGTGTCCCCAGAGCCCAGACCTCAAAATTATTGAGGTAATGTGGGATCATCTTAACAGAGAACAAAAGAAAAGGCAGCCAATACCCAAAGAAAAGCTTTTTGTCTTGTTCAAGAAGCCTAAGAGTCCTGGTTCAACCATCATGGAATCACTTCAACCATATTTTTTCATTTTCCTAGCAAAATATAAAAACATGAGGGCTAACTCAAGACTTTTCACACTATTGTATACATAAAAATTCACAGCCTAATTAAGGCAACATTTTATGTCTAATGGACAAACTAATCTGCATTGTAACTCTTCTTTTAATACTCAGATTCACTTGTATAAATTTGGGTTCAGGAAGTGGGTTAAAAAAAAAAAAATCACTCTTTACCAGAGTCACAAACGGAGCACTATAAGATGGGCTTGGTGGAACTCCCTTACACGTTTGTTATGGCTTCATTAACAACCCAGCTGACATGGACTGCTTGTTGTAGATGCCCTGAGGGGAACAATAGACTAACTGTGCACTGGGGTTGGGCGGGTTCTGTCTTAGACACAAGGTGTGGAGATCCCCGCTGAACCCCAGCCTCCCTCTGAGAAAGTAAGGCTTGACTTGTTACCCATCCACTACTTTTTCCTTTTTTGTTTGGTTTTGTTTTTGTTGTAATGATAGCTGAGGTGGGTAGGGAGGTACGGTGGCGGTTGATGTTTTAGTCTGTGAAAGAACTAATTTTACGTTTTGATTGGGTAAATGTGTACATATGTTAAAATGTGTACATATATACATATGTTAAAATGATAAAAGGTTTATATACGTGTATCAATATGCATGTCTGTCATGCATGTCCAGAAGGTGGTTAAGAAGAAACTAATATGATTAAAAATATCTTTTTGGCACGAGAAAGATGTGGGTTTTTTTGTTTGTTTGCAGCAAGTAATGTTGTGAGCTAGTTATGTGCACACGCATGTTTTTGTTACAGGATATTAATAAAAAAGGTGCACGGTGATGGGTGCTTATAAGTTACCACATTTTCCAGCAATATTGCTTAAGAAAGATTAGAGCAGCAGTTTTACAGCTCATTAATTAATCAGGAATGCATTATTTTCATACTCCTTGAGACAAATTGTTTTGTATTCTTATTGATTTGTGTAAAAATTGCCTACACACATGGTGACTAGCTTTTTTTTTTCTTTGGTTTTCATTTTTTATTTTACTAAATTCCTGAGTGGGTTTGCTTGTTCTCGATCTTATTGTGGAAAAAATAAAAGTGGGAGGTAAGATTTAAGAAGTTCAGTTCAGGTATTACAAAAACACAATACAGACAACAATAAATGATAGCAGTCCTTTTGTTTAGAGCTTCGTTCTTTATGTCTACGCAGACCGGATGGATTCTGAAATATGGAAATGAAAGATTTAGCTGGAAATGTCTGTGTATCAGAAAATATGCAAAGTAATCTACAGCAGTGTAGAAAAGTGTACCTGCTATAGGTTGGATTCAAGTAAAGCTAAGGGACGGCCGTCAGATTAGGTGGAACACAAAGACACTGAACAAGATTTCTGCTGTTGGCCTTTTTGTCATTTTTAGCATCTGTAATGCTTCATTTTCTCAGCTTCCTGTGGTGATGCGTGTCCCGCGTCTCTTAGCTTGGGCTCAGAACCTGTGTATGATGCAGTTCTCCATCCTGGGTTACGGCGACATCATTGTCCCAGGTAAGGATATAGACGCTCTCGCGGTTCACCTTTACACCACTGCTTATATGTGTGAGCATTTCTGTGTACAAACATTAGTTAGACATATGAAGCAATTCTTAACAATGTGTTAGATTTAGTTTTTAATACAAATAAAGGTTGTTGTTTTTTTGTTTTTAAAAATATCTAGTCTGTTTCTTTGATTCAAAAACACAAAGAACAAAATAGGAAAACTAATTTAAAATTGCAACTTGATAGCAAAATGTTAGGGTGCTTACTCAATAAATGCAGAGTCCGTGGTTTGAGTTTAGCTAGACTCTTCTATAGATTTCATATGTCTTCGGTTAGTCTCTTTACATCATTAACTGTAAATAGTGGGGGAAATGAATGAGTCACTAACCCATACATACAGGATTTCATACTGGATGATGTATGTGTAATGATGAGTGGCTCTCACCCTGCATTGTTGTTGGACCCACAGGTCTTTTGGTTGCCTACTGCAGCAGGTTTGATGTTTGGATCAAGAGCAAGAGGAAAGTCTACTTCGTCAGTTGCTGCATAGGTATCACACATCTGTTATCATTTTGTTGGGTCTGTCATTAATTTTCATGGATTTAAAAAAACAAACACACACACACAATGTCTTGTGTGTAAAGTCATTGAATTTTGTGAAAAGGGGGAAAATATTCAGATCGGGGTTTGATTTTTGCCAAACCCCGATCTGTTTGAGTGAATTGCTGGTTTAAATGTACACTATTTCTTTTCTTTTCTTATTTTCTTATCATATTGCATGTGATCAGTCATTTGTATTGACTGCCAGGACTGAACTCACGTTCTTCATATTGAACTTCATGCAATGTCACGCAAACGCTTATGAGCTCTTTTTAGTTTTATTACTCATAAAATGCGGTCTGATCTTCATCTGTGTCAACATGACTTAACTGATAACACGAGAACATTTGTACATTTCATGTCTTTATTACACAAACTGAGAAATCATTCACAGTGCAGGCTGGAAAAGGCAAGTGAACTCTCGACTTACATGACTTGTAGAACCTCTTTCAGTCACAACGGTCTCCATTAGAAATTCTCAGAATTGCAAAATGTTTTTTTTTTCCTGGATTTTTAATGCTGTGTTGTACCAATGCAAACACACTCCCTCATTCACTTGGTCTCTGTTATCTCTTTGTTATACATACATATAAGCGCACAAAGCAAAAAATAATATTGCATAGCAGTAATCTATAATATTTAATAGCACGATAATGGGACTGTGTGAATGCATATTTCCAACATTTAAGTGGTAATGTTTTTTCAATAATGTTTACAAAAAGCCCAGACTCACCCAATACCACTGCATCTTACTGACCTTGTTCTCAACAGAGTCAGTGACAACCTTGCTCAAATCCAAAGTCCTGTTGGTATACTCATCATGTTCTTCTCTCTACTTCCTCTTTAAAATTGGCATACCAAACATAATTTATTGTGTCGCTGCACTGACGAAGTATTTTATAAGAACACTTGCAAACAGACCGTGATGTTCCTTTCACCGTGTTCTGCAGCTTGGATGACATTTATGTGTTGGTGTGCAATGCCTTATACCTCCAAACAAGATTTATTTATTTATTTTTTTAAGCTTAAAGTGGTTCAATAGTTGGCCACAGAGCATTGTCTAAAAGTGGACTTTTGCAATCTTCATCCCACAGTCTGAAGATATGATTTTAGGCGAATGATGATCCTAAATTGGTCGTGGTGTGAATTTGAGCATGAGCCCCACAGCAAACTGACTATCTGTCGGGTCTCCAGCCCTCCAGCCCCTGAACTGGATAAGTGGAATAGAAGGCCTTTAGAAATACTTTACAGGCTTTTCCAGCTCATTACATCTCTGTAATTTATCTTTTGAACATTGTTGACATTGAAGTATAATTCAAACCGAGTAATCTCTCGAGGATAACTTTATTTAAAAAAAAAAAAAAATTACAACCCTTACTTCAAATGTCATCTTCTTAATTGGAGCACATGAGTCAAAGACAAGTCGTTAGCACAACTTTTTCCAGCTTGAACTGTTGATAACTACCTAGTTTTACTATTGAATACATGAATATAGCTTTTATGCATCATTTTGTTTGTTACCATTTTTATGACCTGCAAGTTCAATTCTCTGTACTTTCAAAGGGTTCACTTGTATTTAGCTGCAGTTTTACTTTTTAGTCTTTGAGGTTTATTAGCTGATGTAGTAATAAAGTTTTATTTACAAGTGCACTGAATTAGCTTTTTACTGAGTCTCTTTTCACACTTGTCAACTGAAAGGCTGCCATATAAAGCCAGGTGTAAGCTTTAAGTTTACCATATCTCTTTCCTTCTTCATATTTCTTTTTAGCCTATTTCCTGGGAATGATACTGACATTCATCGTGATGTTGCTGTCAGGAATGGGACAGCCTGCTCTGCTTTACTTAGTGCCCTTCACTGTGATAACTTCTGCTGTGGTGGCAGGCTGCAGGGGGGAGATGAAGCAGTTCTGGGCTGGAACCACATACCAGGTGAGAGGAGGAGAGGGAGAATTGTATTGGTGTTTTTCTATTATTCCAAAAAATGTCATTCCTCTTGTAGCTGTCATATTTGACTGTCAATACCGGTTCATTAAAGAAAAAAATCTGTCAACAGTTTGCTCTTTTTAAATCCAGAGGACGGAATAAGAAGTGTAGTCACAGACTACGTGATTATTAATAATTTACCTTACTAATATGGAAATCCTGACATGCTTTAGTTGTAGGCTGTCTTTGTTTACCATAATGAAATGACAATCCGTTAAAAAAGGAGGAAAAGGGAAAGATCACTTGTTAGTTTTCCTATGTGTTCCTGTGTTAGCTGGAGTTCTTGGAAGAAAACTTGACTGTTTGCTTGCTGGATTCTTGCAGAGCGAGTTTTTCTTGACTGGTAGCTGTTTTAAAACAAACAGAAAAATCTTGTTTGCTGTCAGCTGGAGTTCCATAGCATGCATCATTTCTAATATGCCTGTCAGCGGTTCATATACAAGTCAGCTGTGAAAAAAAACTGGTCTCACCTGACACAGCAGGCTGTTCAAAAAAAGTGCTTATATTATATTGAATTGCATGCTGGCCTCAAAGAATGCTGTTTATTCCAGGCTATTTTCCCTGTTGTCTAACTGTTTCCTGACCTTAAAAATATGTGACCCCCGTTGTGACTGAGAATGGTTTTAACTGGAACGGCTGCTGGCTTAAATGATGGTAAATGTGAAAACAATGATGATTATCTTTGCATGGATTTCTGTAAACTCTGACCTAATATACAATCCAAAAAACATGCATATTAGGTTAAATCTAAGTTGGGCATATTTGTAGATATGAGTGTAAATGTTTGTCTGTCCTTATGTTTTAGCCCTGTGATAGAACTCTCCAAGCTGTTCCCCGTCCCTCACCATGAACAGGCTCCAACCATTTGGTGACCCTGAATTGGAAAAGCAACTAGAAAATGGACATGATGTCTATAAATTCTGTTTTCCAGACATGACACGTGGAAATTTGCGGAATACTGTAGCAGTGTTATTCAGCTACCTCTCCTGTTAATCTCAGTGATATTAGACTAGATAAACATGTCCAGCAGTTCTGATCCAACTTTAAGGTTCATTCTGACTAAAATCTGTAACAGCTGGAGATGGTGTACCAAGCAAAAAGTATTTACAATATACTGAGAAATACATAATAAACAGAGAATTAAAAAGAATGACAGTAGAATCAAAATTAATGAAATGTTGGAGAGCAAGAATAAATTAAGCCTGCTTTTGAAGGAACAGAAGAAATACACCAGTTAAACTGGAAAGGATAATGAAACCAAGTGTGTTTTTAGTTGAGATTTGAGTACTTAATGAGGTTGACTCCTTGGTCTTAAATGGATCGTTTTTACAGTGAAAACCAGTCTCCTTCTTTGAACTATTAAAAGCTGTTGATCAACTGACCCAAGCATATGGCATGGCGCATAAAATGATAACAAATCTGATAGATAAGCCGATTGTAGCTTATCTAAGCTGATTGTTGCTTATAAGATGATTGTTGCTTGTGATAGACGGGACCATGCAATCACTAAATATAGAAGCAACTCAGCAGGGTTCAAGGATGTTAGGAAATGGTTTTATCGTTTGTTTAATGTTTGAGCTTGTTAAATCAAAAGAATAAAACCAAGCATCTAAACTATACCTTTAGTTCTGAGATTGCCTTTATGATACAAAGACAGCCATCAGTCAAAACTATAACTTGAAATTTATTTCTCACACGAGAGAGGCTTATTATGTTTGAAAGGTTTAGGGAAATCCATGCAGCCAATATGAAAATATCTGTGGTTCTCACATTTGCCATCCAGACATTCAAAGTCATCACAAAACATTAAACTTGTAACACTCTGGCAAGGCTGGGTGAATGTGTGGGCGTGTGTGTGTACGTATGTCCATGAGAGTGAGACACGCACAAACTGTAAAAGAGAGACAATTCTGACCTGGCTTCATTTTCACCAGGTCTTGGACTCATCCAGGGAACCTTTGCTGCCAGGTGTGCTTCCCTCCAAACCCCAGACCTCTCCCCTGCAATGCTCCTGTCATTAATGTCACTTACTGCAGTGCCTTATTGTCTCTTATCAGCTTCTTTATCACCCTTTGTTTTGACATTTTAACTCCTGATTTCCAGGGTCAGTTTGATATTTAAAGACAAACTACATATTAACTCTTTTAAAATTCAAATACATTTTAGGACAGAAGTTTGAGTGTGAAATAATACACCATTTTAGCCATTAGGTGTCTCCAGTTGACTGAAAATAATCTTTGATGTGTCTAAAGTGACTCCCAGTGATATGATAAAGTGGACTTGTCTAAAAGCTGTGGCCCTGGAATGACATTAACTTATTTCCTTTTTTTTTTTAGTTTTTTGTTTGTTTTTGTCCTTTTTTGTTTCCTTTTCCACTCTCTGCTCATTCCAGCTTTTTTTCAATGGACAGGATTTAATAACTGCCTCATCCTTCATGCAGTTCCCAATGTGTTCATGTTGCCCTTTGCATGATTCTGCTTGCAGTTGACGTGGGAGAGCTGTGGCATGAATTTTTGAATGCATTATCTCTGTTGTTTGTTATTAGTAGAACAAATCATATATGCAGCTTGCATTATAAATTCAAATGCTGCCTATGAGTCTGCCTTTCTTACTAAACTAAAAGATTAAAGTAAACATTAACATGTCTTTCCTTTTCTTTAGAGAAAAGAACTGACCGATCCGTAGACGGCGAAAGATGCTGACTTACAGTGTTGAATATGGACTCTCTTCTTTGTCTTTTTTAAAATCTCAATTTAATTTTACATTTGCAAAGCAAGGGAACACATGTTATTGATCAAATGATCCTTCAAGCAGTACATTTTGATTGATGTGAAAGGTAAATGAATGCTGTGTAGATGCAACTGAGATATTAAAGTGATTAAAAACACATGCTTAGCGCCTGAAAGTTCTGTCAGGTTCACTTTGAGAAAAACATAATGACAACTTTGCCTTGGTGATGATTGAGAATAAGAACGCACTTTATAATATTCAGCTTGGCAGTTGTTACATCATTGGGAATGGGTTTGGGCTTTAAATTACTTGTAGCTATTTTGATAACTAGGGTTTGTGTGTAACCTGTTTGTAAGATGTGATTTCTTTCGTTGCCTTATATTAAATAAAAAAACGAATTGTATTTCATGTTCTTGTCTGTAGCTTTCTGATTTTTAATTTGTGACTTTTAAGTGAACAAAGTCTTCCTATAGGTGAAGTGCACAACAACCCCAGTTCTGTGTGTGCGTTTGTGTGTGTTAAATTCTTTAACAAGAATTTTAGCATATTCTTGTTAAAATGTAAGTTGCTGTTGTGGGGGAAAAAACATAAGCCAGTATATATTTCACAGGTTTTTCCCACCTTTAATATGACCTATAACCTGTACATTTCACACAGTGCTTGGGTTGTTGTTCTGAAAGGTAAAATTGCTCTTCCACGTCAGATTTTTAGCAAACGCCAGATGATTAGAGACATGAATAAAACATAAAAAAAACCAAACATAAAATCCTAGTAGTGTTTTTTTGTTTTGTTTTGTTTTGTTTTTTTGTTTTGTTTTTTTAACTGTAAAAACCACAGACGTGTTGAGTAAATTATTTCTATAACTTTAAATGCTAATATAAATTGTACATTTTGAAAACTTACACACATTTTGTAAACATATACAACTATTTATCAACAAATGCAGCAAATACACCTGGTGTTTTTTTTGTTTTTTTTTGTTTTTTTATTTTGTACAACCATTTAAAACTATTACTATAATGAAAATGAGAGAACAATCAGGTGTCTTAATAAGATGCCCCACAAATTATTTGTGCCAGTAAAAAAAAAAAAAAAAATGTTTGTCTGCCACAAGACAGAGGAGAACACCACAGCAATAAACCTGCAGGCCTAACAACAGGAGGTGTATCACACCTCTTTTCCACCTGGAGACAGCATTTGCATTGCAATCTGCCTTTGTAAATGGACTGATTCTTATATAGCGCTTTTCTACTCTCCTGGAGTACTCAAAGTAAGTAAAACATTCCACATTCACCCAGTCACACATGCACTTTCTTCTAGACTTCTGCGTGCTTCCTAACTACATTCATACACATTCACACTCCGATGTTGCATCGGAGAGCAACTTGGGGTTAGTATCTTGCCCAAGGATACTTGACATACAGACTGGAGGAGCCAGGGATCGAACCACTAACCTTCCGATCAGTAGGTTAGTGGTTTGTCACAGTCATTAGTGCCCTCACTGACACACAAAACAAAACAACGACTACATAACAGACTAACTACACACTCCACACTAAACCTCACAAATCTCTCACATCTCAAAACTCGCTATCGATATCTCTCTGTCTCTCTCTTTCACTTGCTCGTTCTGTCTCTCTGCCATCACTCCTAAAACCTTCCCCTATTCCTAAACAACCAAATCCCACGCGTTGACTTTTTAAAAAAGAATTGGTCGACATGCTACATTTTTCCACCAGTAGGAAAGAGGTGGCTATTTTTTTTCTTTAGTGTTTTTGTGCTGTCCTTAGAAAATGCTTTAAAAACAAAAACACACAAAATGAGACAATAGTATTTAGAAAAAAATGCTTATATATTTTTTTTTTATCTTAACTCTGGATTTAGTGGTCTGTCATTAAAATTTAAAAACCGGTGTATACTTTGAAGTCTGAACTTTCAACACAGGCTGAAATAGAGACTCAGCGTGGCTGCAGCTTATTGGAGCTTAAAGTCATCTTAAATCAGTTATGTGATTTGGAGGTGCTGTGTGTCCGTGGACCCCAAAAGGTTAATAACACTCACCTTTATTCCATTTCCAGAGTGCACCAACCAACCACCTGTGTGAAATAGGGCTGGGTATTGTCACTGATTTCTACGATCGATTTGATTCCAATTCACAAGGTCCTGATTCGATTCGATCCACGATTTTGATTCAATTTGAATTGGGGAAATTTTGTCTCAGACAGTCAGAAATATTATAATTCTGATCATTTATCAGTACTGACACTTGTGAGACTTCATCAGAGGTGTAAGCATCACAGCAGATGCCAAAGTACCATGTCAAAGTACCTGAGGATAAAACAGAAAAACATTAACGAGATTTTTCTGGCCTGGCTTTTTATAGCAGATATCCTTAAAAATATTCTGCAGTAGAACAAAAACAAAAGAAAACCATGCATCAACATATGAACATTACCTGATGCTGCTGAAGTGAAGCAGAGCAAAGTTACAGAGGTTTGATTAGAGACACAGCTAAGTGTTTTGCAATGTGCCATCATTTTAAAAAGTTTACATTTCTTCTGCATTGAACAGCAGAAATGGCGCTTTCTTGTCGGAGGTCATAAAAAAAACACTGGCCGACAGCGCTGTACACAACGGTAGACAGGTGGGTAATAAGAAAGCAAATAATGCAGAAAATTTTGATTTTTAGATGAGAAACTGTTCTTAAAGTACACTTAGAGAGAGCTGTGCAGGAACTGTGATTTTATTGTGGTGGAAGCAAAACAGCAAAAGTAAGAGGAAATTATCAATATATTCAGTTTTAGAATTTATAATCACTTTTAACTGTAACTACGCTCAAAGTGCTTATGCTATCTTATTTTAATAAACAACACTGTCATATGCAAAACTAGAGTAGCACTTGTGGTGGCAAGAGATGATTTTAGGATGGTACATGCCACCCCATGCCACCCTTCTAGATCCACCCCTGCCCTGGACCCGGTTCTTCCTAGTGATGGTAAATTTGATTCTTTTTACTGAATCGAGTTTTAATGAGTCACTCACCAAAGTGAATTGGATTTTTGAGTCATTTGATTCACTGAGTCAGTTGACCAGAGAGTGCAAAAAATGTGTGAGATGTGTGAAATGTATGATTCAGCACAGGAAGGGAGGGGGTGAGTAGCTCAAATGTGCTGTTAGCATTGTTAGCAGAGCGATGCTACTGTGAACCAAGGAGCTATTGTTTTGATGTGAGCTTCTACTCAGGGTTTTTTCTTCCAGTTCAGAGCAGAAATTTTTTTGTTAAGATACTGGATGTTGTGTTTTTCTCCACAATTTTAATTATAAGCTAGATATATTGCTGCTAACAGCAACAGGGATGAGTCAGTTGGGCTTGTGAATCATGATTCATGAGTCAGTAAAGTGATTCTCGAGTATTGAACAATTCGTTCATGATTCGCGCATCACTAGTTCTTCCTGTGGAAAGGGAGCTCTTCCGCCCCAACATTACCAATGGGGTTGTAGGGTCTTTATCTTAAAACGTCTCGCGACAGTTGTTAATACGGGTTTGCACTATATGAATAAAACGGAATTTAATCGCTTTAGCGTACGTCGTCACCTTGTGGCGTCTTCGTAAAAACAGAGGAAATAAAACAAAGCGCACATGTGGCTGCTGGCTCCGCCTCCGCCACGTGACAATGAGCTGGCTGAGTCAGCCGGCTCGTCATGCAGCGTCAGTCTGGAGTCGCACAATTATGAAAAGGCAACCTTCCGTTGGAGCTGCACCCGAAGCGGATCTCTCCAACGTCTACCGGGCTTTCCTTCCAAGGCTAACTGAGAGTACCGCTGATAGATGGATAAAAGCCACGACAGAGCTCTTCCTGAGTCTCAACGGTGAAGAGAATGGTATGTGAAGCTCTCCGGGTGGTCAGCTGCCACCCCTGGGTTTTATGTTCTGGTTAAATTGACGTGGAGGATCATCGTGACTGATCGAGGTTTGAGTGGCAGGTTCCCCCAATGCATGCTGTCTCCTGCCTGGTCAGGTATCCAGCTGGGGTCGCGGTGACGCTTTGCCGTTTTTCCTCTTTAATCGCTGCATGGCTGTTGAGTTGACACATTGTAACGTGAAGGTAGTGTGCGAAGAGCGCACAGTGACACATCGTCTAGCAAAGAAAACTCCAAATCACACACGGGCGTAACGTTAGGAGGCTAAATAGCTAGCGAGCTAGCGCTATACTAAGCTAACAAGCTAGTGGAGCAGCAGCAGTAGTGGTAGCTGGCCGATATGAGCAACGCTGTCTTTGAGCTTTTCTTCACCTCACGATCATTTAGACCTGATAATATCAGCTAGCACTTGTTTAAGACGTTTCCTTTAGCTGTCTCAGATGTCAGACAAGACACGCTGTCATTACCACCAACAAGTCAATGCAACCCTGAGTGGCTGCCAAGTCTGCGCAGACGTGCCAGCGTCAGGAAAAGTAAAGTGGTGTTGAAATGCTCATTTTATTAGCTCAGGTTTTGGTGAAACGCCTGTATTTCTGCTCATGTTGGGCTGGACCTGAACGTTTCAGGCCTGTTGCAGTCATTGTTGTGGTTTTATTCCTGGAGAGAGTCAGAGAGACAGGGAGGAAAAATAACATGGAATTGGTTTAAACAACTGGGTTCGAGCCGAGCGCGTGCGCGACGACTATTAAAAAGTCGTCATCAATGGAGTGTCGATTCTAGGATTCACCATGGCAACCGTAGAGGAGAATGATGTCCTTGGTAATATAAGCTGAATATACTCGTAATGTTTTTCGTGCGTTTAAAACCTACAAGGACCCTCCAGAAAGTATTAGGGTCACATAAAAAATATTTTATTGTCATTTCACCTGTACAGAGAAATTGTATGTTATCTTAATTCAGACATCAAAGAAAAAAAAGACTTAAATAATCTACAACAATATACAAGATATTTTACTTTTATATTCTATGAGCATTGATTGCCAGATTGATTCTCTTAAAAAATGTGTTTATTGTTTTTATGTCCTGGATCATCTGCTAGCCTACGCTCAAACAGAAAGTGTCCACTGTTGGGATTCATCTTTTATGATGATCCTGTTGGTTTTTTTGAGGTAATGGGAACTGTAACGATCTCCTAAGGAGGGCGTCTGATGATCTGCTTAAACCCTTTCGTCTTTGCAACTGAAGCTGTCAGAGTAGACACACACACACACACACACACACACACAGTATGTTAATATGCCCTCTTAGGAGCAGACGTAGAAGGACATAAGCAGTTTTTGGGTAAGGTGACTCTTTCTGGTGATCATCACGAAGTAAAGTATGTGTTGGTTGTTTTTCAGCTTTGCAGTTTTTCAGTTTTTACTCTCAGATTTTCTGCTTTATTTTCAAAATGCAAATGAAATATTTTTTAAATATTTTATTGTAGAGACTCTAATACTCCGTTTGAGGGTTTTGGCCTTCCACCAAAGAAAAATCACCAGGACTGTGATTAAAATATATTTAACCAGCATTTTCTTAAAGTCCAGTTTAATTTACCGAACTTAAAACATCTTTATTGTTAAAATGCTAATGATAAAAGGAAAACATTGTCTTCTGTTTGCCAGAAAAACGCTATAAAATTGTCGGTCCTACACACCCTAAAATACCGTTAACATGTTAATTACAATTCTGTATTTTTTATATTACGTATTTAATGATTGGACTGCAGTATTAATAATAAGCCTGTTAAATTATACTGTCACACCGTCAGCAGCATTGAAAGTTTTCATTCCTGGTTTTGGTCTTGCTTTTACCTTTTATTAAAAAATTTTTTAAGTTCCTCATATTTGTATCCAATCATAGTTTCTTCGTTTTGTAAGGAGAAAAATAATCTACACCAGGGATGGGCAATTATATTTTCCAACGGGCCACATCAGAAACTGGAACTGTTGTACTGTGTAAGTTTACAAAGAGATAATATTGTTAAGCTGAAGTCAATTCTGCTCAGTATTATTGGTCCGACCCTCCAGAACAGTCCCGAATTCTCTTGTGGTTTCTTGGGAAAATGAATTGCCCATCCATGTTTGTGATTTTCATCTTATTGCGCATTGACGTATTAAAATAATACACCTTTGTATGACTACCTAACATGATACAGATGTTTATCATTAGTGATGTCAGATATCGAAAATTCTGTTTTGGAAAGAAGGGGTCAGCACAGAGACTACAAGCCCATTATCATCAATGGAGCTCCAGTGGAGAGGGTGCAGTCCTTCAAGTATCTTGGTGTTCACATCACCTCAGACCTGACATGGGCTGCCCACATTCAGGTCCAGACCAAAAAGGCTAGGCAGCGCCTGTATCACCTACGACAACTGAGGAAGTTCAGGGTCTCTCCAAAGATCCTCAGGATTTTCTATACAGGCGCTGTGGAGAGCATCCTCACACAGAACATGACATCGTGGTTTGGGAACAGCTGTGTGAAGGACCAAAAAGCTCTCCAGAGAGTGATCCGTACAGCAGAACGCTGCTGCAGGATTGCTCTCCCCCCGCTTCAGGACACCTACACCAGGAGATGCCGGACTAGAGCAGCGCAGATACTGAAGGACCCGTCCCATCCTGGCAACAAACTGTTCCAACTTCTGCAATCTGGTAGAAGGTTCCGCATCTTCCGGGCAAGGACAGAGAGACTCAAGAGGAGCCATCCGTGCCCTAAACACACACACCCGCCCGCTCACATCATCTATAATTGACTGAGACAGGACTCTCTTCCAGACACTCTAAACCAAGGCACAATGTACATTTCAATTCCTTTAACTTTAAATATGTTTATATTGTCCATCCTGTAAAATAGTCAGATGTCTATTCATATTAATGTACAGAATTCACCTGCTAGCTGCTACTACTGCACATTCACCCAGTGTATATACTATATGTATGTATATATAGATATATAATGTTCTTCCTCTACACCCCCCCCCCAATTTTTTTTGCACATGTCGAGGAGCGTGTCAGACTACATTTCACTGTGTGTTATACTTGTATAACTATGCATGTGACAAATAAAGAACCTTGAACCTTGAAATGTTAAACTTTCTTCTGTTTCAGGCCCCTGGTATATTGACAGAATCTCCACTTGTCTATATACACAAGAGCTGCCTTAATGGTCTTGCCATCCCCTCAGAGAACTCGTTGACAGTCTTACTATTTAAATTATATGTATTTGACTAGGAATAAAACCCCACCCAGAGGTCCTAATCATGGAGTAATCAATTGTCAATAAATTATTCTCAGCCAGTATTAGTACAGTTGCGTTAAAATAGCAACCTGGCTGATATTCATATACTTTTCTTTTGTTCCTGTCTTTGATCCAAGGGGGGGGGGGGGGGGAATTATATATATATATATATATATATATATATATATATATATATATATATATATATATATATATATGAAAAACAAACAAAGAAAAACTGTTGTCATGTCAAAACTGGTCTAATGTAATGGCTAAAAATTATACCATATGTTTTCGTATTCAGCTTTCCATACTCAGCTTTGATTATTATGACTACACGATTTGGGTACTTATAGTAAACTTCATGTAGTCATAGTTGTTAGTTTAAATTATACTCAAAACAGTGAGTTTAAATCTGCAGGTAGGTGATTTGGCACAATGACTTTGCTGTACTCTGAGAGCAGTGATATAATGTAATGCAAATTAATTTGGCTTTGCACTCATCATGTCCGACAGCTGCTGATTTGATAAAGAAGACCTTCCAGCAAGCAGGCTGAGTGTTTTACCTCTTTTTGGAATGAAAAAACATAGTTTTCTGCGTTTTGTCATCAACAAAACCAAGAGTTTTCACTGAACGTGCTGTCTGGAATGCTCCCTTAAGACTTGCCCAAACATGTGTTTGCAAGTTGTATTTTTTCCTGTCTGTAAAACCACGACCTCCCTTTTTTCCAAGAACTTGATGGTACTTCTCGTACTTTTCCTGTGAAACAGAATGACGGTAAAGAGAAGAAGTGAAGCAGAAACAGCTGTGAATTAGCCTTGTCCATAGTTTTGTTGGTACTCAGAAGGGAACATTGACTATATCAACACAGATATGCTATGTCCTTGGATCTTACCTGTTTGAGAATGGTTTAGTTTAGGAGTCATTGAAATGGTTAAAAATGTCATCCACGATTTATAAACATCCATGTTACATCTACTTTTATTTATCTACTTTTATTAATAATAGTTTTTTTTTTTATATCTACACTGCAGCTGTCTTTAACTTGTAAGTTTTTTTCGTATAGACTGCTTGATGTCCAGTATTGCAGGAAATAGTCTGGTGAATTCACTACTAGTTAGTCTGGTTTAAGAAGATGACCACTATTTTCAAATGTAGGACCAAAGCTAAAGTGAAACATTTCTCCTCCATGTTAGAAAGCACAACTTAAGGCAATGTCTTGTCCTGATTCTACTGATATTTTAGAGCTTTGTGCAAAAGCAGCTTGAGATTATAGTAGCCTGTAGTGTGTCTTTTACCCTTTACTTTCCTCAGTGTTGGCCTGAGCAGGTCACACGCTCCAGCTTACCTCTAGATGATGAATTCTGCTGTGCTGCTACTCTAAACAGTGCAATTGTAACTGTTAGTTTGAAACAAATGCCATTTCATTATAGACGTGAGCTCAATCTCTGATAGTTTTGTTATTGCTAGTAGCAGACTGTTACGTAAAGTTAGGTGGTTTAACTTTAGCTTCAGTTTTGGCTTAGAGCTGGTAGAAAATGGTTTTGCGTCACTTTGTTATGGTCTGCAACAGACTCGAGCTGTATTTGTGTTACTGCATGTGTGTTTGAGTCTGCTGACTGACTTTTGAGTTTATCTCACACTACATTTGCACCACACACACACACAAAAGCACATTTGAAGATGGCAGATAACGTTTTTTCCACTGGCACAGCACTGTGCAGGGTTTTCAAACTCAAAAATAGTAGCAGTCACAACTTGTGAATTTTTGTGAATGGAGTGTTTCTCTGTAGTATCCAGCTGACTGCTTTCACTCGTGTCACTTGTACAGCTTGTGGCCCATTTCTGACTTGTGGGTGCTCCAGAGTTCCCCGAAAGAACTGCAAGATAGTTCTGTTTTTACTTGTACAGCATGCTCTTTATTTATTTATTGGCTTTTAATACACCATTACCTTGGCACTGTCCCTACTCTTGTTTCTGCTTGAACCGTAGTTTTCAGGGGTTTTCATAGCTATCTGCATCAGATGTTGAGAAGGAAAGCTATCACATGCTTTAGTGAACTAGGTAATACAGCTTTCTGGGTGCAGCACTCAGGAGGCTAGCCTGATGCTACCCCTATATCCGCCCCATGCAGTGCAGTCTTTCAGAGCTTTGCCCCAGAGGGCATGAATGTGTGAGCTGTTGAGTTGTCACACTTTGGTCTCATGACTGTTTGTACTTTTGTGTGCTGCTTTCTGGCAATCTTATCTGAAGGCTTTAATGAACCTGTTCTCTCCATTTTAATAGTCTTTTATTGGCCAAGTTCTTGGAACAATAACATATGGCAAGGATTGCAAATTGATAAGAGCTGTCATAGTTAAAATAAATGTCCCGTATTGTGCTTCTCTTTTAATTGAACCAATATATGATAACAGATTTTCAGATAACCACATTATAACTCTTTTGATTGGGTCTGTTAGTTTAGCAGACTGTATAGTATCTGGGGTTAAACGCGGACATTTTAGTGATTCGTCTTATAGAAAGATGTAAAGTCTTTTTTTCTGGAGGAAATTTACAGCTCTCCATTTTTTATTTTACACATAAGGATAAGCTATTTCATATGATTATCCAGACTTAAGAGTGATGCTGGCTGCAGGGTAAAAGCTGTTTCTTAGTCTGCTTATCCATGATTTGTTGGACTTGTAGCACTTGAAAAAGTGATGAGTCTCTGAGAATATTGATGGTTCTTACTAGGCAGCAGAATAAATCAGACTATATACTATGTTATTATATTTATTTATTTAATTAATTTTTTTTGTCCCAGGCAAAACCATGGCCACGTAACCTAATCCTAGAGCTGGGCGATATAACGATATGTATCACGATATAACTTTTACTCGATAGAGAAATTAAGCTATCGCGATAGACCTCGCCACTCTTGTCCTCTTTAAAAAAAAAAAAAAAAAAAAAAAAAAAAAAAGGTCAGCCAATCCAAATTAAGTAGCGCAGAGCCGAACCAATCACAGCCGCAGCATCACGCCGCGTGACTTGTTACGTACAGCACAAGTGCCAAGCCGCACGTGTGTTTGTTTGGGAAGCAGCCAGCGGGTAATGGAGCCAGCGCGTAATGGAGGAAATGAGTGTGCCGACTAGAAAAATCAACTGAGCGTGACCGAAGAGAAAACAGATGATGGTTCCAATGCCGGAGAGATTGTCGAACGGAAGAGCCATAGAAGTTCCGTAGTGTGAAGGTATTTCGGCTATTTCAAGTCTGACAAATACAATAAACTGGTGCATGCGTCACACTGTGCGCCACGTTATTGTTTCGGTGAAATGAATTTCTACAATACTGTTACTGTTAATTCTACTCTCTGCAGTGTTTAAATGCTTACATATACACACAGTTACTGTCCCTCCACACATACGACTCGGTTCTGCTTCTATGCCCCAGCTTTGTTTACTTTTTCCCACCGAGGCTTCTAGACTTCTGATTGGCCAATATTTCTGCACGGTTAGGAATCTAGCGCCACCTGCTGCTTTGGCATGTTCATAGCAGCGTTTTCCTTCATTTCTGCCTTTATGTGTGGACGGGATTATTTTTTAAAACGAAAACGGAAAATCTCCGTTTTCAAAAATACCCGTGTACGTGTGGACGTAGCCTCAGTCTCTGACTGGAAGCGCTAATTCGTCATTCGGCTTTTGTCAGACTAAAGTAACTGTTAAAACTGTTTGAAAAGCTAAGCTATACAACAAGGAGAGATTGAGAATTTCCTTTTAGTTCTCAGTTTATTTGATATTGACAAAAGTTAGTCAATTTTGTTTGTTCTTCTGTAAAACAAACTAAGATTTATTTTTAGAATTAATATTTTGTTTCTAAGTGGAATTGACAATTTAGTCTGTTTCGTTTGTACTATTTTGAAACTTAAACGCTTTAGCGGCTGCCTTTTGTGTAGTTTGCAATATTTGCCTTTATTTATCTGAAAAAGTCTCATGTTCCTTAAGTACATCTGCCCTGTTGAATTTATTATGGGAAATAAATATTTAAATAAAAACAAGCTGCTGATTATTTCACATTTTACTTGTGAGCAACGGCACATTTAAATCTTACAAATATAGTTATTTGGCTTATATCGTGATAGATATCGTTATCGCCTGAAATGAAAAAAACATATCGTGATATGAAAAAATCTCATATCGCCCAGCTCTAGCTAATCCTCGTGATATCTTTGAACCACTCTCACTGTGTAACATAAGACCACTGTTTTAGAGCCATGGCTTTTGTAATGATCCTACAACTAAAGATGGCCTGCAAGAAATTTTCATTGTCAGAAACTTGGGATGACGTCTCACCATGTGACAGCTACAACAAATGTATTAAATAAATGAAATCCAATAAATGTTGGAAGCCTTGTTTGTATGGTATGACCTCATGATTGCACCATTGAGATTATAAAATGGAAACCAATATTTGAGGAATTTCAGTTATATGTTGTAGCATATGATTCAGTGTGCGATGCTCTTTTACTCACACATACCGCACCTAAGGATGGGAATCAAGAACTAGTTCTTGTAGAGATCCAGTTCCCAGTACTCTAATTCCTTGGAAATGTTACTCTGCTTGCCTATTGATCTCCCTGATTGGTTCTTGCACACTCACGTCGATCAGTTGATATCAGTTCCTGTGTTGGAGGAGGAAACTAGTGGAGCAGTCTCCAGTGTGGATATGGACAGTACTCTTATTTTTATTGCACAAAAGAATGAGAGCACGATGGTAAAGTGTAGTCTGCTCCAGGACAGAAGCAGCTGCATTATACGGTTAACACAACTTCAGCTCTTCGCAAACACCTGCACAGACATCATGCTAACGGTAAGCTAGCCAAGTGAGACAGTGTTTCAGATTATTTTACATTGTAACATGAAAGCAATGTTACGAATACTATAACAAATGTCTTTCTCCTGGCTGTAATTAAATAATGTACTGCTTTACTTTTAAGAAAAATGTTCTGTGTAATATTTACTTAAGCAGTGACACTAACACTAATCACAACAAAGAGCGGAAATACCTCCAACATGCACAAGCGTTTAACCACGCAGTATGTAATTGATTTGCACAAACTTAATGTCTTTGATATGCTGCTTAGAGATGGTGGTGGATCTCAAAGTGGAGCCGATAAGGGAATCGATAAGTGATATCGATAATGGAATTGGAATTGCTAAATTCTTATCAATTCCTATCACTACTCACACATAACACATTGTATCCAGATTTATTAGATCTGTGTTGCGCATCGTGTCTTGCGTTACATTGCTAAAATTGTAGACTGTAGTTGCCTTACACAGCAGCACAGATGCTGCAGCTGGAGCTGGGAATAAAAGCTGACAAAGTGATGCAGGCTTATCAGCAGCGCTGCTTTTAAGGTACAAGTAGAGCCGACTATAATTAAATTGATGTACTCCATAAAATCTATGTGTCGTCTATGTTATCTCACATTGTGTATGACAACTTTAACACTGCCATGGTTGTAACTGCAGGAAAAAGACTGAAATGGAATCAAGTAAAGAAAAGAGGACAATAAGCACTGTCCTCTCTTAAAAGATCAAGAAGTTAATACCAGAAAGATTTCAAAATAACTAGATAAAAAAAAAATAAAATGAAATAAAAGCAAACTTCTTGTTCCTCTTTATTGTTTTTGATTGTAAAGGAGGTCTGTTATGCTCATTTCCAAATGCTCCTTGATTTATTTTTCTTTAAAATATACTGGAGTGGCTTTGCATAATTCACAGTTCAAAATAACCATAATTTACACTGGGCACCTCAGAACCCACTGTGTTTTTACTCCTCTTCCTTTAAGCCAGCTTTCTTCTGATTGGCTACCTGACAAGGCCATATTGGGGATATCTGCTTTCGTTGGTGTCATACAGAGCCAAGAGGAGACGGGGGGGAACCTCTCAAAGTTGTAACTTTTTGCTGATCTGGATTATCCTGCCCTATCCTGCTCTGGCTGTATTTAATGTGAAAATCTGCCACTGTAACAATGGACAGAAAACACACCCAAAAAATAATAATGCTAATTGGAGATGAGGTGTGGGAGAGGAGTCTGTGTAGGATTCCATTCTTGTTCTATAAATGCAAGGCATCAGTTAATTCAAAGTGCTTCACAGACTTCATTATTCAAAAACTAAATTCCACAAGATTTTTCCTTCTATTAGTCGATTAGTCCGTGGTAAACTTGGACAAGGCTCTCTTACTCATTTATTTTGGACTTGCCCCAAATTGTACAACTATTGGTTGGACATCTTTAAATGTTTTTCTGATATGTACAACTGCACAATAGAGCTGGACTCGATAACTGCATTGTTTGGATCTTCCTCTTCCCTTTTACATCTCAGCTCTGCTGCACAAATGACAATTTTGTTTGGAATGGTAATTGCTAAGACAATCCGATTATTAAGTGATGATGTGACGAATCCTACTTCCGGGGATAAAGTAGTCTGCATTTAATATGGCTTTTGTGTTGTTAACATGTTTAATGCTTTGTACAGGGAGTGCAGAATTATTAGGCAAGTTGTATTTTTGAGGAATAATTTCATTATTAAACAACAACCATGTTCTCAATGAACCCAAAAAACTCATTAATATCAAAGCTGAATGTTTTTGGAAGTAGTTTTTAGTTTGTTTTTAGTTTTAGCTATTTTAGGGGGATATCTGTGTGTGCAGGTGACTATTACTGTGCATAATTATTAGGCAACTTAACAAAAAACAAATATATACCCATTTCAATTATTTATTTTTACCAGTGAAACCAATATAACATCTCCACATTCACAAATATACATTTCTGACATTCAAAAACAAAACAAAAACAAATCAGCGACCAATATAGCCACCTTTCTTTGCAAGGACACTCAAAAGCCTGCCATCCATGGATTCTGTCAGTGTTTTGATCTGTTCACCATCAACATTGCGTGCAGCAGCAACCACAGCCTCCCAGACACTGTTCAGAGAAGTGTACTGTTTTCCCTCCTTATAAATCTCACATTTGATGATGGACCACAGGTTCTCAATGGGGTTCAGATCAGGTGAACAAGGAGGCCATGTCATTAGTTTTTCTTCTTTTATACCCTTTCTTGCCAGCCACGCTGTGGAGTACTTGGACGCGTGTGATGGAGCATTGTCCTGCATGAAAATCATGTTTTTCTTGAAGGATGCAGACTTCTTCCTGTACCACTGCTTGAAGAAGGTGTCTTCCAGAAACTGGCAGAAGGACTGGGAGTTGAGCTTGACTCCATCCTCAACCCGAAAAGGCCCCACAAGCTCATCTTTGATGATACCAGCCCAAACCAGTACTCCACCTCCGCCTTGCTGGCGTCTGAGTCAGACTGGAGCTCTCTGCCCTTTACCAATCCAGCCACGGGCCCATCCATCTGGCCCATCAAGACTCACTCTCATTTCATCAGTCCATAAAACCTTAGAAAAACCAGTCTTGAGATATTTCTTGGCCCAGTCTTGACGTTTCAGCTTGTGTGTCTTGTTCGGTGGTGGTCGTCTTTCACCCTTTCTTACCTTGGCCATGTCTCTGAGTATTGCACACCTTGTGCTTTTGGGCACTCCAGTGATGTTGCAGCTCTGAAATATGGCCAAACTGGTGGCAAGTGGCATCTTGGCAGCTGCACGCTTGACTTTTCTCAGTTCATGGGCAGTTATTTTGCGCCTTGGTTTTTCCACACGCTTCTTGCGACCCCGATGACTATTTTGAATGAAACGCTTGATTGTTCGATGATCACGCTTCAGAAGCTTTGCAATTTTGAGACTGCTGCATCCCTCTGCAAGATATCTCACTATTTTTGACTTTTCTGAGCCTGTCAAGTCCTTTTGACCCATTTTGCCAAAGGAAAGGACGTTGCCTAATAATTATGCACACCTGATATAGGGTGTTGATGTCATTAGACCACACCCCTTCTCAGTACAGAGATGCACATCACCTAATATGCTTAATTGGTAGTAGGCTTTCGAGCCTATACAGCTTGGAGTAAGACAACATGCATGAAGAGGATGATGTGGACAAAATACTCATTTGCCTAATAATTCTGCACTCCCTGTATTTTCTTCTATTTAACCTCAAAAAGCTCCTAAAACAGTCAGTGATCACCGTTGACCTCCCTCGGCTTTTATTACCGCTAATCATTTATTTAAGCTCAGTTTTTAAAACCTTACGATGTAACTACAGCACAGACCATGCAGCAGTATATGAATGACTAACCTCGTATTGTGGATGGATTATCTCAGTTCTCCTGGCTGAAGTTTGGTCCTTTTTTACAGCATCCTGCCATGCGATTACATTTGTTCCTGACCACTGAGAACCCTCACGTTGTGGTGGACCACTAGAGGGCTCCACTCACACCCAGTGTATAGGAAGTGTGTTCCTGTGTTTTGTGGCGCGATATGCGCAGTTGATGTTGGAGACGAATAAAGGAGTGTGAACTGAGAGCTCTGTGTTGTTGATGCTTACCTCCACAACGTTAACTTTTATCGAGTGGGGGAAAAAAGTTAGCTTGTTTATATTATGCTAACATAGCTGTGTCGCTAGCGGTCACATAGCACATCTTTATATCAGAATCAGAATCAGAATCTATATACCAGCTAGCCAAACTTCAGTAACCCTACAAACATCACTGCTGTTTAGTTTTCTGTCTTCATTTATGTTGGAAGTGATAACAGAGCTGTACGTTTTAATTTGTTTCCAAAACCCCGCAGTCAGGACATGCTATATTGTATTTAGATGGAAGCTAGCGAGCTAACTTCCTGCTAACTTCTAACTCCGTTAAATGTCAAAAATTCCGTTTTCATGGATGCCTGGATGTTAAACTCAGTTGTTACACCTGGTAGAGCAGAACGCTGATCATTTTATTAAAGATGAAAGACTTAAGACAGTGTTTTAACTCTCAGTAATGCCACAGTGATCATTTGATATATGGACCTGCAGCAGAGTTTAGGCCCAGACGGGCTAGTGACTGCTCTACTGCATATGGAGAGAATTAGGTGTACATTAGAGGACAAACTTAGTAAGTTTTTTTTTTTTTTTTTTTTTTTAAATGTGTGGCAGCCATTTTTAGATCATGTATTCAAACAAAGTTCTCTTTGATTGATAATTCAGTCTACCACCCTAGCGTTTTATTTTTGTTTCTTGCCAGTGTTGAAGTAGTATCTTTGCTGATGCAGTGTAATCTTTTGCCTTATTTGTGTGTGTGTGTGTGTGGGGGGGGGGGGTTGCCCTTACTGTTGTGTTGTCTGTTTTGTTTTTTCTTTATATGAAAAATCTTAATAAACATATTTTTAAAAAAAAATTCAGATTTTTAAATGTCCTGTCCCTACAATTGTCCATTTCATATGTAGTATGATCTAAATTAATAATTAGGTCTCAAGATTGTGTTGTGTACCTTATGAGTTAATCACTTCAGAGATCAGTAGTCGGACAAAAGAAAAATCTCCATGAGAAGGCCTAAGCTCACTGTACCGTGGAGGATGCCCTAGATCTGATGAGTCGCAGATCTGTGGCACAGTAGTAGTTCTTGTTAAGGGAAGAAAAAAATCATATCTTTGGGTTAAGTCTCTAAAATAACATTTTTAATTGGCTTAAATCCTGAACCATATTTATGTCTATTACAAATGGTGGGAAAGCTCTTGAAATTATATTTCTATCAGCACATTTGGTAACAGCTTCTTAAATCAAACATGGAAGAAAATAAAATGGCAATAATTAATCTAGGTCTTTCTGTTTGTTCTGAGAACAGCTCTTGCACTGAAGTGCTGACCTCGTTGCTTCCACTCTTTTTAATGGGTAATAGAATTGCCAAGCCAGATGTTATCTCACCCTGTATTGCGTCACTCAGGGCCAGAGGAATGATGGGTTGACCAGCCAGCCTTGTAACATTGTTGGGAAAAAGGAGCAGGGGAGAGGAAGAGCTCAGCTGGCAAGGTTTCTGGCTGAGGGGTGACAGATGGAAGATAAAGTGACAGTGCACAATCAAATTTGTGTCTCTCCAAATTAACATATTAATTCCCCCAGTTGCACATAGCTGCCCATAAACAAAACTCACAGTATCTAACACTGCTGAGCTGAACAGGATAGAAAGGTGCTGGGTCAAATTTTCCACGTGATCGGAGTTGTCATAAAAACCCGGGGCTCAGAAAGAAGCCAGAGAGGAAGAGGGAGGGAGCGAGGAAGTGGGAGAGTAAGAGTTGGTGTGTGTTTTTTGGCAGCGTCTGTGACGCTCAAGTCTTTTGTTGCCTGACATTTTCAGGTACCATGGTTACAGGTTAGCAGTCTTGCTTTTATCTGCCTTATTAACCCTTTGTTAGATTGTATTGGATCAAAAAGACAACGGTTTCAATGCATTCCTCCACATCACAGAAAGAGACCTCTGTTTATTCCTCAGGTGTGTCTCACATTTGTTACTAGTTCAGCAGATAGCGAGACTGAATTGGATGTTGAGCACTGATTAGATGAGCGATTCTGTTAACCAGTGGGCAGTAAAGAGCAAATGACCTGCTGTGCAGGTAGAAGGTGAAGATGAAATCACGCAGCAAAGTTTGTGAAATGTAAACCATAATCTGTAAACCATGTGGAAAAGTTTCAGTAAATATGGGGAAATGTGGCACCATGCAATAAATATGGCTTTAATTTAAATGATTACAATTATAGTAAATGCTGTTATTAAAATAAGGTAATCCAGATATACTGATTATTAGATGGCATTCTGTTTTTGCATCACATCATCAGTTTTGTTCAATCCCAACTAGGCTGGGACATGTTCAAGGCTCACTAATGTTGCGTTTACATGTGCCAACTCTGATGTCATCAAAGCCCTGAAGCCATTTATTCTAGTGGATGTGCACAAACCCATCAACTGATGGGTGTGGAAACTCCCATCAGTACTGGTATAGGAGTAGAAGCCATTAATACATGAAGCAGTGTTATCATGAAGGTGTTTACAAAATTGTTCCTTCATTGATTATTATTATTTTTTAAATAAATGTGTTTGGAGGGGATTAGGCCAATAATAGTAGGAAAAAAATGGAAAAAAGTATTGACATCAGCTACTAGGGCTGCTCAATTAATCGAATTTTAATCACGATTACGATCTGGGCTTTCAACGGTCATTAAAAATGACTGAGCCGATTATTAGCCCCTCCCTCATGCTTTACTCTCGCGCTGCTCCGTGTGGCAAATCAAGCGCACTGCTCTGCATTTCGAACACGCGTCACAACAATTAAGAGGACCCGAGGGAAGCTCGGAGAGCTAAGCAGAAGTTATTTGGAGAGGAGTGGACTGCCGTTGGTTGAAAAGAGAGGTAAAAAAAAAAAAACAAACTTCAGTGGTGTGGAAACATTATGGGTTCGCGGAGTCAGATGTGGATCAAGTAGACACAGTGTGTAAACTTTGCTATGGTGTCGTAGCTGCACCACAGAGCATCACTGCAAAGTTTACATTTTTCATTTATTTCTTATATTGCGAACATTTGCACTGTTATCTGTATTTGCACACTATTTTATATTATTTTTTTAAAGTCATTATTCAATACATTGTTATTGTTAACCCTTTAAAGCCGGTCAGAGCAGCATGCTCGTTTTGTATAACTATTTTTAAATTCCTGTAGAACCTGAACCGCTAAGCTAGCACAATAAATTTTTTTCCATATGAAACCAGAGGAGTTGTATTTACATCTTATGCCATCAGCTTGTCCTAGGTCACGGTTTCCTTCCACATATAGCTTTGCAAAAATTGCATAAAAAGTGCTTGCAGGAACAAAAACATAATATTCCAGAAACACGCTTTGCCGATCCGATCAGCTGTTCTTAACACTTCCCACATTGAAAAAGACGTCAACACGAACTATCGCAAGTGACGTCATTTTCGCGGAAAATGTAGTTTTTTACTTGTAGGCCTTAGAACTCGAATTGCACAGCTGGAAATAGTTTATTTTGATGCACATGCACATTCTTTGCAAATTTGCATCATAGGATTGTTTTTTTGTTTTTCCTGCAGTATATAAAAATTGCTGTATCGCCAAAAATAAAACTATGAAGACACTCAAAATAAATTTCCTGTTGTTGTAAACTATTTTTTGCAACTTTTTTGTATTTAAAGTTTTGAGGGATAAACCTCTTAAATTTCTCCAAGTAGAAATATATGTAACAAAACAAAAATGATTTTCAATTTTTTTGTAGTTTATTGCACTTTTTTGCAATTAATGTAGTTACTATGGACTTAATACATACACATTTTTAAAATATGGGCTATAACAGTTGTATTGATGTATAGCAACTTAAAATGCTCCCACAAATGGCACTACAGCATGTGTTAAAAAAAAAAAAAAAAAAAAAAAAAAAAAGCAGCTCTGGCGGACTTGGTTCTATGGTAGATCTTAAAGGGTTAAATAAATATCGTCAAATAATCGTGATCTCAATTTCAGTGAAAATAATCGTGATTATCATTTTTGCCATAATCGAGCAGCCCTATCAGCTACATTAAAACCAGAGACATTAAAAAGACACGTGTTACTGAATAAAAATTTATAGGCGAAAGGTGGTTGTCCTGCTCCTGGAGAGCCAATCAACACATGAGCTGGTCTTGTTTTGCGCAGTTGGTGTTTGACAGTTTCAGCTATGAGGCGGCAGTCATATCGACTCCTTATTGTAGTAAAGAACTGTGCTTATCTTTTTTCTCTGCTTAGTGTAACTGTAAAGATATTGCAACTGCCAGTATATGGTTGTGTGTCCTCTTATGATGCGTTATTGCTGCATTGCTGGCAGATATTAGACAATAGTCACTACTTTTGCTGGTGCTCATCACTTGAGGAAAAACCGAAAGCTAACCATCTTGTGGTGAAGAACAAATGACTCAAAGGGGGTAAAGTGTGTTTTAACTGTATATGAATACGTAGACAGGCAAAGCTCCCGGGTCTAAAAAATGAAGCCAGTGCAGAAGAGTCTTAAACCTGCATTCTTGTAAATGCCTGCAGGGGGTGACTCCTATAGCAGCACGAATATTGTGAAGAATTCTGAGGAAAAGACGGTGTTATCTTTCTTCCATTCCCTAAATAAACTCTTACCTGATAATTGTATGGTGTCAGTCACTAGTTTCATTTTACAAATTTTGTTACCAGTTAGAGCTAAAAAGGACAACAAAGCAGAGTTCACCTTGGAGCAGGTCTGCCTCGTTACTAACGAATTGCTACTGCGAGCATCCAGTATCAAAACATAAAGATGGCGACAGGAGGACGACTGTGGGAGTTAATTATACCCAATGGGTGGCATGATAGTCCTTCCATCATTTAAATACAGTCTTTTGAAAAATTGGTGGACAGTGGGGGAAGGATGCAAAGCCATTGCAGTAAATAACTACATAATTCATGCTTCTTTGCTGGGGTGTTTTTATGTTGTGCTATGTTTTCCTGCTTTCTTGTAGACCAGTGCCATTGTTATCATGGCCAGCATGTTGTGATAGCCAACATATTCTTCCTTTTTAAAATGACAAATCTGAAGTGTTATCACGTGGATAGACTGCTTCAAGCACTAACAATACTATTTTTCTAATTGGCTCACCAAATATCAAACCTACTATTTAACGTCATTGGATACAGTGGTTTAGCCTCCCATGACTGCCTGTAATTGCATGCTCTAAACCAGTGCTAAACATGGTTTTTCCTGGCTCAGCATGGGCCTTTGGGTGGTGACTATGCAAGTAAGCAAGATTTGTACATGTAGTTTGGCAAAAAGTCAGAATTACCTTAATTAAAAGAAGTCCAAGATTTTGTGGTTACCTTCTGTGTTTGATGTGATGACTAATGCTGCTCTTGTGTGTCTGTGTGTTAAATATAAAGATGGAGCCCAGAGCCAGGTGGCTTAGCAAAAAAGACTGAAAACAGATCAGGGGGTCAGCTCTGTCACGAGCTTTTATGCCTTACTGATGTTATAATGTGTATTTATCTGTTTTCTAAAATCTTTTAACTGTTTGGGTCGTACCTTAAGAACTGCAGGTCTAAATTTGGGGATTATTCCAACCATTAAGTGGCACCCACTTTTTATTTACCATCTTTAATAAGTGGTTTTGATAATTGTGGGTTGATCTACACTCTGTGGTTAGCAAAGGCTTCATGAAGACAGTTGACTAAAACCTGTATCCATACTAACAGTGAAGGTAATAATCCCACTACTGAGATAATAAATTCCCCCCCCTCCCCCTCCCCCCCCCCCCCCCCCCCCCCCCAAAAAAAAAACAAACCCTCAAAGGTTTTCTTACAGAAATCAGGATAAAATTTGAGAATAAATAAATAAAAGAATTCAGTGGTCAAAATTCAAAGTTTTGGTCTGTTAAGCAGCTTTTCTTTGATTCTTCTTTGATTTAAGACCCTTTATCTCAGTAGTATGCAGGTTGTATTTTTTTAGGCAGCAAATCTGTGCCGTCACTTCATTTCAGGTAGTGTCGCTTGATTATGACAAAAACCACATGGTGTGTTTGAAACTAGAGATGGCACGATACCACTTTTTTATGTCCGATACCGATACCGATATCATAAATTTGGATATCTGCCGATACCGATATGAATCCGATAGTGTTTTTAATCAACAAAACTGTTTTTTTTTTTAAAATATCTTGCTGCATTTTGTATAAGTTCATACTGAAGTTTAAAACAACAACTACACTAAAGCTATTCTGTTAAACCTGTATGCAAAAAAAAATATTTCAGCAATACTGATCAATCTAATAAACTTCAACCTACACCATCCTCCCTATTCTGGTATTTTAAAGAGTACTTAGCGTAAATATTAAGCAACCTAACTAATAGGGTTCCAACTCCCAGCAACAACAAAAATAAATAAATAAAAAATGGGGAACCACCCCTCACGCTCCACCTCATGATGCTTAATCGACGTAATCAACCTTAATTTGATGCAGTGTGGAAAAAAAAAATGCACAGAAATCAATTATTTTTCAAGAAATATTAAATAGATTCAACATCTTTCTTCAACAAAATTGCAGACTGCACAGATGGTACCTTCCCAAAGGAAAAAGTACTATAGCTTACTAGGGTATATATATTAGACTTAATAGTCACTATATACAGTAATTGACTTCTATTCATTTTACATCAGATTAAAACTTTGGGTGTAAGATTCAGATAATTATTTATTAAAAGCTCGACATTTTAAATGAGAATAAGAAAGAAAAGTATGTCTTTGTGCCCCCTTTCCCTGTTAATGCCCTATAATGCCCTGGCTAAACTTTGCTAGATCCGCCCCTGCACAGTTACCAGCCGTCAGCTACGAAGAAAAAGATCCTGGTGTAGAAAGTAATATTAAATAAATTCTAACAACAGCTGATCAAGCTTAAACGTGCTGCTGTTGTTCAGCCACTGGTTTCCTCTTTCTGGTGCAAAGTGGGCCAAAAACAAACAAGAGAGACGGACTCGCGACAGAAAAGCTGATCATTAAGCAGTTTCATGATTGAAGTAGCAGCAAGAAGAGGCAGTCGCTTGTTAAGCTTAACGCAGGAATGCTTTACAAACATTTAGAGATGGACTTACACACTTGCTTTACTTCTCCCGGGGATAACTTTGTCGGAGATGAAATGCCGGGTTGCTAGCGAAGCTCCACATGCTATCCAGACCACTGACCGGTCCTGCATGCCACAGCCGCTCTATCACGTGATGCATACTGCTCCGACGTGCTAACGTTCTGAGGTGAGTTACGGCGTGTTGCAAGTTTTGTGAGGTGCTTTCGTGATATTTAATGGATCGGATTACATTTTTTATTTTTCTCCGATATCCGATCCAGTAATTTAGGTCAGTATCGGACCGATACGTAATATCGGATCGGTCCATCTCTATTTGAAACGTCAGAAGTCACACCAACTCTGACTTGGTAATCCAAGGTGTGTGCGCGTGTGTGTGTGAAGAGTTGTAAAACTGTAGAACTTGTAATCTCGATTGCCTTTGTTGTGCAATTATTAAAAATAAAGCCACAGAGGGGGGAAAAAAACCAACCGGCTCTGTCTGAGCATGCTGCCAGGGGTAGGGCAGGATGACGAAGAAGGGCTATGGAAAAAAAAATCGTATATTTTTTTCTTATCAGTCAATATAAGTATCTCATGATAGAAATCAAATATGTTATTTCCTTTAAGCTTAAAGGGCTCTTTTTACTCCTCACATGTGAAGATATAAGTTTAATTTTCTTAATCATATACAGTAAAATATTTATTTTCTGTTGAACATGTGAAATGTACTGTAAAATTGTACAACTGTATTTTAACATAGGTGTTTATACATAATAAACTAAAATCTTAATTCCAAATAGGAAGAAGCTTCAATTGGTACACAAGAACACAAACTGGAAAACTAAATTCAATGGCAATTTCAAAGAAATCTGGAAAAAAAGATCTCTCACTTACACACAAACAAACATTATTATTGTTATCATTATTATTGATAATGGTGGTTGAGTAACTATCTTGCTCGGGAGCAAAACATCACCTATTTTCCCCACTATTGTTGCTACTGAGCACAAGAGCCGATCTTGTGCTAGAATTGGTGGACAGTTTCTGACTTTTGCACACTTTGGATTTTACCAGCACTTTGTCTTTTTGTGTATTGTAACTCAAAGTAATGTTCATATCGCCACTGTCAAAAGCTGTAGACCATTGTATCATTTTCTTCTCCCTGTGCAGGAGCTAGAGTATTATACCACATCATTAGTCGACAAAAAGGAAGCCAAAATGGAAAAAGCAGTGTTAAAAAAATAAATAAACCAAAAAAAACCCCTAACTGAAGCAATTAGTTGAAGTAAGCCTTTGCTTTAAGACTTTATCACTCTTTATCGCTCTTACATCATTGTGGAAACATTTGGGCCACTCTTCTTTTCAATATTGTTTCAGTTCATTGAGGTTTTTGTACAACTCTCTTAATATCCCTGCCACAGTATTTCAATTAGGTTTTGGTCTGCACTTTGACTGGACCATCACAACAACTTTATTCTTTTCTCTTATACCGTTCTGCTGTAGATTTGCTAGAGTGCTTTGATCATCGTCCTGTGGCATGTCCCAATTTGGGCCAAGCTTTAGATGTTAAACAGATGCTGTCATATTTGACTCGAGACTATTTTGTTAATACGGTCAATGACTGCAAGTTACCCAGGTGCAGCTTGTAGTGGTTGCAAAACAATCAAATTCTAACCCCTCCACCACCATGCTTGACAGTTGGCATGAGGTGTTTACGCTGATACCTTGTTTAGTTTTTGCCAAATGTGCTGTCGTGCGTTACAGCCAAACATGTCTACTTTGGTCTTGTCCAGCGGACAGTTACGGGAGTCTTGCGGTTTGTTCACATGCAGTTTTGCAAACCTAAGCTGTGTTGCCATGTTCTTTTTAGAGAGAAGGTTTCTACTGGCAACCCTGCCCAACACCCTATAACTTGTTCAGTCTTTTTCTAATTATACTGCCACGACATTTAACATTTGTCATGCTAACCGAGGCCTGTAGAGTCTGAGATGTTGCTGTTGTTGTTTTTGTTTTTTTGTTTTTGTTTTTTTTGTGCTGTTTCTCTGAACATTGTCTCATTTTGGGTGAATTTCAACTGCTGGGAATATTAACAGCTGTCATGATTTTTTTTTTCCACTAGAATTATGGACTTGATATTGTTTGGAAATTGCGTTATAATCCTTTACAGATTGATAGACAGTAATAATTGATTTTTTTTTTTTAAAGATCATTGCTGATGTCTTTCCATCTTGGCATTATGTTAAGACACACCTGAATGCTCCATCCCCACAAACTGCTAGGACTGATTTAAAAAAAAAAAAAAAAGTTCTGATATGTTAAAAAACAGCTGAATATGATAAATGGCATTTGTGTAAACATAAATCTCTTTGTAAAGGTAATGTTACTTTATATTTTATTGACATAGAAGTGGAAATTGAACAATAATGTTTGGACCCCCTTGTACCCATATTAATTTTCAGGATCTTCGTTAAGTTGGTGTATTAATCCATGTTGGGACCTTTTTGTTTAAACTTAGTTGCCTTTATTTAATCCTGGCATTTTTTTATGCTGTTCTCCTGTAAATGAGTATCAAAGTAAAGGAGGTTTCTTAAAGACTAATTGTAGTGCCTGAGTTGTTGGGAGAGGTTTTGTGTGTACTGCATGAATCACAGTTGGTGGTGTGTTGTCAGTAGCCAACTAGGTATATATCACTGAGGTCTCTGCCCATCCACTAATCCTCTCCCACACCCCTGCCTCCCTCACTTCTTTCTCTCCAGCCTAAGTATAATATCTAGTTTGTCTCAGACACATTCATCTGCCCCCTGAGTGGCTTCTTACAGATTAACTGTGGATGGAGTTTGGAGGCTGCAACCTCTCACTGATCACTCAGCGTTTAACTCGAGCTGGGTCTGTATGGTAACTGTGCAGCTGTAGACTTTGAGACCTGTATGGAAATTGCGTGCAGATCTAACAGCACAGTGAGTTGCTGCTGATGACCCAGGACTCGGGAGAGGCTGTGGGTGTTGTGGTTTGTCCAGGAGATGCGTGAAGGAGCCCTGGTATGTTTCTGTACAAAGCCCTTAAACACAGAGATGAAGAGGAGGACATCCAGGTACAAACTTGGTTGCTTATTGTCACTAGTCAAGATGTGGGATGACATGCTTATTGACATGTTTTCAGTATTTTCTGGAGGCAGATTTAAATCCTGTTGTGTTGGATGTAACTTCGGATCCTGAATTTAAGATGCTTCTGTTTAGTTTATATCAAACAACATGCTGATATTGAGAAATGTTTAACGTGACCTCCGGGAGAAAATGTTGCTCTGCTACTTTTGTCAGATTTTAAGGAATTGTTGAAATGTTTTGGAGAAGGTGTTTGCAGGTTCCCCTCTTTGTGCTGAAGAGATTAATAGTGCTAATCGCCCTTGGGTTCCTCTGAGCTGCTCTGGAGGGGAACAATAAGGCACGAGGCATTAAATGAAAATTCCTTCACCATAAACCTTTGTTACGAGAAAAATGCTGTTGTAGAATTAGAAGGCTGTTTATACTGTTTGGTAGATGCCTCTAACTGGTGTTCCTCGTCAGCTCTTTTTGTCATGATTTTATATGACTGTTTCATTTTTCTCCTGTGTTAAACCTTCTAATCCCCTTAAATTGTTATAGACTAAATCCTGTATTAAGGGGTGCAACATCCCTTTTAGCCTTTTAAGATGTCTTGAAGTTTATTATTTAACATTGTTATAAATAACTTAAAACATACTTTGCTTTTATTCTCATTAAATTTTTCTTTACGTATCTTTTATGTATACTTTTCTTGAATTGCATTTGAGTCCGTTAAACATGAGAGACCTCAGCTGCCGCTGCTCACAACTCTTTCTTTTTGTTCACAGTCCCAGAAATCCTGGATAGAAAGCACTTTCACCAAGAGGGAATGTGTGTACATACTTCCAGTGTCAAAGGACCCCCACAGGTATGTGCTTAGACCTACTGTAGTGAGTCTGCTGGTGATAGCCATGGAAACGGCGTAATTGCATGGTGTGAGTTAAAGAAGGCCCAAACCATAACGACTACTCTCCAGAGGCAAAATGAGTCTGTTTTAATGTTTACGTCTGTCAATAAAATTACAGATTTAAGTGTGGGGTTAAGCAAGTGATGAACCTGTGGATCGTGACTTCTTTCAATCTTAGGGATGGGATTCCCCCCCCCCCCCAAAAAAAAAAAAAAGCAATATTAGCACTGTTAGCTCTGATATGATGTTTATACCCCAGCTTCAGGTATCTGCTTTATACCGGTGTGAAAGTAATAAAATGTCATCCTCACAGTGAGAATTGGACTAGGAATCTTTTATGTGTGTAGATAGAGAGATATATAGCTATCTGTCTGTCTGTCTGTCTAGGTCTTTTGACACAGTATTTTTCTGCAGACTTACTGGAATCTTACAATGCAGTGTTGAAATTATATGCAGGCGTCTTCTTGGCTTGGCGTGTCATGAAGGCCACTTATCCACACTGTGTGCATGACAAACATCAAACAGCTCTGTTAAAGGGGCAGTAGTTGCTATAAATACTCATCCACTTTCAGAGAAACGGGAAAGGAAAAGGTGATTTAAAAAAAAAAAAAAATTTATGTTCCCACCAGCAGCTTATATTTACAGTTAAACAGTCCTTGGATGTCTTCCTTTCTTCTTGTAAACTCACAATAATGATGGGTGACTCGTTTTCCTGTGTTTTCTTTTACATCAATTATTTGCAAACTGGTTATTCTCTGTTAACTGCTATATGTGCGGCTTCTGCTAAATGATTCAGAGGTGTTAGTGAACACAGGCTCATTTAACATTAGGTCAAAGTGTGGCATGTGACTGTGATCAAAGTGAGTCCCTTTGGAAGGTTTCATAACTGTCTCTTGGTTAAAGGCCAACTTAACCGGGCTGTCTGCCCAGGAGACAGTTAACCTTCCTTAATGTCCTTAAAGAACTTTCTCTGCTGAGAACTTCCTCCAGACTTGGAGAAATCAAACCCTCACATTAGTCTTGTTTTAGAACCGTCGTGTATGGTCGGAAATACTCTTCAGATTTATCTATTCTGTTTTTATTTATATTCGCACTGACTGAGTTGTTGTGGCATTTCTTTCAGATGCCTTCCAGGATGCCAGATTTGCCAGCAGCTCGTCAGGTGAGTATTTGTTTGCTTGTTGTTCGACTCATTCTCTGTTATCTGACAGGGTTAGCCTGGCAGAATCCATGCCTAACCAGCTGCTTTACATCAGAATAACCCCCAGAGGTAAATTCTTTGCAATTCCTTTGAAATTCCACTAAACAACAACCTTTACCAGGAAACAATTAAATTCCAGGCTTTATGTGTTAGGATGCGTATTCTCCCCTAAGGCTAGTAGAGGAAGACAGAAAACAAAGCTCACACTCAATAATGATAAACAATTAGGCTTTTTTGTTTTTAGAAAAATCTGTCATCATTGATCTGTAGATGGTTCATATCTTGGACACACTTTTACCAAGTGTGTCCAGTATTTCAGTTGTGTATATGTTTTAGTAGCTTGCTGCCTCAGAGTTGGAAGTACCACAATACTGTTGCAGTTACACACCCAGGCAGAAGCTTTAAGGGAGACCGGTGTCAACATCTGGCTGACACGAGAGGGAGATAGACAAATGATGGAAATGGAGAAAGAAGTAAAGAGGCTGTGAATTAGATCACCTTTGTCCCTGCCAGTGAATCCTGTCTGGCAATGTTTGGCACACATCTTGTGGAGAATATTAAAATGTTTCTAGAAGCCAAGCCATGCCACTCTGCAGCCCTCCAGGCAGTTATTTTGAACTCACTGTCTAAATAAATGGGCAACTGCGTTCCAACATAAACTCAGCATCTGCTTATCTCACAAAGTCCTGAACAGTGCAGTGCTAACTGATGTTATAGATACAATAAGTCATGGAAATGCAAAAAAACAAACAAACCCAAAAACGTATACCCACAATAATGAGTAGATGATCCTGGCCTTACACAGCTGAAACTGTCAGGATCTGTGTGCATATATCAGCACAATAAGATTAGCTGATGTGGGTTTTTTTGTAGTGGAATGGTCATAATTTCCGATAACTCAAATAGTTAAGTTATAAGAATAATATGTATTTTTATTTATTTTTTTGTCTCGTGGGTCAATAATACTGCGATTTAAGAGCTGAAGCATAAGAAATTCTCCTGCGGAAAAGGAAATGTGAGAGCCATTTAAATTTATCCTAACATTAGTCCATCAGTTAATAATTTCAGGGTTCGTCTAGATGGTGTTTTAGTGACAAGGGTGTAATATTTTGAAACGGGTGAGACCAAAATCTAACCCAAGCTTATTTTTAGTGTCACTTTAAACGAGTTGCCTTAATGGAGGACTGATTTGTTCACTGTGGCCATTGTACTTGTATGGCAGAATGAGGAGATGTTCATAAGCAATGCTATACTCTGCCCACATGTTTCCCAGATGGATTAAGCTTAGCGCCCCAAAGCAAGTGCCAGTTACTACACCTTTGACCATGAACTGGAAGTTCAAGTCTTGATAGTAATGAATAAATGATGAATGATAGTAACAATAACTTTGTGTCAGCTGGGCATGACTTTGACTTGTCTTGTTACTTATAGAGCTGCTTTGTGAGAATGAAATACAGCTCATTAATTTTAATTTACTAATTACAATTAATTAATTAATTATAATTAATACATTTAATACCCTGCTAAGTAAGTTTGCTCACTTACAAAGAAATGAGACTCCTATTTTTTTTGGAAGTTTCATTTTAATGGAGAAAGACAGAATATCAACCCAAGTTGATTGATTTTGGTGGAGCTAGAATTATAACACAGAAATTATAATCAAGATTTCAGCTGTAAAAAGAATGGGGTACATCAGTGTCATGAAGTTGTTATTACAAAGTATAAAGAATGACATGTGTAAGGGTATGGCTTTGAAAAACAAAACCAGATTCTCATCCAGGTAGCAAACTTCGGCAATGGGGCCAATATGTTGTACCCTCTTTAAGTAGCAGCTTAAAGAGCCGTTATGAGAACTGGATTTCAGTGAATGTGTTTTATTTTATATTTATTTTAAGATTATGTAATGATATCGAGTACATTTGCACTATACCCCCATATAAGCAATATCCCATATTGCTGCAAAAGAGGAAATAAGGGTACCTACTTCTCTTTTTATGTCACAGGTAGACAGAGCCAGACTTAGTACTTCCAGGGGTCGATCTTGTAAATGAAAAGGACAATTTGTTTTGCTGAATTTGTTTTACTCTTCTTATTTATTTAAAGCTGTCTCCATTGTCTTGGCTTCTGCCACACTATGTTAAGAGGCTTTGAAAGATTGTGAAGGTTGTGTGCTAGAGTTATAACCAGAAAACACTAAAACAAGGCAAAACTAGGTCCAATAGTCCAATGAATTGTACAATCATTTCAAATACCTGCACCTTTACTTTATTGCAAAAAGGGTCTTAAACATACAGATGACAAAAAACACATGCAATATTGCACTGATTGACTAAGTCTAAATATACAGTACATGTCCCAGGCGGCTGAGTAGTACCTGAGAATTCTTTGTACACCTGAATGCCATTACTATTAATGCAGGGTTTGACAAAATCAATGGTCCAATGGCCTGGGGTCATTTTTGGACCTGTGACGATGTTTCCACCAACTAATTCAACTGTGAAGCAGATTAGGTTAAATGAACCCTCACTAATGAGTAGGTTTTTTTTCCTGATTAAAATGTCACTAGAAGTACTACATTAAAGGTTATTATAATCTTAAGGGATGGGTTTGAACTGCTCCCATTCATCGCTGGTTTGTTTTGCACAGTCATAGCACAACTAATTTAAGAAGTTGTTAAAATGAAAACTAACACATAAATTGCTATATCTAACACAGCATGCACTCCAATACTATTCTCCATTACTGCTATTTCTGAAGCTTTTTTTTTTTAAATATAAATTGTATATAAACAAATTAATTATCCTATATTCTTAATAATCTAGCTGGAGTACGTTCTGTAATTAAATTGGCATTTTTTTTTGGGGGGGGGGGGGGCTTGTTTAAAAAAATATATATAAATAAATGACTAATAATCTCATCTTCTGGCCTATTGGGGGAAGATGTTATTTTGAACAAGGGATCCTATGCACATGTAAACAGTTTTTGTTAATGATGATGTGCCGCTTTAGCTTCTCTGCCTTTTTGTGCAGCTTTTGATTGTCTGCCCATTGCAAACAGGAGGTTTGCTTTGCAGGTGGACAGGGCGTCTGTACTCAGCCAGAGCTGTGTGCCTCACATGACAGTGTTGTCTCGTACACATACAGATGTTAGGAAATCTTAGGGGGAAAAAAAAAACCTAATCTAAAGCCTGAACTTGTTGATTTATAGTGGCTACTTATACTTGGCTGGCATGATTTGAAACCGCAGCAATGTTTATTTTGAGGTGCCAACATTGTCGCAATGTGTGTTTATAGAAAATAATGTAAAAAATAATAGGCTCACATTCATAGTTCAACATAATATTCAGTTGAAGAGTGCAGTGTTTTCCGAAAAACACTTCAGGAATATTTATCAGGTGTGGCATGGATTCCTGTTCCTTGTACTGTTTGTTTCTCTAGATTATTGTTCTGCTTTTGAAAACTCTTGTTGTAATTGTTTTACTGGTTTCCTGTTATTCTTCTTATTTCAAAATTGTATCATGGCTAATAATAATTGAAACGGCAAACATTTGAAAAATTCATCTTGGCTTTTTTTTTTTTTTTTTTTTTTTTTTTTTTTAAGGTGCTGCTGTGGGCGGCTGGTGCGCCAACATGCTGGCTTCACAGCCAGCTTGGCCACCAAGTACTCAGATGTGAAGTTGGGTGAGAGCTCCAATGTGCCTATGCCCGAGCTGGAGGAGTGGTCAGTGGAAAAACACACAGAGGCCAGACCCACTGATGCCTATGGTGTCATCAACTTCCAGGGAGGGTCTCACTCATACAGAGCCAAGGTGAGGGGCTAATCCCCTTTGCTGTCTCATGTTTACTTTTTTTTTTATTTTTTTAATTTAACATTAATATAGAAACTGTGTTGGGGGGGCGGGTGTTCCATCACTGTATTTAAGGTGTGGTGACTTCTACATAGATATCCTTGGTCTTGGAGTTTTATAGGTAAACAACTTTAGGCTCGACTTGATGAAATAAAAAAACAAAACAGTTTGATCAAAAACGGTTTGATAAATAGTGCAGATTGTGTATTTCAATTGATTTTAGCTTATTTTTCCGTGGCACTTCACTCTCTATAATATTTAAAGGCAAGTTTCTTCAATCCAAACACAAATTTATTGTGTGTGATGACCCATCCTTTCTTTGTTGTGTGTTACGCTAACATGTTTTTCTTGTGTTTGTGAAACTGTGGACAGTATGTACGCTTGTCCCATGACACGAGGCCAGACAGCATTTTACGACTGATGCTAAAGGAGTGGCACATGGAGCTTCCCAAGATCCTCATTTCTGTCCACGGAGGAGTTCAGAACTTTGACCTGCACCCCCGCATTAAGCAGGTGATCGGCAAGGGCCTCATCAAAGCTGCTGTCACCACCGGGGCCTGGATTCTCACCGGTGGTGTTAACACAGGTAAATAATCAGAGAAACATTGTTCTTTTTGAAATACTGTGGAAAGGACAAAGTTCTTCTGCGTGTTGTATCATTTTTTAAAAGGTCTTGCAATTCAGATTGATTTTTAAATGAGGAAAGGCATTTTTTTATTTTTGTTGAAATTAGGGAAAATATTGGAAATCTACACTTTTATGTCCAGATTCTCACAATGTACATTTATATGTATATTCAAAAATATTTAAATCTGTTTCTCCAAAAGAAACCGAACAATTATATAAATCAGACTGTTAATGATCAAACTCTTCTTTTACAAAAGCTGCAGATTCATGTTTAACAGGTTGTTCAGTCATTGTGGAAAGGAAGTCCTGTCCAACATGTGCTCAGCGGGAAGAAACTGCGTTATCTGTAGATTAACTTTATCAGCCACAGTGCACTGAGTGGACTCTACCTTTTCAGTGTTACTGGCCTCAATACATTTTGAACAAGTTGCACTTCAAGGATATTAAATCATTATAGCTTTGTTTTTATACTGAAATCAGAGTCTCGGGATGAACATTTTCATGTGGTTTTCACAAATAGATCTTTATTCCCTCAGCACAAGAACTCTGAGGAATAAGTCTTAATAGGCCTCATATTCTCAGCAGTGACTGACCATTGTGGTATCATCTTTATGTTTTAATGAGACAAGAGGCTTCATTAGTTTTGCTACTGGTGGATGGAACCACTGAAACCATCACTGAATGCTGCGCGATTAGACAAAATGTGTTAGAAATAAAACCAAAAGTTGATCATAATGCTGAAAGCATAGCAGCCTCCATTAGGTTTGGCAAGTTCGAACTGGTGACAGAACTTCATGGGTAGTTTGTTTTTGGTGCTGCTAGAAAATGATTGTCAGTCCTGGAACATATTTGATGTAGCTTCTCATGAAGGTAACGCCCATCAATTGTTTGACCAATAGGAAGATATCTGTTGTTGAAATCCTTTTGGTTTTCAAATGAATTGCCAACTATGCTTGATTGGGTGGAAGATTATCTTTTTCGCATATAGCACACAATAAATGGTCTTCTACTAGAAATACTCTGCTTTGGTTTGGGGAAGGGTGATCCCTGGGTGGAGCATGAAAGAGGCAGGATATATGACATTACTTGGTGTGAATTCACTCGACAGTTACCTGTACTATTCTCGCGTAGGAGAAATTGGTCATTACAACAAACCTAATTAAATGTAAAATTTCCTTGTTGAGTCAGCGGATTCTTGGTATAATGAAAAATACACTTATTAATATATCTGAATAAACATGCTTTTTTATTATTATTATTATTATTAATTTTTAATTCTAATGATAATAATTATAATTTCTATATATTAACAAATTCTTAAAAGGCATTTTTCTTTGGAAGACTCTTAGCCATGCAATCCTACACAAATAAACAGCCCGTTAATGGTGATTCGCTGATGTAGCAGAAGTTCTCTAACCGTGTCATTTGGTTGTGAGTCGAGGCTGATGTGTGTTTGCAGCCACAGTATGGCGTTAAGATGTTGTGGTCTGATCATAGTGTTTAAATCATTACTCACAGGGTCAATTACTCAGACCGGTGATTACTTTTAATCCATCTCTGGTACTTTGGCCAGTTGGGATGGTCTCCCGGCTCACAAATTACTGCTGAATTTATAGGATCCAACAAGTGAGGATTGTGGTTCACAAACAACTCCAGGGCTAATGTACTTGTTGTGAGCTGGTCCCATCAGTGGCATTTTGGTCATTAACACTCTGGGGTTTTTTTTTTTTCCTGTTTCTTTTATTTGGACTTATTTTTATTTATTTGGACTCTGCTACCTGACAGCAATGCATGTACTTTAATGAACAGAGAACAAGAGAGGAACATGGGCTGTTATTTTGTCTAAGAATGAGAGAAAATTGAAAAACATAAACTAATGGTAGATTTATCACTTAATAAAACTACATCTGCTGCTCCCCTATTTCCATGGGGTCGCCACAACGGGTAGCTCTGCATTTATGATTTGGCAGATTTTTATGCCAGTTGGCCTTTCTCACACAACCCCAAACAGATTTGTTAAGCCAATTAAATCTGACCTATGAATCATTCAAGTATTAAAAAAGGTGATGGACCAGTGTTGTGTCTGCACACAACAGACAAATTAGCAAAGAACTAATATTAACCATACAAATCTAAATTGTAGGTTTAGGCTTTTTAAAACGCTTAATTTTCTCTTATTTCTTTAGGTGAATCTATGAAAAAGGCCAAAGATAACAGTTTGATGGGCATAGAATTGTATTCTTGCACCAACAAGGTAGTTCTCAAAGAAATGTTAGCCCAAACCTTAGCATGTCTTGACATTGTGTGCAGGGTCCTTAAAAAAAATTGAGAAGATTGGACAAATGGAGGACAAAAGAAGTAGCAGGTCTTAAAAAAGAATCTCCTGTAGCAGATCAACAGTCTTTTAAGAAATAGAAAATTCATCCAGCCTTTCAGTTGAGCCATCTACTGTTCACTGAAGCTTCGCTGGAGTTTTTCTCAGTTGGAAGGGTGGCTGTTGAGAAGCCATTTTTAAAGGAGTGGAAACAGAGAGAACTGGCTAAGGTATGCAAACTGAAAATCAGTGGCAACAGGCCTTATAGAGTGCTGAATTAGAAATGTTTGGTTTAAATTGTGATGATTATACATAGAGGAAGGCATGAGAGAGGCACAACCGTGAATGTCTACAGCTGTCTGTAAAACATAGGAGGTTTTGGGCTGCATTTCAGTGTTGGAGATCTTGTAAAAATTGATGGAATGATGAACCCAGAAAAGTAGTCAGATTTTGATTCACTATGCAATAACATCTGGAAAGCATCTGATTGGCAACGGCTTTGGTTTTTCAGAATGATCCCAAATACACTGGCAGTGAAGTAAAAGCATGCCTCTATGGAAAAGCACAGTAATCCACAACTAGTCTAAAGCTAAGAAACACTGAAGTGTTTAGTTAAATTTGAGAACTGTTTAATAGAAAATGACCAAAATTAGTAACAAACGCATTTTAAAACCGCTTATCACATTCATCAATAATGAATCATGCTGCTTTACTGTGCAGCACCTTACATCGTGCATTAGCAACATTAATTATTATACAGACAGACAGTGAAGAAGAAAAACGTTTAAAACAAACTGATGTTAAATATCATATGAAAACATGTACAAAAGATGTTCACATATCATTAAAGCATGACAAACTAACATCAGAAAAACTAAGGAAGTGTGACTGAAAAGTGTGGCGGATTGTGGCGACAACCACTTCAAATGTTAAAAGTTAAAATCTAAAATAAAGAAGTGAAATATCTACTAAAACTCATTCAGCTGCAACTAAGCCCTCCATGTTTGGACTTCTTCTATGTTCTTAACGCGCAAATAAGTTCTGCCCATCAAAATGTCACGAAAAAGTCAGGTGAATATATCGCCTATTGTCATTTATTGGCCTGATGAATGTCGGTTGGAAACATTTTACATATCACCCAACCTTATTGTCGAGGTTACTTTAAATATAGACTGTTAGTAGGTAGATTTTGAGCATCCTTTAGGCATCTTTCATAAATCTGCTGATATGATGTATTATAGTTTAACCCATCCAATGTTTTTAGTGTCTGAAAGTCAGATGGAGGTTGTCCATTTCTTTTCACAACATTGATTAAATATATCTATAAAATGCATTTTTAATGGTGAAAGATTATGCTGAGATATGTGACTTGCGTGGACAGTTTTATTTCTAATAATAATAAGGAATATTTAGCAGTGGAAACCTTTTTTAAAGAAAGAATAAAAGCTTACTTTTTTTATTTGTTTCTGAAGGTGTAGCAAAACATGTGGGAGATGCTCTCAAAGAACACTGTTCAAGATCATCAAAGAAAATTTGCACTATCGGGATTGCACCCTGGGGAGTGATTGAAAACAGGAACGATCTCATCGGCAGAGACGTAAGATGCAGCTTATTGTGACTAACCTGAATGTTAATGCGCCACAGAAGTTGTAATTTATGTGTGCATATAAAGATATATGTATATATGTGTGTATAGTCTCCTTTTTTTCCTTTACTTTTCTTGCTGTTAATGGCTGCTCTTTTCCACACTGCAGATTATTGCTCCATATCAGACACTACTGAATCCTCTCAGCAAACTAAACGTTCTCAACAGCCTGCATTCCCATTTCCTCCTTGTGGATGATGGGACTGTGGGAAAGTATGGCGCTGAAGTAACATTGCGGCGGGAACTGGAGAAGCATATCAACCTCCAAAAAATACATGCCAGTAAGAACTTTTTTTTTTGGTCATTAATGTAAAAGTACATGCTTAGTGCTGCAACAAAAGAGCATGCATACACTCACACACACAAACAGATATCAACATACATAAGTCCCATTGCAGCTGAATGTGTGCTGTTCTGGTGCAGGTGAAGACTGTGTGATGTGTCCATGAATGCCACACTTGTGAGATTGACACAAGACTCAACATTGCACTGTAAATATATTCAAAAATCTCAGACTTCGCACTACCCTTGGAACTATTGAGTTGGACAAATTAATCAGTCACTTCTTCTACCATTAACAACAAACACAAGAAAAGAAAACCAGGGCTGGTTCACAAACCTCTAAAAGGACTCTGACATAAATTGCTAAACACTCCTGAATCTTTACCAGATTCAGATTTTGCTCTTATCCATAGAACCAACACTATCTGGATTTTAAACCGACTCTTTAATAGAAATCCTGCATAATGTGTTTCAAGCATAAAGTGATAGTCTGGAGTTTAACTAGGGCCAGAAAGAAGCACTGGTCAAAGATGATAATAATACACTACAAACCTTTACTCTCACCACCCAACTGAACATTATCATAGCTGAAAGTAAAATGAAAGAAACTATATTCTGGACTTGAAAACAAGCAGCAATAGGGACACCCTGGTCGTTTCCAGCATACAGGAACGTAGAACAGATGAATTTCATGGTGACGAAACTAGAACTACAACCCCCCCCCCCCCCCCCTCCCCCCGCCCCCTGTCAGTAGCATCACATCTCACTGTGTAAACTGGAAATAAAAAAAAAAAAAGTAACATAACATCCTACACTGAATGTCACCAAGTTTGGACATTATAAACGTAATGAACATATACAATATGCCAAGGCAGACAGCCTTGGCATCAAAGAACCTATATAAATCACATAAAAGATATAATTGATGAAAACTCTACTGTAAAAAAATGTGACCCAATTGCTTTTCTAGTTCCCCAACCCAAATCTGAATCACTTCCTTTTTACTCACAGAGTATTTTACCAATCATTTGCTGCATCTCCCCACTCCTTAGCAGTTTTCTCCGGCTTCTAAACTAACATAGACTGAAATGGCTTGAGATCTAAAGCGCTATAGTGTCCCTTTTTGTTTAATTATTTCGGTTTTGGTCTTCTGTTCATTTTTATGCCATATTTTTTCTTCTGTTTCTGTTATCACAAATGGTATGATTACACAAACATCATTCACCACACGTGTATACAGACATCTGTCTGTAGTCAATATTAACAATGGTTTAATGATAATAATTATGTCTATTGCATTTATTTATCTAGTCTTTTACAATTTTTCTTCTTCACTCACAAACTTTTCTATTTGTCAAAAGGGGTAACAGACAGATGGGCTCCAACACTAAACAAACATTAAAATCTACATGAATAAAAACATTTTAATGATTGGTTTTAGTTGAGGCAGTCTTTGATTACACTGTCCATTTCACAAGGAATTGGCCTGTATAAGTTTTTTTCCCCCCCTCTAGTCTGTGAATTTTCTTTTTAACACGTAATTTCATAATTTTGACACATGATTATGAAATGTAAAAAAACAAAAACAAATTAATCATCAGTGATCATGCCCCACTAAACCTTAGACAGAAAATGAAACCGT